>NC_134590.1:3799375-4104062 GCF_037038515.1 Microtus pennsylvanicus | reverse complement strand
ATACAATTGTCCTAAAGTAAGGGTAGCAGAAGAGAAGGATGTGGTGTCCTGAAGGTGCACTGTGACCTCAGAGTGACAGTGTCACCTTCTTCATAAGAACTGGAAGGAGAGGAATCTCCTGACCACTGTCTGAGGTGAGGTACGAATGAGCTCCTCCTCAGGGAGCCAGCTTCAGAAGGCAGAGACTCTGGTGAGAGTGGGCACATCAAGCTGTTTCCCTGGAGGGGCTGTTGTTTGTCCAGAGTGGACAAAAAAGGGGAGAGTTCTCTGGTGGGGAGAATAATAGTGAGAATATCATAAGGCTGTTGACCTAGCTTGACTGGTCCCTAAGATGGGGCATTATGGGAGTGAGTCGAGCATAGAAGACAGTGTCCTGTTAGGATCCCTGTGGTAGCAGAAGTCAGTGTAGCCAGCATCTCACCTGGACTAATCTAAAAATGTATAACGTGATGTTTGTCTTTATAGACATGAGCACACCAGTGGATACTACAGAGTGTCACCGTATTTCCTTGGGAAATTGCTCGGTGAGCTGGTACCCAGGAGGTTATTCCCAAGTATTATATTTACTGTTATAGTATTCAGCATAGCAGGTAAGTGACAAAGAGAGAGAATGCGTCTTTACTGTTGGGGGAGCATGTTTTGCTTTGTACAACTGTAGAAGACTAAAGTAGAAAAGTGTAAGTAGAAAAGCACGTCTCCACTGTGTGCCGTCAAAACAGGAGTTCAGTGGGAGAAAAGTCTCTAAGACTTGATCACAAAGCACTACAAAAGATGTTCGTGACACTGTGCTTTACTAGAGATTCTGTGCACTGTAATGAGTGTGGAAATAGCACACAGATTTGAGACAGTGCCAATGGAGGAAGGTCAATTTTAGATATCTATCCATGCGTATTATAACATTTTTATTTTTGTTTATTGGTGTATTTGCCTGATTGTGTGTGTGTGTGTGTCTGTCTGTGTATCTGTCCTGTGTGTGCACTAAGTGGATGCAGTGCAGTGCCTGGGTGGCCAGAAGAGAACATCAGATCTCCTGGAACTGTAGTTACAATACGTGAGCCACTGTGTAGGTGCTGGGAACAGAATCCAGGGCCTCTGTAATAATAGCACATGCTTTTAATTAGTGAGCCATCTCCTTAGCCCAGCTGTATATTTTCTCTGTGTTTCTGTATATGTCTCTGTATTTGCATATAAAATATAGAAATGAGGATAATATCTCATACATATGTATATATGTGTGTGTGTGTATAAAAGAACTTAAATGCACACAATGTATTAGTGTACTATGCTACCTAATCTTAAAAAAGAAAGAGGCTACTGAATTTGAGTTTTGTTGAAATTAAATAATATAAATATTATTTGAAATATGTGCACTGATTCATTTGTGCATTATGGTTAAACTTTATCATAGACTAAGTGCTGAAAGTTTACATACTTTTCACACACACACACACACACACACACACACACACAGAGAGAGAGAGAGAGAGAGAGAGAGAGAGAGAGAGAGAGAGAGAGAGAGAGAGAGAGAGAAGCACTGATAAAGCTTAGACTTTGTTTTATAACAGATTTACCATTCAGAGCCAGTCATTTAGGCCATGGGCAAATTACTTGTTCTGTAAGCCAGACAACCTGAATTTGATCTTCAGAATCACAGTGGAAGAATCACTCCAGAAAGTTGTCCTTAAACTCCACATACACACCATGGCTCATGCACATCATACCACATGCATACCCATACACACATGTGTACCATACTCATCTTGATAATCATAACATTAACTTTGAAAACAATTTGGCATTGAACTCAGCTCCCCCAGACTCTGTGTCCTTGTGACTGTTATAAAACACAGGACTATACATGTCTTATAACACTAGCACCATAAAGATTCCAAATCAGTTTTGGAACCCATCGCTTACCTCCAAAGAAGTTATATGGTGATTTTCTAGGAAAACTAAAGTTGCAGGCACCCTCCCATCCTCTCATTATTAAAATCACTGCACAGTTTTTTAACCCTTGCCTTGGATAGGTTTCTAGCACTGTGACAAACACCATGACCAGAATCAACTTGTAGAGGAAAGGGTTTATTTCATCTTACAGTTCAATGTCCTTTAAGAAGGGAACTCAGGACAGGACCCTGGGGGCAGGGAGTGAAGCAGAGTCCGTGGAGGAGTGCTGTTTACTGGCTCCTAATGGCTTCCCCAGGCTGCCTTCCTATAGAACCCAGGACCACTGCCCAGGGATGGCATCATCCACAGATGTCTAAGACCTCCCACATAAATCATCCATCAAGAAAATGTCCCCACAGGCTTGCCTACCTGCCAATCTAAAGGAAGCATTTTCTTAGTGAGGTTCCCTCTTTCCATATGACCCTAGCTCATGTTAAATTTACAAAACAACTAACTGGTACAGCTCGGATCCCAGTTTCATTACTAACGCAATTATAATAAACACAGGGCAATGTGAACATGAATGTGTTGTATTGCTGATTCCTCTGTGAGAGGATCTGATACAATTTTGGCCAGTTGTATTGCCTGTAGCTCTCCATGTCAGGATCCTGTAAATTGCTCATAATTGTGTATAGAGGAGAGAAGCTAATATATGGAAATATATTTTGTGTCAGGTGTAAAAATAAAGCCTTCTGATGGAGTTGGAGAGAGGCTCATTGGTTAAGAGCACATGCTGCTCCTCCAAAGGCCCGAAATTTTGTTCCCAGCATCCACATGATCAGGTTGCAGTTAGAGACGCAGAGAAGTTGGGTGGCCGTGAAACTGTTACCAGTCTCATTGACTATTAAAGTGTTATTTGAAATATGTACAATCTCTCGACTTAGGTGATGAACTGACCCTACTTTTTTTTCTTTCTAAGGAGTAAACACAGATGTGAAGGGTTTCTTCACTATGTTTTTTACCGTCATGATGTTGGCTTATTCGGCCAGCTCACTGCCACTGTGTTTCAAAGCGGGGGGGAATGCAGTGGCTGTACCAACTCTATCTGTGACCATCTACTTTGTGTTCATGCTGGTGAGTGTGAATTGTGGTTTTCTTTTATAATTTTTTAATTTACTTTTTTAAAAATGATCTTTTTCATTTTACTTACCTATCCCAGTTCCCACTCCTTCTGTTCTCCTGCTTCCCCCATCTTCCCTTACCCCACCCCATCCACTCTTCAGAGAGGGTAAAGCTTCCCATGCGGAGTCAACAAAGTCTGACACATCACTTTGAGGTAGGACGAAGACCATTCCCCCTATGTTTAGACTGTGCAAGGTATCCCTCCAAAAAGAATGGGCTCCACTAAGCCAGTTCAAGCACTAGAGATAAACACTGGTCCTACCGCCAGTGGCTCCGCAGATTTTCCAAGCCACACAGCTGTCATCCACATTCAGAGGGCCTCGTTTGGACCTATGCAGGTTCCCCACTATCAGTCCAGAGTCAGTGAACTCCCACTAGCTCAGGTCAGCTGTTCCTGTGGGTATCTCTGTCATGGTCTTGACTCCTTTGCTCATATTGCTCCTCCCTCTCATCAACTGTTCTTCAGAAGCTCAGCCCAGTGTTGGATCTCTGTATCTGCTTCCATCAGTTGCTGGGTGAAGGTTCTAGAATAACAATTAGGTAGTAATCACTCTGATTACAGGGGAAGACCAGTTCAGGTACCCTCTCCACTATTGCTTGGAGTCTTAGCTGGGGTTGTGGATTCCTGGGAATTTCCCTAATACCAGGTTTCTCTCTAACCTCATAATGACTCCCTCAATCAAGATATCTCTTTCCTGGCTCTCCAGCTTTGTCCTTCCTTCAACTCAACCATCCCATTCCCTAATGTTCTCCTCCTCCTTCCCCTTCTCTGTCCCACTCTGCCCTCTCTTCTCCCCTGCCATGCTCCCAATTTTCTCAGAAGATCTTGTCTATTCCCCTTCCCAGGAGGATCCACGTATGTTACTAGGAAGCTGAGGAAGCTAATTTTGACTTTCTTTTTGTGTATCTAAAATCCTTTTTTAAAGACTTTCAGGCTTTATGTGGATGTACTGGCCCCATATTGGGTGCCATATATAAACAGATGGTTCTCTTCCACTCACTAATTCCCAAATAATAACTCAGAGTCTTATAATAACTATAGATGCTTGGCAAGTAGCTCAGGTTTATTACCAGCTAGTTCTTACACTTAAATGAACCCATAATTCTTTTCGATGTGTAGCCATGTGGTTGGTGGCTTGTTACCTCATTTTTACATGGCTTACTTCCTTGTTGGAGGGCTGGCATTTCTACCTGACCCCACAACTCTCTTCTCGCCTTAGTTTAATTGTCCCACCCATACTTCCTGCCTGCTTACATGCCAATCAAGTATATTATTAACAATGAGTGCAGCATTCACAGTGTACAGAAGGACATCCCACAGCACATCCCCAGGCTCAGGTGTCCTTTCCTGGTGTGGGAGAATTGTTTGTATTGTGTCAATTATGTTTTAAATAAATGCTGATTGGCCAGGCAGGAAATATAGGCAGAAAAACCAGACAGGAAATAAAAATGATGTAATGAGAACAGGAGAATTCTGGGGAGAAGGAAGTTGATTCCTCCCACTCCCACCTAGACCACGGAAGCAGCAGGATGTGATCTGCCTCACTGAAAAAGGTATTGAGATGTGAGAGTTAGCCAATGAGAGGCTAGAGCTAATGGGCCAATCAGCTTATAATTTATGGAGACGTATATGTGATTTTCTTTGGGGCTAAACAGTTGTGGGGTACCAGACAGGACAGAAAACCCCAACAAACAAGCAGGCCTGGCCCCCGTTCATGTTATACTTTCCCTTTTAAAGAGACCATGGTCCTAACAGAGAAAATGACATGTTGTCCTCTTTATGAGAGAAGGGCACTTAGGGTGGTAAAGTTCTCAGGAGTCTCTTGCTCTTATTCCCAGATGGGTAGACAGGCCCACTGAAAGCCTCTTATCAACAGAAGATTAATTATTCCTCACACAACAAAAGGATGGATTCTTTCACCAATGGGTGGTGATACCTGTGACAGTTTTATTCTTTTTGTTCAGAATTGTTCTTCTAACCTGGGTCTTTTTTACTCCATGTGAAATTTATTATTGTTTTTCAATTTCTCAGAATTGTACTGAAATTTTGGTGAGGATTGCATTGAACATGTTGATTTCCTTTGGTAGATGTATATTTTTATAATTTTTATCCTCCTAATAAATAAAGATGGGCTGTCTTTCTATCATCTAGTATCTTTAATGTAACAGCATAAATGAATGCAGATAGATTGTAAAAATATATACAGCTTTAATGGGGAAATAGACTTACAGAACCACCGTTCCCGCAGAGACCAGGAAAGCAGAAGGGGCGGCTGGGAGCACGCTTGCCAGATTTATAGGTAAACATTAGCCCAAGGTGAACACGCCCCCTAAGGGGCTGGACTTATCCCTACACTTTAATTTCTTTTTTCCAGTGTCTTGAAATTTTTATTATACAAAAATTTCATTTAGTTAGATTTATTCCAGGATCCCCCATGCCCTCTTTTTTTTTTTTTTTTTTACTTTTTGATGAATGAGATTGTATGCCTCATCCTCCCCCCCCCCCATTATATCAGCAATTTTTACTTAGAAAATTTCCAACTTTTCTGCTTGTCATGGTGCTTTATCAGAGCCACAGGCAAGGAACTAATACAACTGGTTATTGTATCAAGTTTCTATATGGGACTTTAAGAACAAGTTATGAAGGCAAATGTGTTTTCTGTACAGGCATTTGTACAGATGCAGTCTGAATGCATGCACGTACCATCATTGTTGTACACATTCTAGTGTGCTTAAGAGCAGACAGAATAAATTTTTTGTGAACTTCAGAGCTGACCCTTGTTTATCCCCATCAGTGCTTTCTTCCATTTCTGTTGTGATTTTGAGTTTTGGTAGCATTTTTAAATGGGGGATTGAGCACTTTTTCTAGTGCTCTTTACCACATGGTGTGGATTATCAGTTCTAGGCTTGCAGTTGTTTTAAGGTGATATTTTAATTGAATCCAAACTCCTAACGTCATGACTAGAGAGTCAAAAACTCTTATAAGTAACAAGACTTACTGATCCTTGGAAGTAGAAGTGGGTATACAATGATCAGTGCTTATCCACGTTAGGTTTCTATTGCTGAGATGAAACACCATGACCCAAAGGCAAATTGGAGAGGAAATGGTTATTTTGGCTTACACTTCAATATTACTGTTCATCACTGAAGGAAATAAGAATAGGAACTCAAACAGCAGTATCCTGGAGGCAGGAGTTGATGCAGAGTCCATGGAGGGGTGCTGCTTACTGGCTTGTTCTAAGTCCTCACTCAGTCTGCTTTCTTCTAAAATGACGTACCTACAGATGATCTTATAGTGACATTTTCTTTTTTAATTTAATTTTATTTAATTAACATTTTTTATTAATTTTATATACCAACCAATATTTCCCTTCCCTCCTATCCTCCTGTTACTTCTCCCTGAGTCTTATTTGTCCCTTCCTCATCCCCTCCTCTTCAATTTTCATTCAGAAAGGGATAGGCCTCCCATGGGCTTGAACGAAGCACAGCACATCAAGTTGAGGTAGGACCGAGCTTCCTAGAGACGTTTTCTTAATTGAGGTTCCCTACTCTCCTGTGAATTTAGCTTGAGTGATATAAAATGAGCCAAGACAGAGTTCTTCTAGCTGGAGTTCCTAGAAGGTAGCAGTTTTACTAGAGCAGTCACTACAGTTGGCCTGTCATATTGTAAAGATTAAATCAATCACATACTGAAAATATAGGAAACAAACGGCTCTTCTGCTCTGAATATTGCCATCTCCTGAAGTATGATGTATAAACTACAGAAATTAGATATTATAAGGAATCTTAAGAGGATTTTAAATATGTATGGTAGGCGTATGTAAAGTATAAAGAATGTTTATAGGTTGTGTGCCATTTTAAAGATAACATAATATTGTAGGGCTTGAAATCCACAGAGGAGGGGGGCATTCTTTTACCAACCACAAAGAACTTTGGTTTTAACATGAAGAATTCTGTTTAAAGTTTACTGAAGAACTTTTTAAAGAGCTGATCTATGAAGAAACAATCAGAAGGATGAGGGGTCTTGAAGAGAGAGGATCTTGTCAAGAATTCTTAATCAATGGACTGATTATAATTCATAGATTTGTTCTTCATAGGTTTTCTCAGGTCAGTCACTATATTCTGGAAATTTCATACCTGGGCTCTCATGGATTCAGTACTTGAGCATTCCACATTATGGGTTTACAGTAAGTTGTCCTGTCTGTCACTGTATTTGGGTTCTCCAATTGTAGCAACTGAAATGATTCCCAACCTAGTCCTTTCCCCAGCTGTAATCTTTAATCAATCACTGCCAAGGATTTACCTTCTAGGAGCAGAAGATGGGAACTATCCTATTGGTTTTAAGTCAGTCATCTGGGATTTTTCGTAGTCATGTTTTATTTGAGGGAAACAAATGGTGACAAAAACCTCAGGGCAAAGGGGAAAGGTAGATAATACTATGAAAAGAAAGCAGTTGTGATTCTGCCCAATAAGGAAATAAAAAAAGGATCAGCGACTGCGATGTATAGTTTATGTCAGGAAAATATAAGAAAGAATCACTGTGATACCCAGAGCTATACTGGTTTTGCCAAGCTTTCTCTCCAGTAAAGTGTGTTTTAGTAGACTTTCTTACTCCCATAATCACAACTGGTTTTGATGAAAATAATCAAGAATATATTATTTTATAAAGCAATAGTATTATTTTAACTACAGTGCTTAGTGGGTTATTGTCTAGGCAGAGAAAGAGGTGCCTGAGGTGATTTAGTTGAGAGTCTATCTCTTAGTAGTTGGGAAACTTCATCATTTCAATCCTAAATCTCCTGAGTGTGAGGGAGGAGACTGCTTTACTGGGTAGACTGAACTTGGTGGGGTTGTTTATTTAAAAATGTTTTTGCAAATTGCAGTCAAGATTGAAATTGAATTTATAGATGGCTGATTCTGTGGAAACTTATGGAAATACTAAACTATTTGCCTTTCTGTGTCCCTCTTTGTTTTATAGGCTTTGATGCACAACGAATTCTCGGGACAAAACTTCTGTCTAGAAAACAACACAACAAAACTCAGGAGATGTCACAGCTATGTGATGTAAGCTTGAGTTCAATGTCACCATGGGGACACAGATTGCTCCACACCTTAAAAAGGAAACACATCCTTTCAGGATTAACTCTGTCTTCTGTGGGGTCCCTAGAGTGCATCATTGTAACCAATATACAGGCGGCTGTGTTTCCATCTGAGTGTTCCACGGTGTAGATAATGTGCAGAAAGAGTTCTTCTAGGCTTTTAAAAATAGTTTTGGTGTCTTGATTGTGGGTTTGGGTTCCATGTTTCAGAATATTTGAATTTGGCATACACTGCTCTGATAGCTTACAAGGGCATACAGTTTCCACATGTCAGGCAGCAGGGTCCAAAAGGACTGAGCTTTGCCTGGCAGCATTTCAGGGTCTTTCCTTTGCCTCACACTCTAGAGAACTTCGAGAAAACAAAGCGTGGTGTGTGTGTGTGTGTGTGTGTGTGTGTGTGTGTGTGTGTGTGTGTGTGTAAAATGTCCTACCAGAGGATATGCCCTGTAAATGAAACAGACATTTCAGTATGTTGAGAAGGAAATCTCATTTTTGAATAATGTCACTAAAATAGTAACAGGTTTTTAATAAAACAAGTGTATTGTTTTAAAGTTATAGTACTTTCAGTTTCTATGATTGCTCTTTTTAATTTGATTTTGATATATAAATATGAGAGAGGAATATGCTGATACATTAGATCTCTCATGGATGTTAAAATAATAAGGAATAATAGTAAGCCAAATTTAAGTTTGAATTACTGGTAAGAAAACAAGTATGGGAGATATCTTATTTTCCACATCTCCTCTCTCCTGGTGTGGTCTGGCATCCTTGTACTACAAATTCATTACTGGTTTCTTGTCCAGGGTGGGATGGGTAAAGTGCAACCAGAAAAGGATCATCCACAGATCTCGTACTCACAAGAGGACTGTCCTCTCAAGAGGAAGAAGAAAATGGCCCTTTCAGTGGATTTGGGAACTGTCAAATCCTATCAGATACAAGGGAATGGCGACACATAGGAGTGGAGACACAGAGATAGAAGCACACAGATATGGAGATACCCAGAGATGGAGACACACAGGGATGGAGATACACAGGGATGGAGATATCCAGGGATAGAGATACCTAGGGATAAACACACAGGGATGGAGACACACAGAGATGGAGACACACAGGGATAGAGACACACAGGGATGGAGACACACAGGGATGGAGACGCACAGAGATGGAGACACACAGGGATAGAGACACACAGGGATGGAACACAGGGATAGAGATACACAGACAGTAATTGTAGTGTTCAGAAATTATAGCAGCAGCTGTTTTTCTAAGTTGTGTCAGAACCCCTCATCCTGCTGTGCTCCAGCTACTACCCTGGGCTCCTGGGCATGCTCCATAGCTTAGTATCTGAGGTTGTTACTGCTCTCTTAGTACAGGAGCTCACAGCAATTGACTGACTCCTCTCAGAAACCCTTAGTCTCCTCTGGTCCTTGGTCTAGAACTTGATGTATTGTTCTTTTGTGTGATTGTGTGCTGAGTCAGCAGAATTGCACAAAGCTTTGATCTCTGTGTGTGTCCTTAAGAAAATGAGGTTTTCTGCTTCGGCAGAAACATGTACTTCACCTGTGACTTAGCCCTTTGAAGAGAAAGCAGTGATGTAGGTTTATAAATGAATGACATCTTAAAGGCTAAAAAATTGGGTCTTAGTGTGACTCTCTAAATTTGCCCAAGTTTACTAAGCCTCTATGCTTTTAAGTAGATGTGATAGCTACACCTCTTCGGATGGCTTTTGAAATTAACCAAGGTACCTGATTCAAGTAGATTGATAATATATCACAAAGTTTTTAGTATGTCAGTAGCACTAACATTTAAATATAAAGATGAAGTTTATAATGATGTGTTGAAACTGAGTTTTTAAAAGAAAGGAATAGTATATGTAATGAGTAAGCTTTGACATTATTTTTGTGTGTGTTGACTTACAGATGCACTGGAGAAGAATTCTTGACGAGCCAGGGCATCAACCTCTCATCATGGGGCTTCTGGGAGAATCACGTGGCCTTAGCTTGTATAACAATTATCCTCTTATCATTTACCTATGTGCAATTATTACTATCTAAGAAAGCAGAAGTTCTTAGGTCTTGTAGGAGGAAGTTTCAATAGTTGTTTAAAGAGATGTGATTCCAAACTGTCTTCTAAACAGTTACACTCATGGACACATGCATCACCCAGCATTACCCAGGAAAGATTCTCAGTGAAATGAACTGCGGTGAATGCAGAGACTCATGGCTGCTCAAAGTATCAGAGTATGTGATTCTTGAGTGTTTAACCCTAAACAGAACACCTATACCTCTAAGCCTTAGAACTTTGTGGAAGATGGGTAGAAAAGGTAGAGGAGCCAGAAGATGAGAAGAATGGCTGGAAATGCTATATTGTGGGCATGACACAGCCCTTACAACCATGGTCATCTCACAACATCTACAGTTCCCTGCACAAGACTGGGTCCTTCATCAGCACACCAAGGTTTGGAGAGGGACTCAACAGGACCATACTCCATTCTGCTGAACTATTAGCTATTGGTGCATTATGGGAGAGAGATAGTCATTGATTTCACAGGTATACTAACAGGAGAGCTAGCTAGGTTTCTGTGGACAGTCTAAAACCCAGGGTCACACAGACAACCCTGGATAAACACTGCAGGCCATAAGATAAAACCCAAAGATATAAATGTGGGAAAGGGACTTGTAGATAGAGGCACGTGTAGGGGTTGGAAGGGAAATTGGAAAGGTGGGAATGAGTGAGAATGGTTAAAGTGTATTATATACATATATGGAATTGTCAATTTTTTTTTGAATTGTCAATTTTTTAAAATAATATTAAAAATATAAAAGGAGCTTTTGTGTAAAATAATTAATTAAAGCTCTTTTCTCTTTGTTTTCTGTTATACTTAATTCAGCAATGACTATTTTTTAGGCAGCACATTAAATTATAAGTTAAATAATCCGAGGCTCATATTAATTAATTAATTAAGTATTACTGTGTGTTAGTCCATCTCATCAATAATAATCATGGAGGCAGTCAATCAAATTTTCTGACCTGGGAAAGGAGAATTTGTCCTAGAAAACCTTAACATTCCTAAGATCATCTGTGTCAGTTTCTTCATCTTCAGAGTGAGAACATAAGCTATCATGCACCAAATAATAGTCAATAAATCTTTCATTGGCCATTGTCTGGTACTTGAAAAATATAGTGATTCTGTTTTAAAACCATGGCTCTAAAACAGCACTACTCAGTTGTAAAAAAAAATGACATCTTGAATTTTGCATGCAAATGGATGGAACTAGAAAACACTATCTTGAGTGAGGTAACCCAGGCCTAAAAAGATGAATATGGTATGTACTCACTCATAAGTGGATACTAGTTATAAACAAATGATATTGAGCTTATAGTTCATGATCCTAGAGAAGCTAAGTAATAAAGTGAACCCTAAGAAAAATATATACAGATCCACCTGGAAAGCTGAAACAGACAAGATCGCCTGACAAAATTGGGATCATGGGGGTTGGGGAGAAGGGAGGATAGAAGGGAAAGAGGAGCATAGAATGGGAGGGGTGAGGAGAACTTGAGGGAAAGGATAGTCAAGAAGGAGGAAGGACAGAGATGAGAGCAAGAGAAGAGATATCTTAATTGAGGGAGCTGTTTTAGGGTTAGCAAGAAATCTGGCTCTAGAGAAATTCCAAGAAATCCACAAGGATGACCCCAGCTAAGACCCTAAGCAACAGAGAAGACAGGGCCCAATCTTGACTTGTCGTGTAGTCAGACTGATGACTATCTTAAATATCACCGTAGAACCTTAATCTAGCAACTGATAGAAACAGAGGCAGAGACCTGCATCAGAGCACTGGACTGAGCTCCCAACGTTCAGTTGAAGAGTGGAAAGAATGAGAATATCAGCAAAGAGGTCAAGACCATGATGGGTACACCCACTGAAACAGTCTACCTGAGTTAATGGGAGCTCACCAACTCCAGCCAGCCAGGAAAGGAACAAGCACAAGACCAAACTAGCGCCTCCGATTGTGGTTGACTGTTGTATGGTTTGGGCAGACTGAGGGGCCACTTGCAGTAGCATCAGGATTTATCCCTACTGCATGTGCTGTCTATTTGGGAACCTGTTCTCTTTGGATGGATACTTTGCTCAACCTAGATATAATTGGGAGGGCCTTGGACCTTCCCCCAAAGCAATGTGCCTTACCTTCTCTGAGGAATGGATGGGGGTGGGGTGAGGGCTATGTGGAGGGAATGGGAGGAGGGGAGGAAGTAGGAAGTATGTATAATGAAAAAAGACAGTTTGTTTTCATTTTTTTAAAAAAGTAAATAAATAAAGGAAAAAGAAAAAAAACTATGTTACTTCTAAAATTAAAAAAAATAAACTTGGTGGTCCATGCTTGGTGTCATCACTTGGGAGGAGTTCAGTGTCAGCTTCAGCTAGATAGTATGTTTGAGGCTGCCCTGGGCCACACAAGAGTCTACCTCAAAACAGGCAAGCAAACAAACAAAAATGGTCACATAATGAATGAGCATTAAAACATCTTTGATGAACTCTTTAAAGAGGATTTATGAATGGTGTCTTAGTTAGAGTTTCTATTGCTATGAAGAAACACCATAACAAAAAAGAAATCTGGGGAGGAAATGATTTCTTGGTTTATATCTCTACATCACTGTTCATCACTAAAGGAAGTCAGAACAGAAACTCAGCAGGGCAAGAGTCTGGAAACAGAATCTGATGTGGAGGATCTAGAGGAAGGAGTATTGTTTATTGACTTGCTTCCCATAGTTTGCTCAGCCTGCTTTCTTATAGAACCCAGGACCACCAACTCAGGGATGGCACCACCTGCAATGCCTAAGCCCTCCCATATTGATCACTTTAAACCTAAAATACATACATATAAAAGGAATTTAAGTAGAGTCACAATACAATGAAGGAGACAATGACCCTACAAGACATTTTATGTCACCAAGTAACAAGTCACCTAGAGTGTTAGGAATGGATTACATCATGTTGAGTCATTGGTCAAAGGAGTTCCTATAGACCTCTCAAACATCACAGATTACTTTAAAGGCAGTTAGTTGATATCTATAAGATGGTAATAGGACCCTGTTGCCAAAGACCCCACTCACTTATGTCATTGCACAAAAAGAAATAAAACAGGTACCCAATTAGAATCTTCACCTCCCACTGCTAGCATTTGTGGTGCTTGAAAGCACTTTGCATGCCACTAGAGAAGAGTAATCAATATCTCCCAGCTACAAAATCTACGACCTCTACCCGTATCATGTCTGTGAGATATACTGACACAATAACGGTACAGATGTTATGGTTGTAACCAACCATCTTAAAAATAGGTTTAAAATCCACTAAATGAGATGGAGTTCATCGAGCTCATATCTGACACTGCTAAAGTGGCCAAAAACATAAGACTCGATTGTTCCTGGCTTATGGGAAGACTTACTACTATTATTTGTCTAAAGAAACATAGAAATATATTACATAGAAAATTCATTTATATAAGAAAAAAATCAAGTACAGTTTGGTGAATTATTTTAAACAAGGTACATATGAATACCATTCTTGGTTAGGAAATGGGTTGTGACTAACACATGAGAGGTTGTCATGCTCCTCTCTACTCAAGACTTCCTGTCTCTACCTGTTGCTTCTGAAATGAAACAACGTACCGATCTCTGTTTGCCATCAGAGCACTGGTACAGCTCAGTTTGGTCTTCTAGTGTTTGTAGGCATGGATTCAAGTTCCCAATTTATAATAATGAGTTAGCCAATTTATTCTTTCTTTATTCATTAAGACAGATTTGTATATCTTTAGGACAAACTTGCTTGAAATCCATGTCTTCCTGAACTGTTGGAGTTAAAGGAGTATCCTATTACATTTGATTTAATAAACTTTATCTTCAAATACTTTCATATATACGGAAGTTTAGGAAGACAGTGTAGAGAGCTCTTCTGTGCTCTTTTCCCATGTTTTTTCAATGTGCTTTGGAAAAGTTGACATTAACTTTGGGACATTGCTGTTTGCTAAACTGAACACAATTAAAACCCCCCACTTTCCTATTAATACCCCTGTGGGGTTTGGAGACCTAATTTGTAGTCTACATAGCATCAAGTTTCTCTCATTAAAAAATTAACTGCTAGAATTAAAGGGCCTAGGACACTAAACTCAGACCCCTGAGAATGGATTCTGGGTATGATTTAACACATGGCAGATGCTCTGCAGCATCGTTTCAACACAAGTCTAGAAGACAGCGCTACACTGCTTTATCTTTGAACTTTAAGGAAGGTTTTTCCCTTATGACATTGACATTATTATAGCTTACTGTATGTCCTGAATAGTTTGTGAATATCAAGGCCTCATAGATAGCGTTTTTATTTTGAAAAAAACTCCATGACCAAAATCAAATTGGGGGAGAAATGGTTTATTTCATGTTAAAGTTTGTAGTCTATCATCAAGGAAAGTCACGCAAAAACTCAAGGTAAGACTCTGGACATAGTACCCGATGTAGAAGCCATGGAGTAGAGCTGCTTACTGTGTGGTCTTCATGGCTTGCTCTTCTTGATTTGCTTAACCTGACTTTCTATAACATCCAGGACTACCAGCTCTAGGGATGGGGCTTGTAATCAAATAACTCGGGAGGTAGCAAGCACTCTGTCAATAAAATTTGACCTATAGTTTTCATTGCATTTAAATTGCTACTTTTTTTTGATAATTGAACAACAATTCGATGTAAATTTTTAAAAATGCTTAAAGAGGTAGTGAAATAACTGGTTCTATTTTTCTACTGATTTCTTACATAATTCCATATATTCATGGAAAGTATAGAAGTCATCAGCACGTGTACCAGAGACATAGTAGACCAACAAAACAAATGTTTGGCCTTTAGGGAAGAAACCCTGGGAGTCAGTTGCTATGTCTCAGGAAAGGGTTGACAGCCAACCCCTGGACTACACAGGTGTAGGTACCCACCAGATTGTCAACCGATTGACTAACAAAACTCAATGTGACTGGGGGAGGCCAAATCAACAATAGAGGATGATATCACAATTATTTTTCCTTATTCTGATGTCTGCTGGTTCCTATCGCAGGTTAATTCATCTGTGTAACAGAAATATCACCAAGTCACTGAAACTACTTGATGGTCAGTAACAATGTTCTGAATAAATGTGGTTCTTCTGATGCTTTTCAAACTAGGTAAAGAGGTTGATTAGAAATTAGAGGTATTACAGCAATTGCTACATTGCCTCACAAAATAAGAGAGGTTAAGGTTTCTCATGAGATAAGGGAAGATATGTATTGATTTTGGAGAAAAGTGTTGTTTCTATTGATCAGTAATTTTAAAATAATCTTGCCATGGTTGGAATAATATATGGTACCAGTCTGTGTTCTCTTATTTCCCTGACTAACGACTCTACTATCCACACTGGATGGGCCTTCAGTTCTCATTCTGATTGGATTAAGAGCCAGGTCCTACATCTTAAACTAAAACAGGATGAGTCTATAATTTGACTCATTCACTAAAACCAGCGGGGAACGGGTCCACAGGCCTTAGCACAGCTGACTCCATGATGGAAGCACTATTCAGAATGTAGAACTCAGCACATAAACAACACCACCTAAAAACTGAAACAAAGGCCTAATAAATCAAGGTCCATATAGTCCGGGAAAGACTCAAAATGTACTAGCTTTGCTTTTTAGCTTCTATAGTTCTGCTTCTGGTGAACTGTTCTTGTTAACTGAAGTATGTCAAACAAGAACATGCTTTTTGTGCATAAAAGCTCACTTTGAGAAAGTCTCAGTGCTACACTGGGATCCTGAACACCCAGTTAATAAAGTCTTTCTTTTGGCTTAAACACATTTGTGAATAGTCTTCTGTGGTTAATAACCTACAACAATAAGGGCATATCTTACAAACTTATATTCTTCTAAGTGGGAAAACCTCAAAAGTTAGTATTGATTTTTTAGACATTTATGACCTAGCAAAGTTAAGTATAGATGGGATAAAGAATATAAATGGGAGAGAAGTGTCACAACTCCAAAAGTCAAGGATCAGATACAATTCTACCAGGCCTTCAAAGTAAAGGAGTAAGCTCTCTCAAGTAATTCCCTAAAGTAGAGAAGGAAGTAATTCTTCCCAAGTCATTTTATGAAGCTAGTGTGATCTTTATACCAAAACCAGACCAAGACACAGGAATATTAAAAAATATTGTGGAACATAGACACGGACATTCTCCACAAAATTCCTGCAAACTGATTTCAAAAAGAAATGAAAACAACTGTTCATCATAATTGATTTGGCATCATCCTAGAGACACAGAGAGGGTTCAACATACACAAATCAATAAAGGTAATACACCACATAAATAAACCCAAGTACAAAAAAACACATGATCTTTTCAATACATGTGGGAAAGGACCTTGACAAAACCCAACACACTGTCAGGGAAACAACTCTTAAGAGATCATAAATGGAGGGGAATGGAGGTAACAGATCTCAGCATGATACAGACTGAATGACCTCTATCCAACATCATGATCCAGGGACAAAAACTCAAGGCATTTCCACTAAGATCAGGAATAAACTCAGGAAACCTGCACTCTCCACTCCTGTTCAGTACAGTTCTAGAGATATTAGCTAAAGCAGTAAGACAAGAGAGAGATAGTGACACACAAGGAGGGAGAAGTCAGATTGTCCTTAAATATAGATAATAGGAAACCACACATTACAGACCCTAAAGACTCCACCAGAAAATTCTTGATTCTTAGAGCTAATAAGCACCCTCAGTAAAGCGTTCAAACACAAAATTAACAAACAAAAATCAGGAGATTTCCTATTACCAATGACAAATGAATTGAGAAAATAAGCATGAAAACAACATTAACAACAGTAGCCTCAAAAGCAATGCAATATCTTGGAATTAACCTAATCAAGGAAATAAATGATCCCCCCAGTAAGAATTTCAAAACCATGACAAAGGAATTGAGGGAGATAGAGAAGAATGACCTCCCATGCACATAGATCGGAAAACATAATATTGTGAAAATGACTGTTCTACAAACAAAGAAACAAAAATCAAAACAAAAATCCATCACTGTAATCTCCATTAAAATTCCATCATTCTTCATAGAAATTGAAAAAACAATTATTAAAATTATTATATTAATGCTTAAAAGACCCTGGGAACCGAAATCAATCTTAAAAAAGAAAAATAATGCTACAAGAATCATCATGCTTGATTTCAAGATATGCAACAGAGCCGTGGTATCCAAAACATACAGATATAGAAATGTAAATCAGTGGAATAGAATTGGGGACCAGGATATACTCACCTATATGGTAGTTCTATTTTTAGTCCCAGAGAAATTTCCACACTCATTTCAATAGTGCCTGTATCCGTTTATAGTTCACCATCAGAGAGTAGGGTCCTCCCTTCCCCCACATCCTGACCATCATTTCTTTTCATTTATTTTATAAATGATTGTAGTAGAAGGCCACTTGTTTGTTCCTGGCTGTTCAGCCCCAAAATAACCACACAGAGACTGTATTAATTAAATCACTGCTTGGCCCATTAGCTCTAGCTTCTTATTGGCTATCTCTTACATTATTAATTTAACACATTTATATTTTATATTAATCTATGTATCAACACAAGTCTGTGGCCTACCGGGTAAAGTTCCAGTGTCTGTCTTCAACAGAGCTACATGGCTTCTCCCTGACTCTACCTTCTTTCTCCTAGCATTCAGTTTAGTTTTCTCTGCCTACTTATATTCTGCCCTGATCAGGCCTAAGAAAGATTCTTTATTAACCAATGGTATTCACAGCATTTAGAGGGGAATCCCACATCACCTCCCCTATTCTGCTGAAATGAAAAGGAAGATTTTAACATTAACATAGTAAAATTATATATAACAAGACTCCAGAAGGATATAATATTACCTAAGTAAACAGGAAGTGCATTGTAAGCAACTTCCAAAACTCTAGAATTGACAGAGACATTATGCTGTCTGGACAGTCACCCAAAGTTCTTCTGTAACATTGGGGCATCCAATCTTTAGCTTATAGGCCCATAGTATCCAGCAGACTTTTCTATGAAGCAGGAAATTTCAAATATAGTTCCACCTATATTGGCAGGTTGTCAGTCACTTTCTTCTGTGTCCTGCAGAATTTCTGGCAGACTTTTTCATAAAGCAGAAACCCCAAAGGACTTTCTCACCCTTAGCCAAGTTTAACAGTCATTTCTCTGTGGGTCCTACATGTCCAGTTCATACAACATAACATTAAGCAGTCCAGACAAGAGCAGATTTTTGCCCAAATGGCTAGAAACTCTATAAGGAGTCTCTTTGGTACCCACCATCCTCTTGAAGTAGATTGGAGCTGCCGGGAGCATATGTGAAATCTTAAGCTCTTAAACATTTTAAATGTCATATTTTGAAGGCCTCTGAAAGATTTAAAGATAGACTATCTGAGATATATCTCTATACATCTAGAAAATCTAACTAACATGACTACAAGCTTGACTATTATAGATGACTATCTATTGACTTCTATTTCTTAATTATACATTACATTTTAAATGAGCTGCACAAACACAATACCTTAATCAAGAGCAGAAATATACATAACTAAATTGACGTTAAATTTATTGTATCAATAAACCAAGATACATATAAAGGCAAATCCTATATCATATCCAACATTAAATGTAAACAAACATTTATAAACAATTTTTGGAATTTAGGCATAGTTCTTTCCAAACTGCTTCCTACTTTTTGTTGGGCAAAGTAATTTTTGGGTGTGTTCATGCTGACCTTTCTTAGGGTCTTGGTGCTTCAAATCACATTAGTTTGGAAAGATTCCACAAGTACTCATCCTCTGTGAAAACCAAAGAAGAACCTCTTTTTTTAAACAACATAACCTTAGTCCCAAATTTTGAAGACAAGATACCTTTAAAGTATAAATGTTGGTTACTTAGCTCCTTCACAGCCAAAAAATTCAAAGAAGACACAATAATATACATAATCCAGACTCTCTGTGTATATTCCATCTTTATGTGGCTTATTTTTCTTAATCTATTACTTTTTCTACAAGTTTATTAATTATTTTATTATCTTTACTCCTTTAGTCTATGGCTATCTTACTCTGTCTCATTAAAGATTTTGCTTGTTTTAATGATTTAAATTTTGTTATAACTCTCTATATTCTTTCTTCTTTCTCGCAAGCCTACATACATTTATCTAATATGTGACCCATTTAGACGTTGTTTCCACCTGAATTTGTGTTTATTGTGTATCTGTAATCCTTTTATGACCAGGATTTCTTAAAATGCTAAATACTTCTTAGGTCAAAAAAGACACTGCCTACTTGTTCCCCCAGGCAAACATGGTGAGGTGGAGGTCTATTTAGTGTGATTCTTGCTCACAGCCACATTTTTAGGCACACAGCGGGTCTATGTTGCCATTAAGCAAATTGTAGCACTGTGCTCACAAACTTCATTTAAATGCTCTGTCTCTTGAAAGAGCCAGCATTTGTGCTGGCTGCATGGACCAGGAAGTTGGCATTTCAGAATGTGTTTTTTTTCCTGCTATGGCTGAATCAGGAGAACCTCTCTTAAAGGAGCCATGGAGTTAAGCCGTGCTTAGCTCCTTTTTTATGCCTAGACTTTCTTTCCAAACTCTCTTAGGTTTTAAGTGGATTTTAGCTGGCCATGTTGGCACCAATTTATAATAGGAGGCCACTTGTTTGTTCCAGGCTGCTCAGACCTGAAATAACCACACAAAACTGCATTAATTAAATCATTGCTTGGCCCATTAGCTCTAGCTTCTTATTGACTAAATCTTACATGTTACTTTAATCTGTGTATTGCCATGAGGCTGTGGCTTATCCGGTAGTTTCAGTGTCTGTCTCCAGCAGGGCTACATAGCTTCTCTCTGACTCTGCCTTTTTTCTCCCAGCTTTCAATTTAATTTTTTCTGCCTAGCTCTCCTCTGCCCTATCAACAGGCCAAGGCAGTTTCTTTATTCATTAACCAATAAAAGCAACACATAGACAGAAGGACCTCCCATACCATTTCCCCTGTCCGTTTACTGAGAAGGCCTAAGACAGTTTCATTAACCAGTGATATTCACAGCATACAGAGGGGAATCCCACATCAAATGATATCCATTTTTATTGAAGTGAAATAGATCTCAAATCATTTGATTTACAAATCTCTGATGGGTAAGGATTTGTGCACTTTTAAAATATTTATCATCTATTGAGTTTTGTTTCTATTTTCATTCCTTCTCTCTTTTCCTCTCTCCCTCCCTCCCTCTTTCTTTCTTTCTTTCTTTCTTTCTTTCTTTCTTTCTTTCTTTCTTTCTTTCTTCCTTTCTATGTACTTCTTTTATGAGAACTCTCTGTTCATTTCCATAGCCTATTATATCATTTGCTTTCTTGATATTTTCAGGTTTTTCTATATTCTGGCTATTATTCCCTGTCAAGGGTGTTGCCGGTAAGGATTTTCTCCCACACATGTATCCAAAGGACTCTGTCTTCTATTACAGGATACTTGCCCATCTGTGTTCATTGCTGTCCTAGCCATAGTAGAGTAAATGGAAATAGCCCCATGTCAGTGTTAGATGGTGTTGGTGATGAATGTAATGACAATAACTCACTATATAAATCCATGTCAGGAAGATAGAGACCACCACACGAATATAGACAAATAAGCTTCTAAAAGTTATTTAGTTTTGGCTGTTGACCAAGAGTGGGCTCATGCCTCAAAGTCTCCTGGTGCAGAAGGTCAGAGGAACAGCATTTTAAAGGCAAAAACTACAATTTCATTGATGCTGAATGAGGAACAGTTTAACCAGGTATCATTTGTTTTGACAGAACATATTTATTTCAGAAACAACATGGCAACTAATTTTGACTTACACCTTATTCAGTTATTTTAGTTTGAGTTCATATATTGATAATTATTTTGGTTAATACATCTGGACTGCTGAGGTCATGAGAATTTGAACTGTGTTTTCAGAGCAGACATCACTGTGAGTGTGGTGTAGAGGGCTGAGAAGTGTCTGAGCTGACTGAAAGATACCATTGCCTTTGTTACTTTAGAACATGTATATGATAGAATTTTATTCAGTTGTAAAGAAAATGAAATTTGTTGGAAAATGGATGGAACTGGAAGACATTAAATTGAGTGAGGTAACCCAGACCTGAGAAAACAAATTTCACTCATAAATGTTGGTCTTACCTTGAAATTTTTAGATTTCTGCGCTTAACTTGGATTCCTGTAGAGGCCAGAAAGTGTGAAAAGGTCCGCTGTTAGGGCGGGTACTGAAATGTGTGTTATATGCAAAGAGAGAGTGAACTCTGGTCTAAGAAGGATGATGGGGTAAGGGAGGAGCAAGGAGGTGAGAGGTGGAGAGAAGTTCATCTGAAACTAGATAGGTGTGAAAAAGCCATTTGGAAACCTACAATTTTGTAAACAAAATCACCAAAATAATGTAAAAAATGAGTTTGAAGGGCAGTTCTCTGTGGGAGTGGATAACGCTGCTCCCAGAGTCTGGGTTCTTCAATAAAATTCTGACACAGATGTGGGACATCTCCTTGTGAGTTGTTGGTCGAAGCCCTGTGGTTCTGTCTTTCCTCTGTGTCTCACAGCATCTCTCCCCTTCCCCTTCTTTCCCCCACCTCTGTCCTTTTCCCATCCCTTCCCCTCTCTTCTCTTTACTTTCTGCTCTTTTTTTTTTCAAGGTAGAGAGCAGAGACAGTTTCACTTTGTAGCCCAGGCAATCCAGCAACCTTGGGCCTCAGACTGAGTCCTGAGATTATAGGTGTGTGCTCCTATTCCTCCTTCTGCAGTACTGTAAATGTTCAGAAAAAATGAGTCACATTGTAAATATACATCAAACTGCCTGGTCAGATTTTCTATAATTTTGCATGTATGTACATGTGTGGCTGTGCATGGGTATGCATACCTGTGGCGGTCAACACTAGTGTTATCCTGACTCTCACACTGAACCTGAGCAATGAACCAGGACCTTCAGATTATCTCGAATAGCTGGTCCACAAGCCCCAGGGATCCCCTGCCTCCCCCTCCCACTATCAGGCTCTCTACCTGGTGCTGGATCTGAAGTTAAGTCCTCATGCTTACAGACACAGGCCACTGCTCAGCATGCACTTTCTCTGTATAAAAGTAAATGTCAGCAAAAACTTGTGTAATTATTATTTTTTGAGAATTTCATACATATGATGTATTTTAATCATACTGAGCCTCATTCACTCTACACTGCTACTTTACAACAGAATTACCCCCAATGCCTCCTACCTACAACTTCTTCCCCCATCCTCCCTTCCCCTCCCTCCTTTCTTCCCTCCCCCTCCCTTTTTTAAATAACCCACTGAGTCCAGTCAGTGCTGCCCATGAAGACGTATGATTAGACCATTTCTCTGGATGGTCAACATACCAAGGACACACTCCTGAAGAGAACCGACTTTCCCTCTCTTGAGCCAGCCATCACCTGTCTGCAGCTCCTCAGCTGAAGGGAGAGGGCTCGTGTGACCCTCCTCATTCAGTCTAGAATGTTAAAAAAGACCATTAGAGTATGAAATTAATATTTTTCAACATTAGCTCTCTGGTCTGTGCAGTGTCCTACGCTGCACACTGCACCATCTGACTGCAGGCTAACAGTCTGCACTTAGTGCCCCTCCCTGCCCCTTCTTGTTCTTTAGTGACAGAGTTCAATATTTAGCCCAGGTGCCCAAACCCTAAATCATCCTACCTCAGCCTCTTGGTCACAGGGATTACAATCGTGAATGGTGAATTATTTCTCAATTGGTTTTTCAGATATAAAGTGAAGCTATGAATCAATTTATATTGACAACCTGGGCATTTAACAAGCCATACCCTTGGCTGTCCTGACCCCCTTGTGTGTCCCTTTCTGTGTTAAACATATTCCCTCCTGTTTATGACCTAATGCCAATCTATTAAAAAAAAGAAAGAAAACAGACAGACAGACAGACAGACAGACATCTTTGCTTTGCTTTCTTCTTTTCTCTTCTTGAGGACTGGCTCTCCAAAATTCAGCTGTTGTGTGTCTGAGCTAGGGCTCAGTGCAGACTGACCAGATCTCTTTTTGTTGCCTGACCAGGACAGCCTAGTACAAGAGAATACGGATGGACCACAAGGTGGCGCTAGCGCCACTCCTCTCTTCTGGCTCCGCCCAGGCTCACCTTCCTTCCCTGAAGTTCATGATTCAGGCAGAGGCTGAGGACAAGCTGAGCAGCAACCTGGGTTTCTCTTCTTCTCCTGCATCTGACAGCAGTGAGTGTGGGCGACAGGAATGACTTTCTTACAGTATAATTAGCATCACACACCTCACCAACTTACAGAGCACAGATGTGTGGCTATGGAAATATTCAGAGGTGTGCAAACATATCTCCATAATGTACTCTGCTTATTTAATCCGGAGATGCCTTCCCACAAGTTCTCTAGGTATTTTCAGTGTGTGTGGGGTGGGGTGGGGTGGGGGGCTAGGGCACTGTTCAATGTGTGTGGAGATCACAGGATAACTTTTGAGAGTCAGTTATTTTCTTCCAGCTTGTTGAGGAGATCTCTCCTGTACTTTGTTCCATGCTGCGAATTCCAGGGTAGCTGGCCCTTCAGCTTCCAGGAGATCTCCTATGTTGGGATTACAAAGGCATGCCCCTGAGGTCCACTTTCCATGGCATTCTTGGATTGAACTCATATGGCTAGTCCTATGCAGCCGGTACATTTACCTGCAGAAACCTCTTGCTGGACCCTGGATGGTTTTCAGAACCCTTTTCTTGGTATGAGTTCAGAGGATCAAATCCAGAGCCTTGCACATGCTAGGCAAGTGTTCTGCCAGCCTGGTCCGATTTTACATATAAAAGCATTTCATCCACAAATGAGGCAATTTGACTTCTTCTTTTCCTGATTGTATCTCTCTTTCTCTTCTCTCATCTTATTTTTCTGAGGATCCAAGCTCTTCACTAAACAATAGTTGAGGGATGGTTGCTCCTGGCTCTATCCTGTATTTAGAGGAACTGATTTAAGTTATTCCCTATTCAGTATATTTGTTTAATAGGATTATCACAGTGTTCTTTATTGTGTGCAGGAATGAGTTTTACAAAGACTTCCTGTGTCTATTGAGATTATGATATCATACTTATCCTGGAACAAGTTATGTGTTGAATTTTTTTTTACTAATTTGCATATGCTGAACCATGCTTGCAAAAACACAATGTTCTTTCACCATGTGTTTCTGTGCTTTCTCTTACTGTTGACTTTTTCTACAATTCATTATGATCTGATAGGATATAAGAAATTACCTTTTGGATTTGTTAAAAGTGTGTGATGGAGTGTCCCAATTGTTATTATGTACTTATCTTTATTCTTCCTGATATTGCCTGGATATCTGTTTGTTAGGTAGAAATACAGGTTGTGGAGTCTGCTTGCTTAAAATGACATTCCATCCTTTTTCTGTCTGTCTTCATATGCTTGCGAGCTAGCTGAGTTTCCCGCTGCAATAAGCAAGTGGTTATTGTTTTCTCTTTTTCAATTCAGCCTGCCAGTTGCATCTTTTGCTCCAGAATTGAGACCAATTATTTGTAGGTTAATGTTAACATGTTTGTACTGGCTGGTCTTTGGTGGTGCACAACTTTAATCCCAGCACTGGGGAGGCAGAGACAGGTGGATCACTGTGAGTTTGAGACCAGCCTGGTCTACAGAGTGAGTTCCAGGACAGGTTCCATAGCTACAGAGAAAAAAAAAACTTTGTACTGAATGAAATCCTATAATTTGGTGGGCTTCTCTTCACCTGATTTTCTGAATTGGTTTCAATTGCTATGTGATATTTTCTTTCTCTCTCATCTTAGATGTTTACTGGCTCACTGGCACTTTGCTTTCGATTGTTGTGATAAAACATCATGATCAAAAGATACTGGGGGATGAAAAGGTATATTGGCTTACCCTTCCATATCACAACCAACCACTGAAAGAAGCCAAGGCAGGAACTTAGGCAAGAACTGAATCCGCGACCATGGACAAACATGGCTCACTAGTTGCTTCTCTTGGCTTGCTCAGCCTGCTTTCTTAAGTATCCTAGGACCAAAAAGTGGACTGGGCCCTCCCACATCAATCATCAATCAAGAAAATGCCCCACAGACTTGCCAATCTGCTGCAGGCCATTACTTAACTGAGGATTCTTCTTCACAGATGACTCCAGCACGTGTCAAGCTGACAAAAGCTAGCCAGCACACTTCCTGAGTTACTGCTGTTGATTCCTTAGAACTACAGGAGTTATTTTCTGTAGTGATCATAGATTTCTGTCTTTCTTCTTTGTGTTTTTATTTTCCCGTGAGTGTTTTCTTCATTGCAGTTTTGGTGGTCATGCATTGCTTTAGCTGTGTTCATCTTCAAGGTCTTTATAAAGGACGAATTTGTTTGTAGTAACATTGGTTGTCCATTCTTTTCTTTGAGGACTCAAAATACATAGCTCCACACTCTTGCCTTTAGCCTCTGACAAGGAACGTGCTGTTTTTCTGATTGGTTTTTTCCAATCAGGTCCATGTTAGTAACTTGGCTCATCTTTTAAATCATTTCTAGCACTCTGCTCTTGTTCTGTAAATCTGAATTTTACCAACAGTGTGATAGGACAAGATTATTTTTTGGTCTGATGTATGTGGTAGTCTAAATTACCTCTGTAGCTGGATGTCCTTATCGCTCAATAGATACAGGGAATTTTAGGATATTACTTGACTAAATAGGTTTTATATGCTTTTATTTTGTATTTCAGCATTCTATTAAAATAAAAATATGTCTGTATGGTCTAACTGTCATATTCTGGGATCATCATAAATTTTTCTTTATTCCTCTCAAATAAAAAGGAATGCAATAGCTCATTAATCCTTGTATTTGAAGTCCTGGTAATTTTAACTTTCAGTTAATTTAGTCTGTTGGTGGTGGTTTTCCCGAAAGTTTTAAAAGTTTATCTGAACAATTTTCCAACATTTACATTTTTAAAAATTCTCTGTTTATTGTACATATTCTATATTGTTTTGCTTATTTCCCTCAGCTGTCTATCTTTTTGAAGTTGCAATCATTTGTAACTAAACCTCTCGAATAATTTCTTCAGCACTCTATCCAATTAAATACTATTGGAATCAGTTGCTGACAAGTTATGATCCTTTGAGAAAGTTTTGTTTCCTACATTCTTGTGTTTTGTTGTTGTGGTTTGTGCACCTGTGGGAGAGAATATGGTTTGCACACTGATATGAGGATTTGTACAATAAGCTTCTTTCTAGAGAGGGTACTGGTCAGAGAGCAGAATAAACTACAGTAACAACACCAGAGCCAACTTCCCACGTTAATATTAATGGGAATAATGAAATAATGGACAGGAGGTGGTGGCGTACACCTTTAGTTCCAGCATTTGGGAGGGCAGAGGCGGATGGATCTCTGAGTTTGAGGTCAGCCTGGTCTAAGGAGTGAGTTCAAGGACACCCAGTGCTACAGAGAGAAACCCTGTCTCAAATAAACCATAACAGTGACAACTAAAATGTATAGGAAGTAAGGTTAAGAAAAAGAAAAGGAGAATAAGAGAAAAGAGCAAGACCTTAAAATCAATGTAGAAACAAAATACCATTCACACTAAAGAACTCCTGTCTTTGTATAGTCTTCTTCACGGCTAGCACCAGGGGATTTTGTGGGCTGTGGTCCAGGTAGGCACTCTGTGTGTGGGTTTGTCTAAATGAAGCAGTGTCTCCTGGATGCTTTGGAGAAGTGGAGGATGGCAAACAGAGCATGGAGTTCTGCAATGGAGAGAAGTTCTTGGAGCTGAGTTCTTTGCCTAAGCATTTTCATATCCTTTCCAGTACCAAACCACCCTGCAATAGGGAAGAAGCTGTGGAAATTCAGTAATTCTTTTACTCAGGTTCAAAGTTCTCAAGCCCTGTCTGCTGCACACAAATTGCACCATGAGTCAGTTTCAGAAACCAAAGAATCTGCCAGGCACCTGCTCAGAACTCTCATGCTCAGCAGTCATCCAGAGGAGCCAAGTCATTCCTGGTTACAGGAGGCAGGGCTGCCTGTCCTCATTCCTGCACAGCCTGAGCTAGGAGTGTGTCTCAGTCACTCCCTCCTGCGCTACTGTCTCTCATGGCTGCCTACCCACCAGGGCATCCAGGGCACCATGACATGTGCTAGATGATTTTAGATTCCACTGCAGCTCAAACTCAGAGAATAAAAGCTCTGGGTTGTAGCAATGTGACAGATGAAGTGTGTAGAGCTCGGGCTGTGACAATTTGTGTTCCTTTGTGTTATACAGAACAGGAGATTTTAGAGTGTGTCTTACCCTGAGTGACTCCATTTATACAGCAGTGGTTTGCTTTATTTTGAAAGCAAATGCTGAGGAAAAATGACTCTGTACCTTATGTGTGCAAGTATCCAGCACAGACATAAGTCATAGATTGATAAACAACTCATTAATACAAATAATACAAACAAAATTATTCCTACCTGGTTGTGTGACACTGTTCTCGTATACTGTAAAGATTTGTTACTTATATTGTCCAGTAGTTTGGGAAGAAGCATAGGCAGGGTGACCAGAATAGAATTCCTGGAATAGGAAAATGAGAGAGTAGTCACCAGCCAAAGAAAGAGGAAGCAAGATGGGAATGCCACACTGAGAAAAGGTACCAAGCTATGTGTATAAACATAGATAAAATTTATGGGTTAATTTAGGTTGTAAAAGCTAGTTAATAATAAGCCTGAGCTAATAGGCCAAATATTTTATAATTAATATAAGCCTATATATGTTTCTTTGGGACTGAATGACTCTAGGACTTGGTGGGACAGAAACTTCTGTTTATACTACCTATAAACCTAACAGGCCAGAAACACCTAAACCCATGGATGTTTGAAGACCTTGTCTGAGAAATGAAGTTTGTGTGCTTGTCCAAAACACCAGAGTCATGAGTGCTGCAATGCCCTCACTTTGATCATAGCCACTGAGTCATCATTAGGCCATTTGATGTGTGCATCACCAGACACAAGGCAAGAAGCACTCAACTCTGTCCCAGGATGTCTGCTCACATGATCAGCCCAAATTGAAATATTCGTCTTGAGCTCCCACTTGTTCCGACCGCTTATGCCTAGAGTCAGCTCTGTGCTTTGAAACAATATGCCACAAGAACCCTCTCTCTATCTGGAACTGACACTGTGCCTTGAACCAACTGAGTATTTATTGCCTCTCTGTTCCAGGACAGCTCTCTCTGCTACATGAGTATCAGCTCTGTTTTCCCTTCCACAGCTCTGCTTTAACCCTTGCACCACTGTAAGTCTTTATGGATGACTCTTTGCTTCATTGTGTTAAATGCAGTCTTTATCTGAGATACAATATTGATCTGTAGGATCAGAAGGAACCAATTTACACTTGCCAAAAGCTACAACCTCAGAAGAAACAAAAGTGCCTGGGCAATGAAAGGCAAGAAAGTTGATACACTTTATGAATGCCTTGTTCCTCAATAACCTGACATGTGGGTGACATAAGTGTATCCATCCATGCATTTTTTTATATGGCATCCCCATGACAGTGACTGATTCAGTGAGTTTATCCCCAGTACCACTCTGCCGTGCAGGAGCAGTGTCAGGTCAAATATCTGCTGTGGAACAATCCGTTTCTAGTCTCTGAATATGTGTTACTCTCATTGGTTAATAAAAACCTTACAGGCCAGTAGTTGGGCAGGAACTTATACCAGAAAGTCAAACTGAGAATGATGGGAAGAAGGACGGAAGAGTCAAAGAGAAGCCAGCCAGCTGATAAACCAGAAGGATGTGTAAATAAAGAGGTAACAATTATGAGCCACATGGCAAAGCATAAATACAAATATGGGTTAATTTATGTGAAAGAGGTAGCTAATAACAAGTCTGAGTTATCAATTAAGCATTTATAATTCACATTCACCTGTGAGGAGGCCACTTCTTTGTCCTGGTTGCCCATATCTGAAATAACCTCACAGATACTGTATTAATTATATCACTGCTTGGCCCATTAGCTCTAGCTTCTTATTGGTTAACTCTTACATATCAATTTAACCCATGTTTATTAATCTGTGCATCACCACAAGGTTGTTGCCTACCAGCAAAGTTTCAGAACATCTGTCTCTGGTGGCTCTATGGCTTCTCTCTCACTCCACCTTTCTTTCAGCATTTAGTCTAACTTTCCCTGCCTAGTTCTGTTCTGTGTAGGCCTAAGGCAGTTCTTTATTCATTAACTAATAAGAGCAACACATAGACAGAGGACCTACCACACTATTCACCTCTGAGTTCGTTATTTGGGACCAGGCTTTTAGGATAGGAAACATCCATGTACAAATACCCGTGCTGGATTTAAGGTTCCGAAGAGCGATAGGTTCCTCCTGAGAGCCTGTTGTCACCAGGGCAGCCTGTTTCACCTTGGAGCTGCTGGCCTCACACGGTGTGAACATGCACTGAACTGTGGTCTCAGACCCAGTCCCATGTTGTTCTATGTGCTATTGTCATCTGCATTCTTCCATCATATGTGTTCTTATATAGGAACTTCAATCAAGTCCTAGAGATGCCTTCTGCTCCCATGTTGATCTGTATCAATATGTACTTATGTGTCAAGAGTTACCTGCTTGTTATCAATCTCTTCCATTTCTCACTTTTCTCATTATGAAAAGCTCACTAAGAATTGCAATAGATTTTCATTAGTTTCTTGTAATAAAGACTCCTTTACTTAAGGTGATACTATTTTCAGCAAAAGCTGTTACATACAAGTATTGGGAAAATTCAACCGACTATTTGGTCAGAGTTGAGTTTCATTCTCCCATTTATGAAGTAATATTGATATAGTGAATTTTTTTTATTTTGCCTGGGAATGTATTGCATTTTATCTGGGTGAGACATGGTTATGTTTTTCTCAAATGACATCTGGCCTAAGCTTTACATGCCCTCCTTCCTATACATTTTCCTCTGTCTTTGTTTTTAAAATAATTTTTAATGACGCACCTTATGTTCTTGGGGAAACAAGAACATTTCAAGTCAACAGAAACAGATGTAAAGACATAAAATTAGGGTAGAAATTAGTGAAAGTGAAACAGGAATACAAAATAAAAAAATAAGATGGAGAACTGGTTCTTTAGAAAGATGAGCAAGATAAATAAATCCTTAGTGAAACTAACCAACTGAAAAGGAGAGACAATTGAAATTAATAAAAGGAGAGACAATTGAAATTAATAAAATTGGAGAAACAAATGAAATATTACCTCAGATGCCAATAAAATTCAGAAAATCAGAAGGGCATATTTTGTAAGCTAATATTCTAGTAAGTGGAAAAATGCAAAAGCTGTTAGTAAATTTCCAGGTATTTATGACCTATCAAAGTTTAATACACTTAGATAAAGAATAAAAATGAGATGGAATTAGTACTACATCAACCCCAAATGTGCAGGCTCAGATAGATTCAGTGCAAAATTCTACCAGGTCTTCAAAGTAGAACTAATAATAGGTTTTGTCAAGTGACTCACTAAAATAGAAAATGAAGAAATACTTCCCAAGTCATTTTATGAATACTAGAGCTAGTTCCAGGACAGGCTCCAAAGCTACAGAGAGACCCTGTGTCAAAAACAAGAGATAGAGAGAGAGACACACACACACACACAGAGAGAGAGAGAGAGAGAGAGAGAGAGAGAGAGAGAGAGAGAGGGAGGGGGCAGGGCTAAACATGAAGGGAGAAGTCACAGTGTCCTTATGTGTAGATAACAGAAAACCACACATAAAAGATTCTAAAGACTCCACCAGAAAATTCTTCGAGCTAACAAAAACCTTCAGAACAGTGCTAGGATACAAAACTGACAAACAAATATCAGTAGATTTCATATAACCAATGACAAACGGACCGAGAAAGAAATCAAGGAAGCAATATTAACCACAACAGCCTCAGAAGCAGTAAAAACCTTGGAAAAAACCTAACCGAGGAAATGAATGCTTCACACTGTAAAAGCTTTAAAATATTACTCTACTGGTGGAACTGTAAAGCGATACAGGTGCTGTTGAAATCAGCGTGGAATAAAAAGAATATAAATCTTTTTATAAAATATACTTACAAAATATATTTTTAAAAAATAAATAATTTTTATTTTATATAAATAGAATTTTGTATTTTATGTAAATAAATGGAGTTGAGGAAGATATCAGAAAGTCAATCTTCCATACACGTAGATTGGAAAAATCACTGCTGTGAAAATAGCTGTTTCAAAGAAGTCTATAGGTTCAATACAATCTCCACTATAATTCCACTATTCTTCACAGAAATAGAAAAATATCTTAAAATTATATTGAACCATAAAAGAACCTGGGCCCCCCAAACCAACCCTGAGCAATAAATACAGTGCTACATATACAACAGAGCACGGTATTAAAAACATACAGCACTGGCACAGATATAGAGATGTAAATCAATGGAGTAGAACTTGGGGCCAGGATATGCTAACCTATATGATAGTTCCGATTTTATGTGTGTTTCTTCTGTTGAGAGCGCTCTGTTTATTTCCATAGCCTATTGTGTCATTTGCTTTCTTGATTTTTCAGGTTTCTTGTTATTCTGGCTGTTATTCCCGTTAAGGGTGTAACCGCTGAGGGTTTTCTCTTACCATATATATCCAAAGAACTCTGTCTCCTATTACAGATATACTTGTCCACCTGTGTTAATTGCTGCTCTAGTTATAATAGAGGAAATGTTAATAGTCTGGATATCAGTGTTAGATGGAGCTGGTGATGAATATAAAGGAAATGTAGCACCATGGTAAATTCACGCCAGGGAGATACAGACCACCACACTAATGTAGACAATTAACCTTACAAAGTCCTTTCGTTTCGACCACTGAAAAGAGTGAGCTCATGCCTCAAGTGTCCTGTTGCTGATGGTCAGAGGTACAGCATTTTAAAGTCAAAACCTACAATTATGTTGATGTTGGATGAGAAGCAAAGTAACCTTACATCATCTGTTTTGACAGAACATAGCTATTCAGACACAACATGACAATTCATTTCGACTTACACTTTCTTCAGTTATTTTAGTTTAAATTTGATTAGCACTAATTGTTTTGGTTAATAAATCTGGACCATGGTCATGGGAATCCCAACTCTGTTTCCAAGGGAGACATCACTGTTGTGGGGTAGAGAGCTGAGAAGTGTCTGAGCTAACCAAAATCGTGCCAGGTCCTCGTGGCTTTGCCCTTTTCACTTCAGTACATGTATATGATAATACTTTAATCAGTAGTAAAGAAAATTAAATTTTTTAGATTTGTGTGTTTAAGCTGATTATACAAAAATAGTTTAAAAAATGAATTTGAAGGGTGGTTCTCTGTCTGAGTGGATAACACTGCTCCCAGAGTCATGGGATCTTAAACAAAAATCCTGCACAGATGTGGGAAGCCTCCTTATGAGTTCTTGGTCCAGGGGCTCGAGGCACCATAGAAGTGTAAGGCAGGGTTGCAGATCCACTTGGGTTCAGAGTAAGCTCAGTTTTAGAGTTAGGGGGTGAAGAGAATCAACTTCAAAATTCATTACATAGCTATCAAATCTTGGATTTGGGGATATAATTCAGTGACATACTTGGGGCACCAGCTCTACTTCATAATAGAAGTAAAAACTAAATAGAAGTGGATAACAAATGACAGACGTAAGAATGTGGTGGCCTCTGGAGTTGACGGCCATGGTGGAGCCCTGTGGTTCTGTTTTTCCTCTGTGTCTCATTGCTGCTCTCTCCCCTTCCCCTTTTCTCCCCCACCTGTGTTCTTTCCCAGTATAAAACTGACTCACTTTTCAATAGTTAACTTTCTGGTCTGTCTAGTGGTTCTATACTGCATACACTATGCCATCTAACTGCAGGTTTACAGTCTATACTTTATTCTATCTCTCCACTTGTTCATAAGTGGAGCTTGATGTTTAGCCCAGGCACCAAAGCACCCAAACCTCCTGCCTCAGCCTCTCAATTATGGGGATTACGATTGTGAACAGTGAATTATTTATCAATTGGTCTCTTCAGAAATAAAGTGAAGCTGTAAATCAATTTATATTAACAACCTGAGGTTTTGACAAGTCATATTCTCAGCTGTCCTGAACCCCATGTTTGTTACCCCCCTCATTTCTTAACTACCTAGTCCCCAGAAACATTCCTTTAGTTTTCTCTCTTCTGGGGTTCTAGATACTGGCTTCTCATCCTCCAGCACAGATATTGGCCTTACATAGGGTACAGTGCAGACTGATCAGCTCTCTGGAAGCTTGCCCTGAGCTGGAGCACCCCAATCTCATGGTTCCAGAGTACCCCAAAACCACAGTGTGCTCACCCCACCCTCCCTCCCCCACCCCATGGCATCCTGACCAGCTCCTTCCTTTCCTATCTTTACAAGGCACATATCTTTGCACCCTTGAAGGAGAGCAACAGAGCTGACCTGGATACAGAGGCTCTAGGACACTGTGGGGCAGAACCAGAGCCTCAGGCCAGAGCTGCATCTCTTCTCCCATCCTGTGCACAAGAAGTTTGGGCCTCTGCTTCTGACCCTGGTGAGTGTGGGCAGACAGGCCTGGGAACTCCTTTTCAGCTCATTTCCAAGTGTGAGATGCAAAGTCTTGGTCGTGTCACCTGTTTGTAGAAAGTGTGGTGTTCAGGGTGGGTTGAAGATGTACAACCTCTGATCTCTCCAGATGTGTGAAGGTGAATAAGTTGATGATGTCGGGTGGGTAAAAATTTTATCAAATAGTGAAGTTACCACAAGTGCAAAAGAAATTTGTTAACACTGGCATTTTAAGGGACCCAAACAATTTAGTTCTTTTCTTTATTTTATGATTTAAAATTTGTTCAAAAAATCTCTCGTTCGCTATACAGATATTCATTAAATTCTTACAACTCTTAGTCAGATAGTGCATAACAACTATGAACAGACAGAAAAAATTAAAAGCCAAAACAACTAGAGTATAAGCCTGCGACTGAATTATGTATCTAAAATGCTATCTTCTTTTATTTTCCTGTGTAATACTTGTAAGACATGTAACCACTGGTCGAGTTTAGGAAAACAGAAAGTTTTATAGTACACCTATTTATTCAGCACATGTGTCCAGGCCTGGGCATTTGCACAGAAGAGTCCTTCTTATGATACTAACACATGCCTCTCTCCATCAGTGCTTCATCTCCAGTCAAAGTGTACTAAAACACACACTCATACAGAGCCTATTTCTGCACTAAACTCTGGCTAAGCATCTGTGAAGCAATTGAAAGGCGGATAAATATGATAAGTGAAAAATGTTAGCATCAGAAAGATGAAAAAATACCAACATTTTGGGGTTTGATTGATTATCCAAGCAAGGCTCCTTTTAAACAGGGGTAGGGGAATTCCATGGAGGAGAGATTAGTTTGGGGACCGACTACTGGGTTTATAAAAAAAAGTTTATAAGATTGGTAGGTTGATCTAGTGATTAGTAACTTTCCAGCTGCAGGGTAGGGAAGCTATCTTTAGCTAGCATAAGGTTGTGGGTACCTGACTAGCAGCAGAAGGCTGTGGGGTGCCTGCTGATTAGTTAGACCCTGAGTTGTGGTTTTCCCTGATAACTACTTGCTCAGATCCAGCCAGCTCCAGCAAACTGAAACTAAGGCCTGGTCTCTGGAGAGGCTACTAAAAATATTTATCAGACCCCTTCTCTAGCTCCCTGACCCTTTCACAAAATAAAATACAGGCTAGAATGGAGAATTTTTGTTAGAAAGAACATCATAAATACATTTAGGGGCCCTCAAAGCTAAACTGGGTTACATTTTAAGTGATTTATTCAGTTTTATTTAATGTGCATGAGTGTTTTGCTTGCATATATATATAAGTGTACTACTTGAATACCTGGTGCCCATTAAGGCCAGAGAGGTCACTGGATCCCGGGAACTGGAGTTGCAGACAGTTGGAAGTCCCCTATGTGAAGCTGGAAATGGAATCTAGGTTCTCTTAGGAGCCATGTGTGCTCTTAATCACTGAGCCATCTCTCCAGGCCCTTAAGTTGCATTTCTGAGATCATAGCAAGAAGGGGCCAATCAGTCTCCCAGCTTAGGATCAAGAAGGGCAAACATAATGACTCTTCAGAGAAGCTTTTTCTGACCTTTGCTTTTGGGGAAACATCACGTGTGTGTGTGTTAATTTGGGATGTTGACGAGACTCAAAGAAAGGCTATGCCTAGAACTATCCTATAATAGCCAGAGCAGTGCCTCTGCTAATGTAAACTGTAGCTGTAATTTTCCTTACCTTGTTATAGACAATTTGATGAACTGGTCTTACTTCAAGATAAACCAAGGTTTTCTACGGGTTATGTGAATTTTGCATTCTTTAAGTATTTGAAAATACTTACCTTCGAATCACATTGCATATATTTTGAATTTGAAAAATGTGTAAGATCAGTTTAGGGTATCTTTCCTGACATCCCGGACATTCTGTTGACTATTTCTGATTTAAGTTTGGTTATATTTGAAAACCATATGAAGTAGGAAATCTCAGAACCAGCTGCTTGAGGAAAGTAATTAGAATTAAGAAGAATTTTGGAAATGAAAGAACTGGAAAGCCTACCTTGTACACACACACATACACACTACATTGGTGCATAGAAAATTAAATTTCTTTTCTATACAAAGATTACTGTTCAGCTCACTTTAGGATGAGTAACAAAAATTAATAGTCTTGCCGACTTTGGCTTGACATGTTTTCTCATCAGGAAAGGCTTTATTGTAGTGTAATTAATATCACACACCTCAGTGACTTATAGTGCACAATTGTGTGACTATGGGAATATTCAGAGGTGTGCAAGCATATTTCCACAATGTACTCTGCTTATTTAATCCAGAGATGCTTTCCCACAAGTTCTCTTAGTATTTTCTGTGTGTGTGTGTGTGTGTGTGTGTGTGTGTATGTGTGTTAGTTATACTATTTGTGTTAATCACAGGATAAAGCTTGAAAGTCAATTCTTTTCTTCCAAATTCTTGAGGAGGTCTCTCCTGTACTTTGCTCCATGCTGAGTACTCTAGGGTAGCTGGTCCTTCAGCTTCCAGGTGATTCCCCTGTGCTGGAATTACAAAGGCATACCACTGTAGTCCTTTTTCATGGTATTCTTGGATTGAACTCAGATCCCCAATCTTGTATAGCCCATGTTTATCTGCAGAGATATCTTTCTAGACCCTGGATGGCATTCAGAGCCCTTTTCTTGTATGTGGTTCATAGGATCAAATCCAGAGGCTTCCATATGTTAGGTGAGTGCTCTGCCAGCCCAGTGGGATTTTAAACATGGTGGTGTTTCATCCACTCATCGGGCAGTTTGACTTTTTCCTTTCCTGATTATAACTCTTTTTTTCTCTTGTCTAATTTCTCTGTAAATAAAAATTCTGTATTAAATAATAGTTGAGGAATGGTTACCCTAGGCTCTCCAGTATTGAGAGGAACTAATGTGAGTTATTTTCTATTAAGTATAATGTGGTTGGTAGGATTATCACAGCCCTTTATTGTGTGCAGATATGACTTTGTCTTCCTGGTTTGTTCAGGGCTGTAATCAAGAATGAATTTAGTTTTTCAAAGACTTCTCCTTCTATTGATATTATGATCTTTTAGGATTCAAGAAACTATCTTTTTATTGTTAAAACTTGCTTTACAGCTAAAGATGTGATATATCTTGACAAAATATCCACAAGCAGCTAAGGAGGATGTGACTTGAGTGATTGTATCAAATATTCTGTGGAAGTCCTGTGAGTCCATTTAATCTATGGACTTCAGCGATTGTGTGGAATATTCTGTAGAAGTCTTATGAGCTCTTTAATCTACAGCACAGTTTAACTCTGAAGTTTATTGAAGTGTAGGCATCTGGAGAATCTATTGATCATAGTGGGGCATTAGGGACAGCTCCCGTTCTTGCTTTGGCAGCACCTATACTAAATAAAATCTTGACTGATACAGAGATGATTAACATGACCCCTGTGCAAGGGTAACATACAAATTGGAAAAGGATTCCATATTTTTAGGGAAAAATTGATTTGATAGGAAAATGGGGGATCTCCTTAGGAAAGGGGAGAAGCATGTAGAATAATAAAAATATGAATGGATGGCAAAGCAAGATAGAGAGAGGAACTCAGGTTTATGAATTTAGACATGGAAGAGACTGAGCAATTCAGACATAGAGAATGGAAGAGAGGTAAAGAAAACCACATGAAAAATGTAGATTAATAGAAACAGATTAATTTATCAGAACTAATTGGAAATAATCCTAAGGTAAATTATCAAAGTTTCCATAATTCATAATGTCTCCATGTCATTACATTCCAACACAAAGACCAACTATAATCGATGTCCAATGCTGAGGAGCCCAGGTCCAACATCTCCTAACATAGGGTCTGAGAAAATGGAAAATGAATGTACACAGAGTTCATTGCTTGCAGTCTGTAGAAGTACAGCTCTTTTAAGAGACTCTTCTGTGTAACTTTACACTTAAGCAGCTGGTATGCTAGGTATAAACTCCTGCCATGCCACAGGTATACTCTGTTGGGGTCCAGCCCCAACATAAATTGTCTCTCAGACCAGAGTGGAGGTGTGGGAATAATTGAGACACAATTCACAGAGCAATATCAAGAGGGAGTCCCAGGGATCCTTCAAATCCTGCAGATCACCTACATTTATTATCCAAACAGCTTTTATATCAAAAAGTAAACTGAGGGGGATGTTCCTTAGCACTCTGTTTCTGGGGGTAGCAGGACTAAAGTCTGGTCCACATCTATGGCTGCTCTTTCAGGTAGCCTGGATATACACCTCATCCTGGCAATCTCCATAATTACAAAGAAAGAAGTAGAACAATATTAGCATATCCTGATCTTTTGTTTAGTATGGCAACATCGTGTCTGGTGGCTATGTGACCACCTCCTGTGTGGTCAGGTACAAGTTGGCCTGAGAGTCTGGCCATCATACAATGCAGGGCCTGTATAATATTGCCCCACAATTTATTCTTTCTTAATAATTTTACAAAATGTGTGCTTTTGCAATTGAACAGGATGTCACCTGTTATCTAAGTGCTCAGGACTCTGCACATTCTCCTTCCTCAGCATACTATCCTCCGGCTCATCTGTGTGGCAGTGTACAGTAGATTTTTTCCTTTCTCTGGCTGAATAACATTCTATCGTGTGGGTTATCACACCCTGTGAATCTACACATCTGTGGATGATCTGTTGATGAGAGATTGGGTTATATCCACATTTTGGGTACTGTGCCGATGGCTGTCATGATCACAGATGTTCAAATGTGTCCAAATCCTTGTCTATATATTGAATGTAATCAAAGCAGAATTCTTGGATCAAACATTACTATTCCTTTCATAAAAAGCCAATACTGTGTCCTCCGTGAGGTAGCATCATTCTCTGGTCTTAGCTGCAATGCAGAATAAATTCTGGTTCACATTTATTTGTTTTTGTTTTGTGTGGTAGCTGTCCTGGTGGGTACAAAGTGACATCTTCTTGTTTTGAGTGGCAGTTCCTCAATGTTTCCAAAAGCCTTGTTATAATGCAGACTGGGTTTGAAAAGTTGTTGAGCAAATAAACCAAGTAGGTCTTACGATAGCCTCATTCTTGCTTAAACTGCTAGCACAAGCAAAACAAACAAGTGATTTCAAGCAAATATGTACATTAGCCAGCAGCAAGAAAGTATACTATACTATACTCAGTAAAGTCTAAGAAACCAAGTGACACAAGATCACGTGACTATAGATTTTCACACCAGTCTCCAGATCCACAAGACAGAAATCGAGTAGCTAATGTTTCTTAATTTTGCTCCCATTCCCAATAAAGCAGACGTACATGTTGTTGTGGGAATATAGACACTTTATCTTTCATTCTTGTACTTCCAGTTTGTACCCTGCATCTTTTCAAATAAATTCTTTAAAATTTTAGAGTTGTCTTGTGCTGAATGTTTTCAAATGTGCTCATGGCCATTCATAACCTGCTTTGGAGAAACGAGAGTCCAGTGTTCTGCCCATTTTAAAACTGAGTTGTAACTGTAGAGCTTTAAGATATTAATCTTTTCCCGCATATTTAATGTACAATTCTCATCCTTTGGTGCACAAAAGTTCCTAATTTTGCAACGTTTATTTTATCTATATTCATCCCCTTGAGATTTTGGATATCACATTCAAGAAATAATCTGTTCTTGAAATCCAAGTTAGGAAAAACAGAGAACAGTTTAGCCCAGGCTAGTCTATTGCAATTAAGGGCTACATTGTTTTCTGCAGACAGAATCTGTCAGGTGTGTATGGGGGGAGGGGTGAAAAGTCTAGTAAATACACATGTATTTCACACTATTAATTAGGACATCACAGTGTGTGTGTTATTCGTGGGTATGTTTCAAAGCTTCTATACATTTTCAGTCATATTAAATTCTCTTCACAGAGGGAGGAAGGTCTTAGAACCATTGCTCTGTCATTTTGCTGGGTCTTTAAGGCTTTGCAAACTCACTTGTTACATTGGTAGTGTGCAATAATCTGTCATATGTAGGCATTTACAGATTGTGGGCGGACACACACAAAAGGCATTCATTACAAGGCTTAGCATATTGTAGGACGTTATGAAGATTGCCGTTGTTCGGGTTTTATTTCATTAAAGACAATCTTTCTTCATGCTGGCAGCCCATGTCTTACATAAATCTTCTTTAGAACTGTGGAAGAATGATAGAGAATGTCCTCTGTATCTGCTTGCTGCCTTAGGAAATGTACAAATGTCATCAGTCCTAACTTACCTTGGGCTTGAGTAACACTGAGGCAGATAATGACTTTGTATTCTTCTTGCAGATTCTTCTAGCTTGGCAAGTTACTATGGCCAGACCACAAATGATGGCTCCCATTTGTCTGGTGGAGAACCACAATGATCAGCTGTCTATGAACCAAACAGCCATCGAGATCCTGGACAACATTTCCCAGCCAGTGGTAGTTGTGGCTGTTGTTGGATTGTACCGAACAGGGAAGTCCTATCTGATGAACCGTCTGGCAGGACAGAATCATGGTGAGTGGCATGCTGGGTACTAGCCAAAGGCTTGACTATCTTTGTGCCATTATATTAATTCTGATTCCCAATTAGAACAAAAAAAAAGCCAAACTCCTTTCAACACAAGTACCCTCTAGTGCTAATTTGCATGAGTAATTACTGTTCCCCAATAATCGGTTCTTGCATTCTTTCCTTCCATTCTATCAGGGAAACTCTCTCCCAGGAGTGCTCAAGACAGGGCCTTTTCTGATGCCTTGAGTAATTGGATCCTATGTATCGGCCGCTGGTCTCATGCAGCAGGTTTTCTTTCTCAATAAAATATTTCCACTGGGGGAAATTTCTTTGAATACCTAAGGCTTTAAAAATTTGTGTAGGGCTGGAGAGATGATCTAGGCTGCTCTTGAAGAGGACAGGATTTGATGCCAGTACCCATGTGGTGACTCAGCATTCTCTGTAACTCCAGCTCTCGAGGATTTGCTGCCCTTATTTGGCCTTTATGCATTTGGGGCATGTGCATGGTAAACTCACATATGTGCAGGGAAAATTCTGGTAGTCATAAAATGATATCAATAAATCTTAATAACTGTTCATTTATAAATAAATCTTTAAAAACATTTTAAAGGACTTTATATTCTTTTATAGTTGCACATTCCTGTTTGTTTTCCTGCCTTTCTTTAATAACTTTGAATATAAAACTCTTATAACAATTTCTTTTTTCTACTCTCCTATTTTTCTCTTCTTGAGTGTCTCTGACATAGAACCCACACCATTTCCCACAACTTGTAAAACACACCTCTATTTTTGACTGTGTTGTTTATGGCCTGGCTCTAGCTATCTAGTATCAGCTGCTGTCAAACTACTGACAATTCCCTTGCCTCTGTCTCCTGCCTTCAGGGTTGGCAGGTGTGTACAACCATGGCGGCTCAAAACCCTCACTGCAGCCACCAGAGGGCGCCGTGTTTCCCGTATTCATGGACACCTCTGTTTTTATTTGGAGTCCTCTGAGGCATCATTCTCTTGTTAAAGGCCCACTAGAGCTTGAAATAGATGACTTATAAACTAACATATTTTTGAGGAAAGATGAAGCACCATTTTGACTCTTGAGATTCACAACACTGCCAATTTTACTGTTTCCATCGGATTTTCGTGTGCATTGTTCTCTTTTTTGCTTTTCACGGCTGGGTCTGAAAGACCAGTGAGAACAACTTAATGGGGAGTTACTTATCTCGAAACAGTTTTGGAAATTCCACTTCCCAGTGGTTGGGTTTGTTAAGCCTGTGGCTCTAGTGACAACACAGTGGCAGCTGCATGGAAGACTGGTAGCAGCGATTGAGGAAGGGATTGAGATCAGTTAAGACTTCCTTATTCTCGGTCTAGTCTCAACTTCCAGTACCTTCAGAATCGCTCAAGGTGTTGCTGGTTTCCATAAACTAAAGTTTTAGTACAGGAGGCTTCTGGGCACTGAAGTTTTAGTACACAAGTCTTCCAGGCACTGATAATTTAAGCATACAAGGCTGCCTGTGCATAAACTGAAACTTACCCCTCACCTCTCCCCGCAGGCTTCCCTCTGGGCTCCACTGTGCAGTCTGAAACCAAGGGCATCTGGATGTGGTGTGTGCCACACCCCACCAAGCCAAACCACACCCTGGTCCTCCTGGACACTGAGGGCCTGGGTGATGTGGAAAAGGTAGGATGAGGTTCATGCTGACCGTTATGAGCCCCTGTTATCTAACTGGTTGACCTATTCATGAATAGATCTAATAGTTCTACAGACTGAACTACTGTAGGTGAGATAAAGACTGATTTATGTAGATTTTATATTTACACAAGATCAAATTTTTGTTGTTGCTTTTGTTTTTGAGACTGGTTTTCTCTGTGCAGCTTTGAAGCCTATCCTAGAACTTGCTCTGTAGACCAGGCTGGTCACAAACTCACAGAGATTCTCCTGTTTATGGCTCCCAAGTGCTGTATTAAAGACCTGCACCACCACTGCCCAGTGATAAGATGTATTATATTAGGAGAAACATGCTTTTATTTCTTGCCATTTGAGTGAATGATTTGATTCACTCCAATAAAAATTTGTTTGGTAGTAAATTCCTGAGTTATAGGTACAGTAGTTAGATATTAGGAAAGAAAATGAAGTGTTTTTTTTTCTGCGAACCTTCATAGTTTCATTGAGGACCCTACCTGAGTGCTTCTCATATAGTCCAGTACCAAGAAAGAAGCAGGAAGCAGAGGGGAAGAGCAGTCACGGGGCAGCCCTCTGACCTCCAGAAGGAGAACTAGGGCAGGGATTTTAGAGCTAGCCTGTGTTGGTTAAAGGGTGAGAGTCTTCCCTGGAGGCCTTTGTCATTCTAAATGCTGGCATATGAGAGCTGTTACCCATCAGCTCACAGAAAGCTAGGTGAACAAGGTCTTCCCTTCTGAAAGGTGGACCAGGTGGCACAGTGATACTTCTACTAGGAGCAGTGAGTTAGATGGGCAGATGCTCCCATGGGAAGGTGGATGACATCACAGCAGGGGCAGTCAGGGGACAGATGCTCCCATGGGAAGATAGATGATATCACAGCAGGAGCAGTCAGGGGGACAGATGCTCCCATAGGAAGGTAGGTGACATCATCCTATCTCACTTGATGAAGAATCCTGACTCCTCTTCTGAGATACCAAGGATACATTTTGGAAATGGAGTTAAGGAGTTAGCTTTACATTTTTGAGAGCTATATTTTTATTGTGTGTCACGTGTGTGTGTCTGCTTGTGGTATGTGTGTGTGAGTACAGGCATCCTAGGTATCCAGAGGATTTGGATTTCCTGGAGCTGGAGTTACAGAAAGTTAGAAGCAATCTGATGTGCATGTCGGGAACCAAACTGTGGTCCTCTTATCAAGAGCAGTGAGTGTTCTTACCATTGAGACATCTGTCCAACCTCTTGGGTTCACATTTTTTATGGTGAAACTTGTCAGCTGTCCTTGGGGCAATCTGGGGAGAACTGATTCTGCAGGTTCAGTGAAGGCCTGTTTGTTGCACAATAGCTAAATAGGATAAATTTGGCTGTTTAAATAAGGGAACTGAGTGGTTTGCAAAGATTATTGCTGCATGTGAGATGTTACGTGGTACATCTAGATGATTGGTGTGTGTGTGTGTGTGTGTGTGTGTGTGTGTGTGTGTGTGCAGGCACAGGTCACAACCCCTTCCCACTTCATGGGTTCCAGAGATTGAAATAAGCTGTTGCGGTTGCGCAGTTAGAGCCTTTTCACCCTGTGTCATCTTGCTTGCTGATTCATCCTTTTATTCTCCTCTTAGTTCCAGACATAGAACCAGACACTCCACTCTCCTAGATGCTTGCCATGTTCATCTGCATGTTTGTATCACAGGGTTTCTTTCGTGTGTGTCTGCATCTGAGTCTGGTGCAAATGTGGAGCGTGTTTTCTCTGTCCACTCATCACTCCAGGTTAAGTCCCTGCCTTGGCTGAGAAAACTGGAGCCGTTCCTTCCCTGTGCTGCTCTGCTTGCTTCACACACACACTGTGACTGCCATATCCAGGGTCACATCCTAGCTCTTACCTGTATCTATTTCCGATGACTCTTGTGTGTAGTGTGCGTGGGATCTAATTCTGCTTTTCTGTGGGTTGATGCCCTGTTTCCCCAGCACTATCTGTGGAAGGCACCATCTTCCTGCATTGTGGGTTCTTGACAGCCTTTACAAAGATCAGCAGATAGTTAATTCATCGATTTATTTATGAGACTCTTCCTATGTCTCATTGGTGTACATCCTTGTCTTGTTATTATCATACTTCAAGGATACTCCTCAACCCATGTTAATTGTACAAATTAATGGGATTCAGCATGGTATTCTGAGACAGACACCATCCATTGTCTCCTTCTTTGCTTTTCTTGTGGAAATTGTTAACAGCCTATTGGAACATGTTTTTGAAGAAATCATACTATTCTGATTACTATAGTCAGGAATTTGCTTCAAATCAGGATTGTGCTGCTGTTCTTGGCTAATATTAATCACTTTAGAGAGTGTATTTTGTAATTTCTCATGAATTTTAGAAATTTTAATTATAAAGAATGTCATTGGCATATTTGTAAGTACTTTAAAACCGTATGTGAAGCAACAATCATTGTTTTAAAACTTAAGTTCGCTTGGGACTTTGTATCTACTTCCCTTCTAAGTCCTGGAATTTTGTCTCCTTTGAAACCATGCAGACTGCTTGTGATGTAATTCTCTCTGTGACATCATACATGTATCAGTACATAAAAACATGTGCTATCATTTGTTTTATTGTTCTTGGCAATTCTATGAAAGATGAAATTTCAAAGCACTTTGAATTTGTAGCTCCCTGGTGGCTAAGGGGGTGGAACCTGTTTCATGTGTTTCTTAGTCTTTGGTGTTTCATTAAGAGACTTCTTTTTAGTTCTATATACATATTTTAAGTAGAGATATTTGTTTTTTTATGTTCAGTTTCTTGTTTTGTTTTCTCTTCCTTATATATTTTGAATACTAACCATTTATCAGATTATAATTGTTATAGACTTTTTCCTATTTGTGAGATCTTGTTTATTAATTGTCCTTAGAGTCTATGAGATCTTGATTCTGTTCAGAAATTTTTTTTTCCTGAGCAAATGGGTTCCAGCCTGTTCTCTTCTCTCTCTTTCTCTCTCTCTCTCTCTCTCTCTCTCTCTCTCTCTCTCTCTCTCTCTCTCTCTCTCTCTCTGTCTCTCTCTATTCAGGGTGTCTGATCTGAGGTCCTTGCTCCACTTGGAGCTGTGTTCTGTGAGGAACAATATACAATCCACTAAGTTTCTCAGACAGAGTTTGGATTTTTTCTCCAGCTAGAACAAGTGCTCTTGCTCCTCCTGCTTGGCCTCCAGAGTTCCTGGAATAACAAGGCCACGGGGCAGCCCAAATGGGCTCCTGAGGACTGCTCTCCTCCTCAGCTCTCTGCTGTAATTTCATTTCATTTGTATTTTAATAAATAAAGCTTGGATGAGGTCAGAGAGGAAAACAGTCCTCTCCCCACTGGTCATCCTTACAGACTAGGTAGTGGTAGCACACACTTTAAACCCAGCAGCCACACTACTTTTCCATAGAAACCAGGTGGTGCATCCCCTTAATCTCAGCAGTGCACAACTTTAATCCCAGTTCTACAGAGGATTGTAAGATAAGAGCAGACAGTTCTCAGACAGTCTTATTCGAGATTCCTGAATCTCAGGCAGGATCACCATTTTTGGACTAGGGCCAAGGTAAGATCCAGTGGCTGGCTGCTTTGCTTTTCAGATCTTCAGGTTGAACCCAGTTTCTCTCTTTGAGTTTTTATTAGTCATGCTTCATTTCATGCCCAACGTGGGCATGACTTTATGAAAAAGCCATTCTCCTGTGGCTTTTTGCCACTGGCACAGGTGAGAACCTAAACCTAGCCACCCAGGTACAGGAGAAATACTGTGGCTCCCAGCTCCCAGCTTCCCTGGCTTAGCTTCCATATAAGATAGAACGCACAGATGTGTGGATACTGTATGCTATTGTGTTGTGTTTGAATTATATGACTGCTGAGGAAGGAATAGCTGCTAAAAGACATTTGATTATAAATGCTGCTGGATTAATCCAACATATATTTTTAAAATGTCTTGACTTTAAATTTTAAGTCAAAAGGTATGCTACTTTGGAGAAGTCGTTTTGCTTTTGTTTCCACAGGAATGACAGCGCGTGGATTCATGTTAGGTTAAAAAAATAAGGTTTGATTAAGAACCATCCCTGAAATATCTTCAATAGGAGCAGTTGTTCCAGATGAGCCAACATTTTAGAGCACCTCTGTTGCAGCTTCCTCCGAGTTCTACATCAAGAACAGTTGCATGGCTGCTGGTCGAGATGATCCAGCCTCACAAAATACTCTAAGTCAGGATTTGATCACATTCTTAATTTTATTTTTGTCCCCAGGAGATTATCAGTCCCCCTAGTCTGCAGGAAGTAGCCCAGAAAACTACTTCCATATTCCCAAAAATGGATTATGAATATTTGTCATCGTTTAATGTGTTGGTTACAAGTTTTTTCGGATAATGGTCAGGAAAAAAGCTAAACAAAGGAAATTAGATTCTAGACTATTGTATTGAAAAGAAAAAAAAGGAAAGGGTATAGGTATGATTTTGTTTTGAAATGAAAAAAAAATCCAGGTGGTTTGGTGCGTGCCTTTAATCCCAGCCCTTGGGAGGGGAGACAGAGTCAGCAGATCTCTGAGTTTGAGATCAGCCTGGTTTACAGAGCAAGTTCCAGGACTGATTCCATAGCTATTGAGAAACCCCGTGTCAAAAATCCAATAAATATATAAAAAAATTTAAAAAAAAACAAAAAGAGAAGGAAAAGTATAGGGATATAGATAGGATTGGATAAAAGGGAAGATTATTGAAGAAATAGGGAGGATATAGATATGATAAAATGAAAAGGTAGATTATTGAATCTACTTGAAAAAGCAGCTGCTAGCTTTAAACATTTCACATTCTACTGAACTTTTGTATATTGTATAGAAATGTTGTATATTGATACAAATTTAAAATCAATATTGTTAAAGCATACTGTACATACATTTCAAATCTTGTTCAAGGTATTATACCTATGTAACTCATTTAACAATGTAAGGCATATTTCTAGTCCTTGAAAATTATTATTACCAGCTATTTAGAATAATAATAAAGTGTAGGTTAGTAGTTAATCACCTAGTATCATCAAACTTGTAGTCACATTAGGTATGTTTTCAAGGTCAAACAGATATATTTTAGATGGACTTTTATCATCAAAGACTTCGGAGATCTACAGAATATAGCATTTAAGATATTTTAATAACTTACATTCTTTTTTTATGACAATGAGACATGTCTCCTCCTGGCAGTACCAATCTACTTCAGAGAAGATCATGGGCATCCAAGAAATTCCACATGACCTTTTCTTTCTTTGCGGCAAAAGTAAGGCAGTGGGCAAGAAGATTCCCTCGCCTCAACTGCTGACAGTATTCTTTCCCAAATAGACAAGCAGGACACAAATTATCCTGCTTCACAGAAAAGTCTGTCAGATACGCTAGATCTGTAGGTCAAAGATGGATGCTACAACATTGCAGAGGAAGTTTGGGTGACTGTCTAGGCAGCCAGCTGTTTCTGTCATTGCCCACAGTTTTGGAATTCACTTGCTTGCAATTCCTGTTTACTCAGTTAATATTATTTCCTTCTTGAGTCTCTGAGGGAGTTGAAGATTACATAACTAAATTTATAATTTACTAGATGCAGAAAGCATATTAGGATAGAAAGTAAATTAGGTATAAGACTTTGGACTCACCAAGGTAGGAGAGATATAAAATATTTTCTCTGATTTTGTCAAATGCAAATGAACTAGCCATAGTTGATGTATTTATTGTTTGTATATATTTTAGTTATTATATATAATTTTTCTTATATTAGTTATATACTTCTGTTTTATTGTCGACAAAACAGGGGAAATGTAGCGGCACTTTGTTTGTATTTTAATATATAAAGATAACTTGAAGATCTGAGAGTCAAACAGCCACACCGGTAAGCCTTACACACTGGGTAGTAGTAACACATTCTACTGTAATCCTTTAATATCTTTAATCCCAGTAGCCTAACTAGTTTGCCATGGAATCTGGGCAGTGCATGCCTTTAATTCCAGTGGTGCACACCTTTAATCTCAGCCCTTGAGAGGAATATAAAATGGGAGGAGGCAGCTCTCTGGCACAGTCTCATTCTGAGACCCCTGGAAGCAGGATCACCATTTTTAGACTGAGGTCAAAGTAAGAGCCAGTGGCTGTCTGTTTTGCTTTTCAGGTCTTTAGGTTGAACCCCAACTTCTCTCTGAATTTTTATTAATGGTTCCTCACTCTGCCTTCATGTGTATTCCAGGGAGACTCTAAGAATGACTCATGGATCTTTGCCCTGGCTGTGCTTCTGAGCAGCACCTTTGTCTACAACAGCATAGGTACCATCAACCAACAGGCCCTGGAGCAGCTGCAGTATCCTTGCAGGACCTGAGTGACCATGTTTCATTGAGTGTTCTGGAAAGAATATGGAGGCACAGACCTGCCCTGTCACTGTGTGGCTTTTGATGGGCAGAGGAGACCCAGGGCAGCAAAAACTCTTTATTGTGATTTATTTTTAATAAGTGAATCATGAGAACGTGCATGTGAATTCACTTTTCCTTAACCCAGTTCCAGTTATGTCACAGAACTCACTGAGCTGATCAGGGCAAAGTCTCCCCCAAATCCTGATGGAATAAAGAATTCCACAGAGTTTGTGAGTTTCTTCCCAGACTTTGTCTGGACTGTTCGGGATTTCATGCTGGAGCTGGAGATAGATGGAGAGAGCGTCACGGAGGATGAGTACCTGGAGAATGCACTGAAGCTGATCCCAGGTAGAGGGAGGGCTGGGGTGGGAGTCTGGGAAGGGCTAGGATCTGCTGAGTTGCTCCCATCCTCAGTGGGGTCTTCTGTATTTGCAGTGGAATAGAGATCTGCAGAAATCCTGATAGGTCATTGGCTGGTAATGCCTGGGAACTGGAATTTGATTTCTTTTTTAAAAAAAAGTAGAATACTAAGAATATTAAGAATACAAGCTAATTTCTTTACAGTTTGTATTTAGCATCTAGAGTCTAAAGTAGCTAACCTTCATCAAGTCCAGACATCTGTCTTGTCTGTTTTGTGTCTATCTTCCTTTAAGAAGTAGCTGGCTACATAATTCTAATTCATGAATTTGTAATACATAGCCAATCTTAAAATACATTTCACAGAGTTATACATTGTTCTACTGTTACAGGAACAGAGGTTTTCAATGTTGAATTGGTTATGTTGTCCACAAAACAGCTATATTCTAAGTATAGCGATGGATGTACATTTTTAGTGTATGCCATCATAATTCATCACAACATGCTACAGTGTCAGGATCAGTTATATAGGTCTAAAATCTATTTGCATGGGGTCATAGGCATAAATAACGTGACTTTCCACAGTGTGAAGCCTATGAAGCCTTGTGAAGAATACCAATACCGATTTGTTCAATGGTTTTATTTTTCTGTCTTTGCTTTCTCAGAATTTTAAAAACATAGCAAGTAGGAAAGCACTCTGTGAAACCAGCAGTCACAGTCATAAAATTGGTTATGAAAAGAAAAGTATCCAGCCCAGGACTCTTCAAGACCAAACTCTCATACAAAGAAGAGACAAAGGTCAGGGAATGAGACAAACACGGGAGATAGAGGATGAGTGAGAAGGGGAATGAGAAGGGAGAGGGCAGCACAGATATTTGTTTCAGAGGACTTAGGACTGCCTCTGGATAGAGTGGAGACAATTATGGCACCTAGACAGAGGGCAGTTTACAAACTAAAAGAGGACATTTCATGTAATGATGAGTTCTTTAATTTTAATTGGGCATGTTAATTAGATGAGCCAACGTGTGTTTGGGTTGTTAGACTTTGATACTTCCAAAGCTGGATCTTGGTGTTTTGTTTCGGGAGGATGAAATGGCGTACTAAAAAATAGACTATGGTAGTTAGCTTTGAAAATGTAATCTAAAGCCTTTAGCAAGGCAGAGGGAATAAGGGAAAGGCAAAGCCTGCCAGTACCATGCTCACCACACTCGAGATGACCAGAGTCACTTTAATATAATCTTTTATTATAGGTTATTTTTAAACCAGGAATCAAATGTAGCCTTTAGCTGTCCTGGTGTTCACTATGTAGCCCAAATCACGCTGGCCTGGAACTCTTGTCTTTTCCTCTCATTTACTTCAATTAAATGTGTATTCCACCATCCTGATTTCCTTTCCTTTCTGTTTCATTCTTTTTTTCTTTCATTCACACACATAACCCAGACACAGGCAAACAGGGAAACACACCACAAATGTCCACATGATCAAAAGAGAGAGAATCCTCAGTCCAGCAGTTTATTAAAATATTGTCTTGAAGTTCCTCTTCAACTCTCTAGACTTACGTATCCTACATATTTTCTTAGATCCGCCATCCTTCCCTAGTTGTAAAGAGCACATATTTTCTATGAGTGTATACTTAACATTGACAACAAATGAAGTCTTTTAGAATCAAGGTGGTTTTCCTTTGCTAACCTTGGCATCATTCTGAGAATTGCTAATGCTGCTATTTTTACTACTTAAAAAAAAATCCCTTGTTGCTCTTCTTTTGAGTCCCACTGCTCCTTCTCTACAAAGGAGTGCTTGGACCAGAAATCATACTTAGTCTTTTGTTGCTCAGTCAACAGGATGCACAACTAAAATGTGCTTGATGGTATGTTCAGGTCTGTGGATATCACCCGTTTGATGCTCCAGTGGAGTCAAATGTCTCCTAAATATTTCACCAGACGTCTACCAAGTACAAACTTGGTATATTTTGACCTGTAAAGAAGTGTTGCATGTTTATGGCAGAGACCCGTGAGCACAGAACACTTCACAGAGACAAGAGCCTCCATCATTTCCTCTCTGCTCTAAGTCTATTCCCATTGCTTTGTGTTTTCTTTAACACTAGGCAAAAGTACCAGAATCCAAGCATCCAATCTGTCCAGGGAGTGCATCCGACATTTCTTTCCTAAACGAAAGTGTTTTGTGTTTGACCAACCAACGCATAACAAAACACTCTTACGCAAGCTTGATACTATCTCAGAAGACCAGCTGGATCCTATGTTCCAGGAACAAACGCGGGCTTTTGTTTCTTACATCATCACTGATGCAAAGATCAAGATGCTCAGAGAGGGAATTAAGGTCACTGGGAATCGTGAGTGGGTTTTTTTTTAACATACTTCTGCAGAGAGTAGTATATGTTGAAATTAGTATGTGGAGTTTTAAAAATTATCTATACAGTGATAATATGCTTGTGTCTCTACTCTGAAAAAACTATATGTTTTATAATTTACTATAGATTACAAATCCTTCTTTAAAAATGCAGACTTCATCACTAGTATCTATAGCTCCAACACACCTATATGAAATTCTCAACTGATTATAAAATCACAAATGAAAATGTACTTGTTTAAACTGCTAAAGTTGATGTATTTTATTTTCAGAGGGGGTGATTTGTATACTAATTATTCTTTGGAATGACAATGTAAAATGTAATTTGGAAATGAAATAGTTCTAACATAAGTACCAGTGTTTAAACCACGTAAATCCATTCTTTTAAGATTTAATGATACATTTTTCCTTGTTGATGTTAGTTTATCTATTTTAATGAATTTCAAGATTTAAAGACAAAATTAAATTTCTTATAGATAATTGAATTCATTCTGTAAAGATTGATATTAATTTTGAGTAGAACGAGAAAACGACAAAAACAAGAGGACAATAAAAAAGATGATGTCTTGTTGTAGGAGATTGTTTGTGTTTATGAGTGTGCATATGTAGCTGTGAAAGATTAGAAATGTAGTCTTAAATCTGGATCCCTGTCACTTATAACTTCATACTTATCCCCTAAACCTCCTGGTTTGTGAAGGACTGGGGACTCTGGTCTCGACCTACGTGGATGCCATCAACAGTGGAGGTGTGCCCTGTGTGGATGATGCGGTGACAACCCTGGCCCAGCGTGAGAACTCAGCAGCTGTGCAGAAGGCAGCTGAGCACTACAGTGAGCAGATGGGCCAGCAACTGAGGCTCCCCACAGACACGCTCCAGGAGCTGCTGGGTGTGCACACAGCCTGTGAGAAGGAAGCCATTGCTGTTTTCATGGAGCACTCCTTCAAGGACGAAGACCAGCAATTCCAGAAGAAGCTGCTGGTAATGTTGGCATCATTAACTCTCATTACTCTGTCCTTTCAAGGCTGTGGTGCTGCTGTGCCTTCATGATCCTGGGTATGTGATTCATTCAAAGATGAGCACTCTGTGTGGTCATAGTGAACACAGTGGTGAAAGACTCATGCTCCTTTCTCAAACTTCAGGTGCTTTTTATCCAGAAATCTCGAATGACTGGAATAATGAGAATATAGTGTCTTAAATCCTTCATGCAGTTAATGTCTGTGGATTCCAATCCTGCCCAGAACACCTGTAGCTCATCCCTGAACTTCCTTTATTCTTCTGTTCCTACAAAACACTTTTGTCTCACAAGAGTCCCACTGCAGGCCACTGTTCTTCTATTGCTCCTTGTCATATCTTTGTGTCATTGAAGATAGAATTACAGGATCAGATCCCAATAGAAATCGGAGATTGTAGCATGCACAACCATCATTTTACAGAAGGTCCTGAGGACTAGGAACTTCAAGAACATCTACTGTGCTCTTGTACAGATTTCTTAGAATCCTAATTCAGGCTTACATTCTCTTGTGGTCTTATTTCACAATACTTTCTTGTGGGTAATAGGTTGACGCTTATACAAACTTTCTTGGAACTTTATCCCTTCTATTCCTTCACCGTGCCAGATCTCTGTCCATTTCCCTTGTAGGAATTAATAGATGAGAAGAAAAGGATGTTCATGTTAAAAAATGAAGAAGCATCAGATCAATACTGCCAGGAAGCACTCAATCAACTTACAAAGGCTTTTATGGAAAATATTTCAACATTTTCTGTTCCTGGAGGACACAAGCTCTACATGGAAATGAGGAAGAAGATTGAGCATGACTATAGGCAGGTGCCCCGGAAAGGGGTGAAGGTGAGGTATGAGGAGCATGGGGAGGGGATGATGAGTAGGGAGCATGGGGAAGGGATGAAGATGAGGAGTAGGGACCATGTGAAATGGGTGAGGAGCAGGGAACATGGGGAAGAGGTGGGGAGTCGGGAGTGTGGGGAAGATGTTAGGTGTAGCGGGCATGGATGCTCATAGCAGAGGAAGGATGGTGTCATAAAACAAAGGCACACAGCACTTTCTAAGTGGAATAAGAAAACACATGGATAGCATGGCATCTCTAGCTTCTTGTTGGTGTTGGTGACCAAAACAAGGCATTGCGGTCAAGCAAGTGCTTTACCCTCAAGCCCCATCACCAGAACTGTGCTTGACTGAAATGGCTGCTACTTACTGGTAATTCTGAGAAATAGTCACATAAAAATTCTTAGTAACAATGTTTCAAGTTTGTCAAGATGCTCTACCTATGGGCTACTAATTAATGTAACAACACAGCTAACATATTACTCAGTTGCTGTCTTTGACACCATGGAGGGTTCTTTCCTCAGTCCTTTCTTTAGTTATGTAAAATGCTTGGGTGATGCCCACCACTACTGTGAGAGTTTGCACATTTGTACCTGAAGTCCAGGCAGTTAGAGAGACTTGACCATGAATACAGTCAACGAGAGCAGAAAAAGTGAAGCCCACACAGTTATGCAGCATTTTACATGGGGATACAATATTTGAAAACATCTTAAGTTACAGTGCCCAAATCTGCACATGATGTGGACAGGAATGATCTGGGAACAGGTGGTGGCAGGTGGCCCTAGTGTGGATGACTGGGGAGCCATGAACCCAGAAGTATCTAGTGTCAGCGAAGAGCAGGGCAGTCTGCAGGCTTCACCATAGCATTTGACGGTGAGGCACAGTGGAGACTGTGTTAACTCACACAGGTTCTCTCCCAGGATGCATCAAGGTCTTTGCTGCTTCTTGGTCTTGTAGGCAAGTGAAGTCTTCCAGAGCTTTCTGCAGTCACAAGCCATCATTGAGAGTTCCATCCTGCAGGCAGATACAGCCCTCACTGCTGGGGAGAAGGCCATTGCAGGTACAGGAGCATGTCTCTTGGTTTTCATGAGGGGCTATGTTCCCACAAGGCTTCCTGATAGAGGCCACAGTAACCCAACCCCATGTTAGCAGTTCTCTACCCTTTTGTGGATGCTCACTCTGAGCGCAACAGGAAGTCAGTTTGTGTTTCAGCCAGATGGGCAGGGTCTCCTCATCCCCTCCAGAAACACTCTCTCTATTGTGTGGACCAATGTGGAGTCTGTGGTTTCCTTTCAGAACTGAATTGCTCTCTGGGTTTTGGAATATAGACTTTTTACTTAACCCATCATTTCTGTCCCCCACCATCCATCCTCATTCTCTCATCACTTTCTTCCCTCCATGGATCTTCCTGGGGCAGAGGAGCGGGCCCAGAAGGAGGCAGCTGAGAAGGAACAGGAACTGCTAAGACAGAAGCAGGAGGAGCAGCAGCAACTGATAGAGGCTCAAGAAAGAAGTCATGAGGAGAACATTGAGCAACTGAAAATGAAGCTGATGCAGGAGCGTGAACAGCTCATCCAGAAACATAAAATAATGTTGGAGACGAAGCTGCAGGTAGGACTCCTCCTTTCCTGGTGCCTGTCATACCCTAGGGAGTATGAGAAATTATGTAGCCTGTTCCTGAGTGGAAGCACCTCACTTAGGCTTTCAGTTGCTCTTTTAGGGTTTGAATGACTCTTATAGTCTGATACATCAATTCAGGATATTTAAAAACAACCTTGTTGGTACTCACTGAAAAAACTCCCAGCTAGGCAGCTTAATAAGGACAGCAATGGGCCTGGGTTATCAAGGCCTACATTATCAGGCACCTGACACCCACCCTCCCACTCTGAGAATGACCTATGCTGACATAAAACTGAAAGAAATATCCAGACTGCAAAGAACAGATAATTGGCAGCTTCTGCAGCTCCTGTTGCTGTCTTCAGAGTACACAGCCTGCTTGAAGCAGCACATGGCAGGAGAGTGATTGTCTCATTGCCCAACTACAAGCAAAATGGTAACAGATTTCTAAAAGAACTGATTGGCTGCCACTGTCTGTATGAAGTGGTTGCCACACTGTCTCAGTGGATTGAGCTCCACACAATCTGACCAATTGCAACTCAGTGGGCAGGAGTGTAGGAATGTCTTCACAACTCTGCCAGCATTACAACCAAACAGACATGGTGGAACAACTCCAGTGAAGTTTCCACTATTCTTCCTCACAGTGTGTAGGATTAACTCAGAGAACCTTCTTCATGGAAAAGCAAGTAATTTAGAGCTACACTTAGAATTGCTTTCCAAACGTTTGAAACTATAACTAACTTATACAATGTTGGGATTTTACAATATTTTCTTCTCTCTCATGTACACTGTTTTTAGCATCAAAAGGCTTTGCTTGAAGAAGGATTTAGGAAGAAATCAAAGGAAATGAAAGGAGATATACAACGACTGAAATCTACTATCAATGACATGGAAGAAAACAGTGGTTCCTTTGTAGGTCATATTCTAAAAGAATTTGCTACATTGATTGCTGCCCCTTTTTTACTGCCTGTGATGGCTATAAAAAAAATTCGTTCAGTATTTAAATAGGATTCACTCTTATTTTGATGAAGTGATCGACCATGAATATATACTCTGCCTTTTTATGTAACTTAATGTTTTCATTTTCATTCAGCAAAATTCAGCATTAAACGTGCTAATTAAAGAACATGTATGCCTGCCGCACATTAGATAGAACATGTACATGTCTGCACAGACAATGCTTTCTTCAGGGCACAGATGTTTAAACCATTCCTATTGGAAGCTATGTAATTTCTCATTGTACACGTCACAGTGACTGTTGGTCAAACTTGGTTGGATATGGAATCACCAAGGACACATCTCTTCTGCACCCTGTGAGGACCATCTTGACTAGGTTAGCTTGTAGGGAATCATCTCAGGTCACTATGGTAGGAAGCCCATCCCAAATGCGGGCATCACCATCCCTGTGGCCTGGGAACTTATCTAATAGGTGAAACCATGCTGGGCCCTAACATGTACCACTTGTTACTTCCTGCCTGGATGTCATGTGATCAGCCAGCCACTGCTTCTTACTGCATGCCTTCTCTGCCATGGTAGTGTATCATCTGGAACCATGAACCGGAGCAAACCCTGTGTTTCTTAAGTTGCCTTTGTTGAACCATTTTGTTACAGCAAGAAGAAAAGGCATTGATATCATTGGTGATAAATCTGGAACCTACTTAAGCATCATTGAGAAAGATTGGTAACAAATTGTACTATGTCCTGATGCTGGACTACTGTTTAGTCTAGAAACAAGTGTTAGTCAAGCTTCCTGTATACAAATGTAAGTTGATCATAAAGATTTCTTATTAAATAAAGTGAAAACTCCACTTAACAGTGTGATTAATTTTAAAAATAGTTCTATTCTGTTCACATGCACAGGAGCATGGATCAAGTCTTCTAGAAAATTAATGTAACCTGTGATCCTTTGGCTTCCACTAGGGAGAACAAGTTGGAATCAAAAATTGAAGGGACACATGCATTTCCTTATGGTCTGTCTCATAGGTTTCTTGAAAAATGCTGGGAAAACATGACAAATTTACATTTTAAAATAGGGATAATAATTTAAAATTCTCTATTACATGGTGAAATTTCAGTATCCTGAAATAGGAGAAGCTTTTCGAAGGAAACTAAGGTGAGAACCTCAGTGCCAGGAAGCATAGCATTTGCATCTTAATGCTGTTTTTTCTTTGTTACTTTTAAATAGTAATTTAAAAAATACATCTTATGTAACTCAATATATAAACATATTATGTCCACAGGCAATCATTTCAATTTATGTCTGTCATTTTATTATATTTATTTATTTATTTGCAAAGTAAGAGAGGAATTGCATTTAAAGAGTCATTACAGTGTAGAATATAAAAGGTGGATAGCTCAGAGATGCCTCAGTACTCAAGAATAATTCACATTGATCTTACAGAGAAGCTCAGTTCTCAGCATCCCCCTGGGGTATCTCACAAATCCTGCGACTCCTGCTCCAGGGGATCTGACTTCCTTTTCTGGCCCCAAAGGTCACCAGTACTCCCATTACATATCTGTGACTTCCACATACGCACAGTTTAAACAATTTCTAAAGATTGACAATGGGCCATGAGAGTGATGATACTCAAGGACCCTTACTATTGCATATATGAACACAATATATTTAGAATATATCTATTCCGTCTCCAACTTCTTTGACACACTCAAATCCCGCTCCTAATTTCACATCTTCTTTTTCCTCTTCATCCTCCTCTTCCTCCTCATTTTTATTTCTGAATGAAATTAGTGATGGCCTCATGTTCATGGCTATAAAATACCATCTATTGGAGCACAGGCAACTGATCACGAGCCACACATCTGTAGAAAACGCACTCTAGCTCTCCCAGTGGCCAGCTATCAACCACTAAGTTTTCCTCAGCTAGAATTGGGTCCCTTAAGCTCAATGCCACTCCCTGCTGGAGTGACGACCAGCTTGACTGTGTGCATATCTTTTATAGCAACTATAGCTACTGTCATAGCTGCATCATGTCCAAAAGATATTTTGAAACAATAAGGTCTTGTTTTAAAATCCTTATATTTATTTCACAGTTCTGTTGTAAATATCCCCATGACTTCTGGAATTTTAGAGAAGCTTTCTTCCTCTTTCTTAAGTCCTCATAAGATGTCAAGAATGAATCGTGTGGAGAAGGATCTTGATGCTGTTTAAGGTGGCTAGCAATGAACGTTTTCAGAACTACTTCCCTTCATGGGAATGAGTTGTAGACACAGGATCATTCAGAAAAAAAAATGTCTGACCAAATACATTGTCAGCTGTGGAACATCAATAACAAAAACATGTATAACAACAAACATCAGACATTGAACATTTTTGGGATTTCAGTTTGTTGCTTGAAATTATTTTGGAAGAGTGGAACTACAGGAGCTGAGAGGGCTGTGTGCAGGGTCTGTCAATCACGTGGATGTTGAAGTCCCTGTAAATGAATGACAGTAATAACAATGGGAAGACAGGGGAAGCAAGTCTAAAGTCAACCACCAAGGAGAGAAATGAATAGTGCCCTTGTTGAGGACAATGTGATGAAGGAGATTGGATATGTATGGTGGTTGAAAGAAACACTTCAAGGAGGAGAGACCTGGTAAGTGACAAACAGAACAGAGGGACTCCTACCTCAAGTTTAGTTCCTAAGATGGAAGGAAGGTAGGACTTCCAGAGTCTGTTTTAGCTAATTTTTACAAAGTAAAAGCATCAGGAACCAAGAAGATTCTGCAGTCCCAAATCTACAAGAGGGGAGTGTGCTGGTGATGGATGTTTCCCAAAGGCAGTGTGCCGGTGATGGATGTTTCCCCAAGGCAGTGTGCTGGTATTGGATGTTTCCCAAAGGCATAGAGAAAGCATATGTGAAAGGTCAATCTGACTTCAAATATGGCAGCCTTTGAATTTGTAGGAAATAAACACAGTTTGAACTCCCGTATGTCCACAGAGATGTCCCCAGTTCTCAAAAATTTAACTACATCTCAGTCACACACACACGCACACACACACATCTTTATAGAGAATCTTTCCTCACTACGGTGTGGTAAGCCAAAACCATCCCTGGTGTAGGAGGTCCTTCTGTTTATGTTTTGCTGTCATTGGTTGAATAAAGAAACTGCCTTGGCCTACTGAATAGGACAGGACTTAGGTAGGTGGAGTAAACAGAACTGAATGCTGAGAAAAGGGCAGAGTGTCAGATGCCATGGATCTCCTGCCTGAGAAGATAAATCCAAAATTTGTAACAGATGGGAGCACGCTACAGTGAGAAATTCACAGCAAATAACAGTCACTTTATTCACAAGGCAATAATTCCAATACATCTTGTAACTTGGCCTAATTCTCCATATAAAGTCCTTGGCTTTGTGCTGACCTTGTGAAATGACACTAATTGATTACTGAATAATGCTGTAGCTTGTAGCAATAAAAGGGTTTCTAGTCACTCCATACTGGAGCCAAAATCAGAATCATAGTTCATGCCTCTCATTGGATGCCATGGTAGAGAAATATATTCTCTGTCTGCAGCATGGCAGATTTCTGAGGTCTCTCATTGCTGTTGTATAAAGAGGCTCATCCCAGCCACTGCCTGTGGGATTGAGAGCACAGCTGCAGATTGCATGGTGAGTTTCTGCAGACTCCTACAAGGGTCTCTGTAGAAAGACCTCTATGTGCTTTCTATGGGAAGGAAGCATGAGATACCTGTTGCTACCTCCACCATGTTGGAAAGCCTAATTAGGTGGAGCCAGTAGCCAAAGCTGCCACATTGGTCCTAGCCATGCCTGATTGGCAGTTTAAATCAGTGGTCAGAAAAGAATTACAGATACACAATGAAGACAGATTCAGACATAAAGAAATCTCTAATCAGGTTACAGTATGTTTAAATATGTATGTAGACTTGAGCGAGAAAGGAAACAGAAGACAATCATAGATGAAAGAATAATCAAGATAGTAAATGAAGTTTTTGAAAAAGGAATGAATAATAAATATTATAATAAGCCACGTGAAAATGAAAAATACATGGAGAGTCTGGATTATGTATATCATTGCATTTTCTTTGAATGTTTGTAATGAGCTAAGTGCTGAGAGACATTTGATTATGTGGGCTACTAAGTCAAACAAACATGTATGATTTCAAGGTATCTTGACTTCAAACTTTATTATCTAAGTATATGTTGCTTTGGAAAAGAAGTTTGGTTTTTGTTTCCACAGAAGATGAGAAGCTATGGATTCTTTCCAGGTTAATATGGTTTCAATGAGCAAGAACCTCTGTAAGAACTCCAAGGGGAACAATGGCCTAGGTGATACAATATTCAAAATAGCTACAGGGCTACTGGTTGAGATGGATAAACCATACAAAGTACCCCATTCAGGACTTGACCTTAATTCTAAATATTCTCAGGATCCCCATAAGATTACCAGCACACCTAATCAGGAGGAAGTAGTATAGAAAATTATACCAAAATTCTCAAAATATTATTTATGACTGTTTATTTTCATTTAAAGAGGGTTGGTTATAAATAGTTTATGGTAATAGTCAATCTCTTTCTTAAGAGAAAAGGAGGATATTAACAGGAATGTTAAAAGTCCAGCTTCTAAGGCTCCCTCTCAGTGTTTAAAGGAAATAAAATCTGAGGGTTAAAAATCTACTCACAATATATTCTTTCTATCCATATCTCTGAATTTTTCTCTCTTCCTTGTATTCTATTCTATTTTTTCTGTGCTTCCTGTCTATAATTTCTTATCTATAATTCTCTGTCTTAGTCTTAATTTAAATTCCAATTCTCTGCTATATTCTTTTTCTTCTTCCTTTTCATTTCCTCTCTCTGCTAACATCTGGGACACTTTTCTCTAATTTATGCTCCAAGCTTCTATTAGTCCGTGCTCCTGTCTTTTACTGCTTTTTCCTTTCTCTTTGTTTTAACCCAGCTATATAGAGCCACAGAATCTTGTAGGTATAGGTAACCAGGCAACCTATGTAAAACAGAGAAGGGAAAGGTATTAGCGCTTTTGTCACATGTGAGTTTCAGTGTTAGCAAGCTCTTAAGCTTGGTGCTTGAAAGAGGAGCCATTGAAGTTTTGCCTTCATGTGGGTTGTGGGTAGATGGTTAATTCTTTGTCCTGAGAGTAAGGCACAAGCAGGAAATCTACTGAACTAAAATCTTCAGTACATTGAGGTGAAGCTGAGGTGAGGATTTAGGAATGTTTGAATGCAAAGTTAGTTTGAGGCCATTTCTTTCTTTATCTGTATTTGAGGTAAAAAGTAAGGCATGGTTATGTTTTCTATCTATGTGAGCTGCTATGAATTAACACCTTTGTTTGAGTAGTAATTCTAAGTATTAGATATTTGTGAATGTCTTAAATGGAACACTTTTGCCTTGACCCTAAATGCTGACCAAATGCCTGTCATTAAAGATTACGGGATCCAGAATCTGGAAACAACCTAAATATCCTTCGACCAAAGAATGAATAAGGAAAATGTGGTACATTTATACAATGGAGTACTACACAACAGAAAAAAATAACAACATCTTGAATTTTGCAGGCAAATGGATAACGCTAGAAAAAATCATTTTGAGTGAGGTAGCCCAGACCCAGAATGTCAGTTATCACATGCACTCACTCAGAAGTGGTTTTTAAACACAAAACAAAGAAAACAAGCCCACAAATTACAATCCCAGAGAACCTAGACAATAATGAGGATCCTAAGAGAGACATACATAGATCTAATCTGCGTGGGAAATAGAAAAAAGATAAGATCTCCTGAGTAAATTGGGAGCATGGCAACCTTGGGAGACTGGTGAAGGAGAGGGGAAAGGCAGGGAGGGGAGCAGAGAAAAATGTTTGGCCTTTAGGGAAGAAACCCTGGGAGTCAGTCTCTATGTCTCAGGAAAGGGTTGACAGTCAACCCCTGGACTACACAGGTGTAGGTACCCACCAGATTGTCAACCGATTGACTAACAAAACACACTGTGACTGGGGCAGCCCAAATCAACAATAGAGGATGATATCATAATTATTTATCCTTATTCTGATGTCTGCTGGTTTTTATCGCTGGTTAATTCATCTGTGTAACAGAAATATCACCAAGTCACTGAAACTACTTGATTAGCAGTAACAATGTTCTGAATAAATGTGTTTTTTCTGATGCTTTCCAAACTAAGTACACAGGTTAATTAGAACTAGAGGTATTACAGCAATTACTACATTGCCTCACAAAATAAGAGAGGTTAAGGTTTCTCATGAGATAAGGGAAGATATGTATTGATTTTGGAGAAAAGTGTTGTTTCTATTGATCAGTAATTTTAAAATAATCTTGCCATGGTTGGAATAATATATGGTACCAGTCTGTGTTCTCTTATTTCCCTGACTAACGACTCTACTATCCACACTGGATAGGCCTTCCGTTCTCATTCTGATTGAATTAAGAGCCAGGTCCTACATCTTAAACTAAAACAGGATGAGTCTATAATTTGACTCATACACTAAAACCAGGGGGGAACAGGTCCACAGACCTTAGCACAGCTGACTCCACGATGGAAGTACTATTCAGAATGTAGAACTCATCACACAAACAGCACCACCTAAAAACTGAAACAAAGGCCTAATAAATCAAAGTCCATATTGTCTGGGAAAGACTTAAAATGTACTAGCCTTGCTTTATAGTTTCTATAGTTCTGCTTCTGGTGAACTGTTCTTGTTAACTGAAGTATGTCAAACAAGGACATGCTTTTCGTGCATAAAAGCTCACTTTGAGAAAGTCTCAGTACTACACTGGGATCCTGAAAACCCAGTTAATAAAGTCTTTCTCTTGACTTAAACACATTTGTGAATAGTCTTCTGTGGTGAATAACCTACAACAATAAGGGCATATCTTACAAAATTATATTCTTCTAAGTGGGAAAACCTCAAAAGATAATATTGGTTTTCTACACATTTATGACTTAGCAAAGTTAAGTATAGATGGGATAAAGAATATAAATGGGAGATAAGTGTAACAACTCCAAAAGTCAAGGATCAGATACTATTCTACCAGGCCTTCAAAGTAAAGCAGTAAGCTCTCTCAAGTGATTCCCTAAAGTAGAGAAGGAAATAATTCTTCCCAAGTCATTTAATGAAGCTTGTGTGATCCTTATACAAAAACCAGACCAAGACACAGGAATATTAAAAAAATATTGTGGAACATAGACACAGACATTCTCCAAAAAATTCTTGCAAACTAATTTCAAAAAGAAATGAAAACAACTGTTCATCATAATAGATTTTGCATCATTCTAGAGACACAGAGAGGGTTTAACATACACAAATCAATAAATGTAATACACCACATAAATAAACTCAAGTACAAAAATCTCATAATCTTTTCAATAGATGTGGGAAAGGACTTTGACAAAATCCAACACACTCTCAGGAAAACAACCTTTAAAAGAATATAAATGGAGGGGAATGGAGGAAACAGATCTCAGCATGATACAGACTGAGCGATCTCTATTTAATATCATGATTCAGGGAGAAGAACTCAAGGCATTTCCACTAAGATAAGGAATGAACTCGGGAAACCGGCACTCTCCAATCCTGTCCAGTATTGTTCTACATATATTAGCTAAAGCAGTAAGACAAGAGAAAGATAGTGACACACAGGAAGGGAGAAGTTTAGTTTTCTCTGCCTACTTATATTCTGCCCTGATCAGGCCTAAGAAAGATTCTTTATTAACCAATGGTATTCACAGCATTCAGAGGGGAATCCCACATCACCTCCCCTATTCTGCTGAAATGAAAAGGAAGATTTTAACATTAACATAGTAAAATTATATATAACAAGACTCCAGAAGGATATAATATTACCTAAGTAAACAGGAAGTGCATTGTAAGCAACTTCCAAAACTCTAGAATTGACAGAGACCTTATGCTGCCTGGACAGTCACCCAAAGTTCTTCTGTAACATTGGGGCATCCAATCTTTAGCTTATAGGCCCATAGTATCCAGCAGACTTTTCTATGAAGCAGGAAATTTCAAATATAGTTCCACTTATATTGGCAGGTTGTCAGTCACTTTCTTCTGTTGTCCTGCAGAATTTCTGGCAGACTTTTTCATAAAGCAGAAACCCCAAAGGACTTTCTCACCTTTAGCCAAGTTTAACAGTCATTTCTCTGTGGGTCCTACATGTCCAGTTCATACAACATAACATTAAGCAGTCCAGACAAGAGCAGATTTTTGCCCAAATGGCTAGAAACTCTATAAGGAGTCTCTTTGGTACCCATCATCCTCTTGAAGTAGATTGGAGCTGCCAGGAGCATATGTGTCTCACTGTCATGAAATCCTAAGCTCTTAAACATTTTAAATGTCATATTTTGAAGGCCTATGAAAGATTTAAAGATAGACTATCTGAAATATATCTCTATACATCTAGAAAATCTAACTAACATGACTACAAGCTTGACTATTATAGATGACTATCTATTGACCTCTATTTCTTAATTATACATTACATTTTAAATGAGTTGCACAAACACAATACCTTAATCAAGAGCAGAAATATACATAACTAAATTGACCTTAAATTTATTGTATCAATAAGCCAAGATACATATAAAGGCAAATCCTATATCATATCCAACATTAAATGTAAACAAACATTTATAAACAATTTTTGGGAATTTAGGCATAGTTCTTTCCTAACTGCTTCCTACTTTTTGTTGGGCAAAGTAATTTTTGGGTGTGTTCATGGTGACCTTTCTTGGGGTCTTGGTGCTTCAAATCACATTAGTTTGGAAAGATTCCACAAGTACTCATCCTCTGTGGAAACAAAAGAAGAACCTCTTTTCTTAAACAACATAACCTTAGTCCCAAATTTTGAAGACAAGATACCTTTAAAGTATAAATGTTGGTTACTTAGCTCCTTCACAGCCAAAAAATTCAAAGAAGACACAATAATATACATAATCCAGACTCTCTGTGTATATTCCATCTTTATGTGGCTTATTTTTCTTAATCTATTACTTTTTCTACAAGTTTATTAATTATTTTATTATCTTTACTCCTTTAGTCTATGGCTATCTTACTCTGTCTCATTAAAGATTTTGCTTGCTTTAATGATTTAAATTTTGTTATAACTATCTATAGTCTTTCTTCTTTCTCCCAAGCCTACATACATTTATCTAATATGTGACCCATTTAGACGTTGTTTCCACCTGAATTTGTGTTTATTGTGTATCTGTAATCCTTTTATGACCAGGATTTCTTAAAATGCTAAATACTTCTTAGGTCAAAAAAGACCCTGCCTACTTGTTCCCCCAGACAAACACGGTGAGGTGGAGGTCTATTTAGTGTGATTCTTGCTCACAGCCACATTTTTAGGCACACAGCAGGTCTATGTTGCCATTAAGCAAATTGTAGCACTCTGCTCACAAACTCTATTTAAATGCTCTGTCTCTTGAAAGAGCCAGCATTTGTGCTGGTTGCATGGACCAGGAAGTTGGCATTTAAGAATGTGGTTTTTTTTTTTTTTCTGCTATGGCTGAATCAGGAGAACCTCTCTTAAAGGAGCCATGGAGTCAAGTCATGCTTAGCTCTTTTTTTATGCCTAGACTTTCTTTCAAAACTATCTTAGGTTTTAAGTGGATTTTAGCTGGCCATGTTGGCACCAATTTATAATAGACGCCACGTGTTTGTTCCAGGCTGCTCAGCCCTGAAATAACCACACAAAACTGCATTAATTAAATCATTGCTTGGCCCATTAGCTCTAGCTTCTTATTGACTAACTCTTACATGTTACTTTAATCTGTGTATTGCCATGAGGCTGTGGCTTATCCGGTAAAGTTTCTGTGTCTGTCTCCAGCAGGGCTACATAGCTACTCTCTGACTCTGCCTTCTTTCTCCCAACATTCAATTTAATTTTCTCTGCCTAGCTCTCCTCTGCCCTATCAACAGGCCAAGACAGTTTCTTTATTCATTAACCAATAAAAGCAACACATAGACAGAAGGACCTCCCATACCATTTCCCCTTGTCTGTTTACTGAGAAGGCCTAAGACAGTTTCATTAACCAGTAATATTCACAGCATACAGAGGGGAATCCCACATCAAATGATATCCATTTTTATTGAAGTGAAATAGATCTCAAATCATTTAACTTACAAATCTCTGATGGGTAAGGATTTGTGCACTTTTAAAATATTTATTATCTATTGAGTTTTGTTTCTATTTTCATTCCTTCTCTCTTTTCCTCTCTCACTCCCTCTTTCTTCTTTCTTTCTTTCTTTCTTTCTTTCTTTCTTTCTTTCTTTCTTTCTTCCTTTCTATGTACTTCTTTTATGAGAACGTTCTGTTCATTTCCATAGCCTATTATATCATTTGTTTTCTTGATATTTTCAGGGTTTTCTATATTCTGGCTATAATTCCCTGTCAAGGGTGTAGCTGGTAAGGGCTTTCTCCCACACATGTATCCAAAGGACTCTGTCTCCTATTACAGAGATACTTGCCCATCTGTGTTCATTGCTGTCCTAGCCATAGTAGAGCAAATGGAAATAGCTCCATGTAAGTGTTAGATGGTGTTGGTGATGAATGTAATGACAATAACTCACTATAATAAATCCATGTCAGAAAGATGGAGACTACCACACAAATATAGACAAATAAGCTTATAAAAGTTCTTTAGTTTTGGTTGTTGACCAAGAGTGGGCTCATGCCTCAAAGTCTCCTGGTGCAGAAGGTTAGAGGAACAGCATTTTAAAGGCAAAAACTACAATTTCGTTGACGCTGAATGAGGAACAGTTTAACCAGGTATCATTTGTTTTGACAGAACATATTTATTTCAGAAACAACATGGCAACTAATTTTGACTTACACCTTATTCAGTTATTTTAGTTTGAGTTCATATATTGATAATTATTTTGGTTAATACATCTGGACTGCTGAGGTCATGAGAATTTGAACTGTGTTTTCAGAGCAGACATCACTGTTGAGTGTGGTGTAGAGGGCTGAGAAGTGTCTGAGCTGACTGAAAGATACCATTGCCTTTGTTACTTTAGAACATGTATATGATAGAATTTTATTCAGTTGTAAAGAAAATGAAATTTGTTGGAAAATGGATGGAACTGGAAGACATTAAATTGAGTGAGGTAACCCAGACCTGAGAAAACAAATTTCACTCATAAATGTTGGTCCTACCTTGAAATTTTTAGATTTCTGCGCTTAACTTGGATTCCTGTAGAGGCCAGAAAGTGTGAAAAGGGCCGGTGCTAGGGCGGGTACTGAAATGTGTGTTATATGCAAAGAGAGAGTGAACTCTGGTCTAAGAAGGATGATGGGGTAAGGGAGGAGCAAGGAGGTGAGAGGTGGAGAGAAGTTCATATGAAACGAGATAGGTGTGAAAAAGCCATTTGGAAACCTACAATTTTGTAAACAAAATCACCAAAATAATGTAAAAAATGAGTTTGAAGGGCAGTTCTCTGTGGGAGTGGATAACGCTGCTCCCAGAGTCTGGGTTCTTCAATAAAATTCTGACACAGATGTGGGACACCTCCTTGTGAGTTGTTGGTCGAAGCCCTGTGGTTCTGTCTTTCCTCTGTGTCTCACAGCATCTCTCCCCTTCCCCTTCTTTCCCCCACCTCTGTCCTTTTCCCATCCCTTCCCCTCTCTTCTCTTTACTTTCTGCTCTTTTTTTTTTCAAGGTAGAGAGCAGAGACAGTTTCACTTTGTAGCCCAGGCAATCCAGCAACCTTGGGCCTCAGACTGAGTCCTGAGATTATAGGTGTGTGCTCCTATTCCTCCTTCTGCAGTACTGTAAATGTTCAGAAAAAATGAGTCACATTGTAAATATACATCAAACTGCCTGGTCAGATTTTCTATAATTTTGCATGTATGTACATGTGTGGCTGTGCATGGGTGTGCATACCTGTGGCGGTCAACACTAGTGTTATCCTCACTCTCACACTGAACCTGAGCAATGAACCAGGACCTTCAGATTATCTAGAATAGCTGGTCCACAAGCCCCAGGGATCCCCTGCCTCCCCCTCCCACTATCAGGCTCTCTACCTGGTGCTGGATCTGAAGTTAAGTCCTCATGCTTACAGACACAGGCCACTGCTCAGCATGCACTTTCTCTGTATAAAAGTAAATGTCAGCAAAAACTTGTGTAATTATTATTTTTTGAGAATTTCATACATATGATGTATTTTAATCATACTGAGCCTCATTCACTCTACACTGCTACTTTACAACAGAATTACCCCCAATGACTCCTACCTACAACTTCTTTCCCCATCCTCCCTTCCCCTCCCTCCTTTCTTCCCTCCCCCTCCCTTTTTAAAATAACCCACTGAGTCCAGTCAGTGCTGCCCAAGAAGACATATGATTAGACCATTTCTCTGGATAGTCGACATACCAAGGACACACTCCTGAAGAGAACCGACTTTCCCTCTCTTGTGCCAGCCATAACCTATCTGCAGCTCCTCAGCTTAAGGGAGAGGGCTCGTGTGACCCTTCTCATTCAGTCTAGAATGTTAAAAAAGAGTATTAGAGTATGAAATCAATATTTTTCAACATTAACTTTCTGGTCTGTGCAGTGTCCTACACTGCACACTGCACCATCTGACTGTAGGCTAACAGCCTGCACATAGTCCCCCTCCCTGCCCCTTCTTGTTCTTTAGTGACAGAGTTCAATATTTAGCCCAGGTGCCCAAACCCTAAATCATCCTAACTCAGACTCTTGGTCACAGGGATTACAATCGTGAATGGTGAATTATTTCTCAATTGGTTTTTCAGATATAAAGTGAAGCTATAAATCAATTTATATTGACAACCTGGGCATTTAACAAGCCATACCCTTGGCTGTCCTGACCCCCTTGTGTGTCCCTTTCTGTGTTAAACATATTCCCCTCCTGTTTATGACCTAAAATGCCAATATATTAAAAAAGAAAGAAAACAGATAGACAGACAGACATCTTTGCTTTGCTTTCTTCTTTTCTCTTTTTGAGGACTGGCTCTCCAAAATTCAGCTGTTGTGTGTCTGAGCTAGGGCTCAGTGCAGACTGACCAGATCTCTTTTTGTTGCCTGACCAGGACAGCCTAGTACAAGAGAATACGGATGGACCACAAGGTGGCGCTAGCGCCACTCCTCTCTTCTGGCTCCGCCCAGGCTCACCTTCCTTCCCTGAAGTTCATGATTCATGCAGAGGCTGAGGACAAGCTGAGCAGCAACCTGGGTCTCTCTTCTTCTCCTGCATCTGACAGCAGTGAGTGTGGGCGACAGGAATGACTTTCTTACAGTATAATTAGCATCACACACCTCACGAACTTACAGAGCACAGATGTGTGGCTATGGGAATATTCAGAGGTGTGCAAACATATCTCCATAATGTACTCTGCTTATTTAATCCGGAGATGCTTTCCCACAAGTTCTCTAGGTATTTTCAGTGTGTGTGTGTGGGGGGGGAGGGGCGCTAGGGCACTGTTCAATGTGTGTGGAGATCACAGGATAACTTTTGAGAGTCAGTTATTTTCTCCAGCTTGTTGAGGAGATCTCTCCTGTACTTTGTTCCATGCTGCGAATTCCAGGGTAGCTGGCCCTTCAGCTTCCAGGAGATCTCCTATGTTGGGATTACAAAGGCATGCCCCTGAGGTCCACTTTCCATGGCATTCTTGGATTGAACTCAGATGGCTAGTCCTATGCAACCGGTACATTTACCTGCAGACACCTTTGCTGGACTCTGGGTGGTTTTCAGAACCCTTTTCTTGGTATGAGTTCAGAGGATCAATCCAGAGCCTTGCACATGCTAGGCAAGTGTTCTGCCAGCCTGGTCCGATTTTACATATAAAAGCATTTCATCCACAAATGAGGCAATTTGACTTCTTCCTTTCCTGATTGTATCTCTCTTTCTCTTCTCTCATCTTATTTTTCTGAGGATCCAAGCTCTTCACTAAACAATAGTTGAGGGATGGTTGCTCCTGGCTCTATCCTGTATTTAGAGGAACTGATTTAAGTTATTCCCTATTCAGTATATTTGTTTAATAGGATTATCACAGTGTTCTTTATTGTGTGCAGGAATGAGTTTTACAAAGACTTCCTTTGTCTATTGAGATTATGATATCATACTTATCCTGGAACAAGTTATGTGTTGAAGTTCTTTTACTAATTTGCATATGCTGAACCATGCTTGCAAAAACACAATGTTCTTTCACCATGTGTTTCTGTGCTTTCTCTTACTGTTGACTTTTTCTACAATTCATTATGATCTGATAGGATATAAGAAATTACCTTTTGGATTTGTTAAAAGTTTGTGATAGAGTGTTCCAATTGTTATTATGTACTTATCTTTATTCTTCCTAATATTGGCTGGATATCTGTTTTTCAGGTAGAAATACAGGTTGTGGAGTCTGCTTGCTTAAAATGCCATTCCATCCTTTTTCTGTCAGTCTTCATATGTGTTGCGAGCTAGCTGAGTTTCCCGCTGCAATAAACAAGTGGTTATTGTTTTCTCTTTTTCAATTCAGCCTGCCAGTTGCATCTTTTGCTCCAGAATTGAGACCATTTATTTGTAGGTTAATGTTAACATGTTTGTACTGGCTGGTCTTTGGTGGTGCACAACTTTAATCCCAGCACTTGGGAGGCAGAGACAGGTGGATCACTGTGAGTTTGAGACCAGCCTGGTCTACAGAGTGAGTTCCAGGACAGGTTCCATAGCTACAGAGAAAACAAAACTTTGTACTGAATGAAATCTATAATTTGGTGGGCTTCTCTTCACCTGATTTTCTGAATTGGTTTCAATTGCTATGTGATATTTTCTTTCTCTCTCATCTTAGATGTTTCCTGGCTCACTGGCACTTTGCTTTCGATTGTTGTGATAAAACATCATGATCAAAAGATACTGGGGGATGAAAAGGTATATTGGCTTACCCTTCCACATCACAACCAACCACTGAAAGAAGCCAAGGCAGGAACTTAGGCAAGAACTGAATCCGCTACCATGGACAAACATGGCTCACTAGTTGCTTCTCATGGCTTGCTCAGCCTGCTTTCTTAAGTGTCCTAGGACCAAAAAGTGGACTGGGCCCTCCCACATCAATCATCAATCAAGAAAATGCCTCACAGACTTGCCAATCTGCTGCAGGCCATTACTCAACTGAGGATTCTTCTTCACAGATGACTCCAGCGTGTGTCAACTGACAAAAGCTAGCCAGCACACTTCCTGAGTTACTGCTGTTGATTCCTTAGAACTACAGGAGTTATTTTCTGTAGTGATCATAGCTTTCTGTCTTTCTTCTTTGTGTTTTTATTTTCCCGTGAGTGTTTTCTTCATTGCAGCTTTGGTGGTCATGCATTGCTTTAGCTGTGCTCATCTTCAAGGTCTTTATAAAGGACGAATTTGTTTGTAGTAACATTGGTTGTCCATTCTTTTCTTTGAGGACTCAAAATACATAGTTCCACACTCTTGCCTTTAGCCTCTGACAAGGAACGTGCTGTTTTTCTGATTGTTTTTTTCAATCAGGTCCATGTTAGTAACTTGGCTCATCTTTTAAATCATTTCTAGCACTCTGCTCTTGTTCTGTAAATCTGAATTTTACCAACAGTGTGATATGACAAGATTATTTTCTGGTCTGATGTATGTGGTAGTCTAAATTACCTCTGTATCTGGATGTCCTTATCGCTCAATAGGAATTTTAAGATATTGCTTGAATGAAAAGGTTTTATATGCTTTTAGTCTGTGTTTTAGCATTCTATTCAAATAAAAATATTTCTGTTTGGTCTGCCTGTCATATTCTGGGATCATTATAAATTTTTCTTTATTCCTCTCAAATAAAAAGGAATGCAATAACTCATTAATCCTTGTATTTGAAGTCCTGGTAATTTTATCTTTCAATTAATTTAGTCTGTTGGTGGTGGTTTTCCCTAAAGTTTTAAAAGTTTATCTGAACAGTTTTCCAACATTTACATTTTTAAAAATTCTCTGTGTATTGTACATATTCTATATTGTTTTGCTTATTACCCTCAGCTGTCTATCTTTTTGAAGTTGCAATCCTTTGTAACTAAACCTCTCGAATAATTTCTTCAGTACTCTATCCAATTAAATACTTTTGGAATCAGTTGCTGACAAGTTATGATCCTTTGAGAAAGTTTTGTTTCCTACATTCTTGTGTTTTATTGTTGTGGTTTGTGCACCTGTGGGAGAGAATATGGTTTGCACACTGATGTGAGGCTTTGTACAGTAAGCTTCTTTCTGCAGAGGGCATTGGTCAGAGTGCAGAATAAACCACAGTAACAACACCAGAGCCAATTTACTACATTAATATTAATGGGAATAAAGAAATAATGGACAGGAGGTGGTGGCGTACACCTTTAGTTCCAGAATTTGGGAGGGCAGAGGCGGATGGATCTCTGAGTTTGAGGTCAGCCTGATCTATGGAGTGAGTTCAAGGACACCCAGTGCTACAGAGAGAAACCCTGTCTCAAATAAACCATAACAGTGACAACTAAAATGTATAGGAAGTAAGGTTAAGAAAAAGAAAAGGAGAATAAAAGAAAAGAGCAAGACCTTAAAATCAATGTAGAAACAAAATACCATTACACTAAAGACCTCCTGTCTGTCTTTGTATAGTCTTCTCCACGGCTAGCACCAGGGGATTTTGTGGGCTGTGGTCCAGGTAGGCACTCTGTGTGTGGGTTTGTCTAAATGAAGCAGTGTCTCCTGGATGCTTTGGAAAAGTGGGGATGGCAAACAGAGCATGGAGTTCTGCAATGGAGAGAAGTTTTTGGAGCTGAGCTCTTTGCCTAAGCATTTTCAGATCCTTTCCAGCACCAAATCACCATGCAATAGGGAAGAAGCTGGGGAAATTCAGTAATCCTTTTACTCAGGTTCAAAGTTCTCAGCCCCTGTCTGCTGCACACAAATTGCACCATGAGTCAGTTTCAGACACCAAAGACTCTGGCAGCCACCTGCTCAGAACTCTCATTATCAGCAGTCATCCAGAGGAGCCAAGTCATTCCTGGTTACAGGAGGCAGGGCTGCCTGTCCTCATTCCTGCACAGCCTGAGCTAGGAGTGTGTCTCAGTCACTCCCTCCTGCGCTACTGTCCCTCATCGCTGCCTACCCACCAGGGCATCCAGGGCACGATGACATGTGCTAGATGACTTTAGATTCCACCGCAGCTCAAACTCAAAGAATAAAAGCTCTGGGTTCTAGCAATGTGAGAGATGAAGTGTGTAGAGCTCGGGCTGTGACGATTTGTGTTCCTTTGTGTTATACAGAACAGGAGAGTTTAGAGTGTGTCTTACCCTGAGTGACTCCATTTATACAGCAGTGGTTTGCTTCATTTTGAAAGTAAATGCTGAGGAAAAATGACCTTATGTGTGCAAGTATCCAGCACAGACATAAGTCATAGATTGATAAACAACTCATTAATACAAATAATACAAACAAAATTATTCCTACCTGGTTGTGTGACACTGTTCTTTTACACTGTAAAGATTTGTTGCTTATATTGTCCAGTAGCTTGGGAAGAAGCATAGACAGGGTGACCAGAATAGAATTCTTGGAATAGGAAAATGAGAGAGTAGTCACCAGCCAAAGAAAGGGGAAGCAAGATGGGAACGCCTCACTGAGAAAAGGTACCAAGCTATGTGTTTAAATGTAGATAAAATTTATGGGTTAATTTAGGTTGTAAGAGCTAGTTAATAATAAGCCTGAGCTAATAGGCCAAATATTTTATAATTAATATAAGCCTATATATGTTTCTTTGGGACTGAATGACTCTAGGACTTGGTGGGACAGAAACTTCTGTTTACACTACCTATAAAACTAACAGGCCAGGAACACCTAAACCCATGGATGTTTGAAGACCTTGTCTGAGAAATGAAGTTTGTGTGCTTGCTTGTCCAAAACACCAGAGTCATGGGTGCTGCAATGCCCTCACTTTGATCATAGCCACTGAGTCATCATCAGGCCATTTGATGTGTGCATCACCAGACACAAGGCAAGAAGCACTCAACTCTGTCCCAGGATGTCTGCTCACATGATCAGCCCAAATTGAAATATTCGACTTGAGCTCCCACTTGTTCAGACCTCTTATGCCTAGAGTCAGCTCTGTGCTTTGAAACAATATGCCACAAGAACCCTCTCTCTATCTTGAACTGACACTGTGCCTTGAACCAAATGAGTATTTATTGGCCTCTCTGTTCCAGGACAGCTCTCTCTGCTACATGAGTATCAGCTCTGTTTTCCCTTCCATAGCTCTGCTTTAACCCTTGCACCACTGTAAGTCTTTATGGATGACTATTTGTTTCATTGTGTTAAATGCAGTCTTTATCTGAGATACAATGTTGATCTGTAGGATCAGAAGGAACCAAATTACACTTGCCAAAAGCTACAACCTCAGAAGAAACAAAAGTGCCTGGGAAATGAAAGGCAAGAAAGTTGATACACTTTATGAATGCCTTGTTCCTCAATAACCTGACATGTGGGTGACATAAGTGTATCCATCCATGCATTTTTTACATGGCATCCCCATGACAGTGACTGATTCAGTGAGTTTATCCCCAGTACCACTCTGCCATGCAGGAGCAGTGTCAGGTCAAATATCTGCTGTGGAACAATCCATTTCTAGTCTCTGAATATGTGTTACTCTCATTGGTTAATAAAAACCTTACAGGCCAGTAGTTGGGCAGGAACTTATACCAGAAAGTCAAACTGAGAATGATGGGAAGAAGGACGGAAGAGTCAAAGAGAAGCCAGCCAGCTGATAAACCAGAAGGATGTGTAAATAAAGAGGTAACAATTTATGAGCCACATGGCAAAGCATAAATAAAAATATGGGTTAATTTAAGTGAAAGAGGTAGCTAGTAACAAGTCTGAGTAATCAGTTGAGCATTTATAATTTACATTCAGCTGTGAGGAAGCCACTTCTTTGTCCTGGTTGCCCATATCTGAAATAACCTCACAGATACTGTATTAATTAAATCACTGCTTGGCCCATTAGCTCAAGCTTCTTATTGGTTAACTCTTACATATTAATTTAACTCATTTTTAATAATCTGTGCATCACCACAACATTGCCGCCTACCAGCAAAGTTTCAGAACATCTGTTTCTGGTGGCTCTATGGCTTCTCTCTCACTCCACCCTTCTTTCAGAATTTAGTCTAACTTTCCCTGCCTAGTTCTGTTCTGTGTAGGCCTAAGGCAGTTCTTTATTCATTAACTAATAAGAGCAACACATAGACAGAGGACCTACCACACTATTCACCTCTGAGTCCGTTATTGGGGACCAGGCCCTTAGGATAGGACACATCCATGTACAAATACCCGTGCTGGATTTAAGGTTCAGAAGAGCGATAGGTTCCTCCTGACAGCCTGTTGTCACCAGGGCAGCCTGTTTCACCTTGGAGCTGCTGTCCTGGCCTCACACGGTGTGAACATGCACTGAACTGTGGTCTCAGACCCAGTCCCATGTTGTTCTATGTGCTATTGTCATCTGCATTCTTCCATCATAGGTGTCCTTGTATAGGAACTTCAGTCAAGTCCTGCAGATGCCTTCTGCTCCCATGTTGATCTCTTTATTTCCAATTTAGAGCTTCTATTTTCATATGATAATTCTCATTCAGAATGGAGTTCATGTCAAAATCATTATCAGTCATGTATATATTTGGTTCTCCTTTTTTATCTTATTTCTTAAATCAGAAAATAAACTATCTTTTTCATTATACATTCCAATCCCAGATCCCACTTTTTCTTTTCCTCACATTCTCTCCACATTCGCCCCCATCCTATCCCCCATCTGCTCCTCAGGGAGGGTAAGGCACATTGCTTTCAGTAAGGACCAAGGCCCTCCCTCCTATATTTAGACTTAGCAAGGTATCCATTCAGAGAATGGGTTCCAAAAATCCAATACAAGCAGTAGGGATAAATCCTGGTACCACTGCCAGTGGCCTCTCAGTGTGCTCCAGCCAAATAACCATCACCCACATTCAGAGGGTCCAGTTTGGTCCCTGCTGATTCCTTCCCTGTCCAGTTGGAGTTGGTGAGCTCCCATTAGCTGAGGTAGACTATTACAGTGGGTGTCCCCATCATGGCTGTGACCTCTTTGCTCATATTTTCACTCCTTCCACTCTTCCTCTGGACTCTGGACTTTGGGAGCTCAGCCCAGTGCTCTAATGTGGGTCTCTGCCTCTGTTTCCATCAGTTGCTTGATGAAGTGGGTCTATGAAGGTGACATTTAAGATAGTCATCAATCTGACTACAGGGCAAGGCCAGTTCAAGTGCTCTCTCCTCTATTGCTTAGGGTCCTAGCTGGGGTCATCCTGAAACAAGTAATTTCAACCATTGTGTCATCTCTCTATCCCCAGAACGTTCTAGTCTCCTTCTTAATTAATCAGTGTTTAAGTGGTTGCTAAATACATTTCTTGAATCTTAATTATGAGTGTTGTAAAAATAGATTTTGTGTCTTGTGATAAGAAATCTGTAATTCTATTCCTTCTATCTTTGAATGTAGCAATCAGTTTTCATATTAGTAATGGTCACAGATTACTTGTGAACATCCTTCTATGTTCTCACTTTAGTAATATTTAACCATGTTTACTGAAACGACTAGAAATCTGTAACTGAAATTTTGGATAACATTTTTTGAACAGGAGGAGTTTAACATTCATTTTTCCACCAATGTCTGAGTAGAGCACACTGATGTGACAGAGCCTTAGCCCCATAGCTTGGTTTGTCTGAAATCCCAAAGCCTAAGCCTTCTGGATCTCAGGGCACACTGATTTGAGGAAGCCATTGTTCTGAGGCTCCAAGTTTGCTTAGTGACAGACTGCTAATAGTTTTCCTCAAGAATAACAGAGCTTCTGGCAGATGTGTTTAGTAGGTTTTGTTTTACTGTCTTTTCTGGGTTTGGACATGTACTTGGGAGGCCAGGAGGCAACTAGTTTTGCTTCCCTGCTGCTGTCCCTTAACCCTGGCTGCTTTGGTTGTCATCAGAGCTCTTCACACAGCTGCTCCCACCCTGTCTGCTGTAAGGATGCTCCCGGAGGAGGCTTGTCTGAGCAGCTGGTTCCTCACAGGCAGGGGCTTCCCACCCAAGATGTCAGCTATTAGAAGGGAAGACTGGCGGTTGACGATGGTATTTTAAACTGTTCACATGCTCAGTTCACTAAAGGTCTTACTTTAAAGCAGACATTAGTAACTTGTGAAAAGTGACATTTAAATTCCATTTGTATTGTTTGTTGAAAGGAGCGGGGCCCCCTTTTTTCATCCCGCCTGGCTAGCTTAACCCCTGAAATAATCACACAGAAATTGTATTAATTAAAACACTGCCTGGCCCATTAGTTCTAGTCTCTTATTGGCTAACTTTCACATCTTGATTGAACCCATTTCTAAAAAAAATCTGTATGTCACCACGAGGTAGTGGCTTACCGGGAAGATTCTAATGTACGTCTGTCTCAGGCAGGAGATTCATGGCATCTGCCACTCTACCCTTCTTCCCAGCATTCAGTTCTATTTACTCCAACTACCTAAGTTCCACCCTATCAACAAGGCCTAGGCAGTTTCTTTAATAACCAATGAAAGCAACACAAATACAGAAGGACCTCCTATACCATTATTTTTCCTTAGAAGTATTACACTGCTTAGCTACTGATTTGGTCTCCCTGTCCCTGTCATTTTAAAATCTGAGTTTTCCTAGAATTTAAGTATATCCATTAAATCAATGATGATATCGTTGTCAGCAGTTTGTCTTGTTGACTGTGTGAATATTCTTAATGACAATCTGAAGCTGGAAATACCCAGAAATTTCTCCTGAGAGCCATGGAAGTCCAAATTGTTATTGTGTAATAGCCTATAATGCAACATATACCTATACACAACACACACACAAACATGCACACACATAAGCACATGTACACACAGGACATGAGGTGATGGTGGTTATGTATTTTACATCTGAACTTATATTAATCATAATATGCTTTTGAAGTAAGAGAAATCTGTCTCCTCATAAATTCCCTTCTTCGCTCATGAATTATGAACAGCATTTATGCTCTACTTGTTAGGGTTCATTTGTTCCTTACGAATTTGGTATCTACATGGAGTCTATGTACTTAGTTATGCAGAGTTTTCATTGGGTCCTTAGGTGATCACAGCCATATGTACTGTACATCAGGAAGGAATCTGCCTTTGACTACACAGTCTAAACAGTCCTGAAGTGTGCTGCTCTGTGTAATAATGTTGTTTGTGTGGACAATCAACTTACTCTTGCTCTTCCTTCTACAGGAAGGAAGAATCTCTAAAGATGTCATCCAATAATGACCCTGTTACAGTCCCAATATTAGAAATAAATCCTAGTGACCTTCCTGAAATGGACACCAGTGACCTGAACTCATTGGCTGAAGAGGCTGTGCTAAGTTTTCATAACATCAGCTATCAGGAAACAGTGCAAAATTGCTTTCTGTTTTCTAAAAAAACAAGTGTGAGAGAAAAACTATCAAATATCAGGTATGTGCATGAAGTAGAGACCACAACATTGAGCACCTTTTCAACAAACATAAACTTTCTCTATTATCTATAAACTGTGTGTATTTGTGTGTATATGTGTATATATCTGTTTATGTGACTATACAAGTGTATGTGTGTATGCATATATATATGTTTATGTTTGTGTTTAAGTGTATATGTGTGTATGTTCACATGTGCAGATGTGTGAATGCTATGACACACCCATAGCACAAGGCTGTCAGAGGAAAACCTTGAGCATTGGTCTTCACCTCCTACTGTGTTACACACAGAGTCGCTCATTGTTCACTGCTGGTAATGCCTGGTTAGCAGACTGCAAGTGTCCTGAGATTCCCCTGCCTGGTGTAGCTAATCTCTTTATAAGAGAAGAAAATCATCATTCTATGTGTATATATTCAGTTTTTCTATTTTGATTAAGGTGGTGTTTTGTTTTTTATTGTCTTCAGTGTTAAACTTCGCAACGCTCTCCTGTCCTCTGAGTGTGTCTTTCTAATGTTTGGATTTCTACTTAAGATGTACTCATATTTTTTATTCTATTTTAGTAATAATCACATTGCTACTGATGTCCCATGAATCACTGGTTTCTTGTGACAAGGTCTATGAGGCAGCGAGCAGGGTCATATGAAGATATTAATCACAAAACAGTAGTGAGAAGCTGTTATATATTTGACACATAAAGGCCATGAGTGTAATGGAGTCTTCATGAGAAACTGCTACTTGCTTCAAAGAGCACTTATCTTAGATGAACCACATATCACAGAAGACTAGTCCTTAAATAATAAACAGAAAGTTTTCGTGATACCTGAGACATTTTTGATGAGTTTTCACTAGCAACTGACATCTTTTATAAGTAATAGGCTTCTAATAATGTTTTAATTTTATGAGTTTGCACTTAGTTTCTGTGAACAATTTTATCCAACTTTAATATCATGTTCAGCATAGACCCTAAACTAATATAATTTCCTTTACATAAAAAAATCAACCAGTATAATTTTGTGTTTACAGTGGGATCATGAAACCTGGCCTCAACGCAATTATGGGACCTCAAGATGGGAGCAGATCTTTGTGAGTATAATGGAAAGCTTACAAAAGCCCGTTGTTGTAGTGATATTTCACTTGTATTTTAATAAATAAAACTTGCCTGAAGATCAGAAAGTAAAACAGTCATACTGGCCAGCCTACAGACTAGGCAGCAATGACACACACCTTTAATCCCAGTAGCCACACTAGTCTGCTATAGAAACTGATCAGTAGTGGATCACACCTTTAATCCCAGCCCAAGAGATGGTTATAAAACAGAAGGAGACAGCTCTCTCACACAGTCACATTCTGACGTTCCTGGAGGCAGGATCACCATTTTGGGACTGAGGTTGTGTAGTAATATCTAAGAGTTCTACAATAGCCCAGAATGTAGTATAACAAAGGTTTATTTATTTGGGGATAAAAACCCAGTTAGGGTAGCAATCTGCAGTCCTTTCCCTGAGCTGGGGACTGGAACCAAATCCAGCAGAAAAAATGGGGCCGTACTTACTTTTTGTCAGCACTTGCAGTGCAGGAGACCATACCCAAAGTGGGCTTGTATCTTAAAGGCTATTGGCTGAAGGAGTTCGCACAACAGATCCATGTAAGAATCAGTGATAGGTCGATTCGTTTTTCTGGTCTTCAGGCTGAACCCCAATATCTGTTTCTGAGTTTTTATTAATTGTGCTCCACTTTGTATCCAGTTTCTGTGCTGTAAAGATGAGTTATTTCAGTACTGAGTGAGTGTAACTGTGAGTATGTATGGGTGAGGCTGATCCCGTGTGCTTTGGAGAGTGTGTAGGAGGGTGCATTCTAATTTTACACCAGGAGCAGGAAGTCTTACCAGGTCACTTTACTGCTAAGAAATGACAACATGATTGGTATATGGTGTTGGGTCATATTATTATTTCTTGTGGGAGAGATAGTATTAAGATTAGAATGATGAAAGAGAAGTTTCATGAAGAAAAGAAATCACCACCAGGCAATTCTCAAAGTAAAGCAGCACATTACCTGTTTGAGTCCTCAAGGTCAGATAGCAGGGAGAGGCGGTCATACAGATCATTTCTTACATTCATAATTTTGGGCTGTATTAGAAAACATTCTGAACAGAAAGAAGTGAGTATGTGCGTGTGTGTGTGTGTGTGATATTTCAGCCTTTTGATATGCAAATTTTTTATTCTGAGTATCTGAAAGCCGATAGCTGTTACTGACAGAAGGAAGTAAACCACACAACATATGTAACCCTTGTAGGTTATTAAATGTCTTAGCAGCAAGGAAAGATCCACGAGGATTATCAGGAGATATTTTGATAAATGGAAACCCTCGACCTGCTAATTTCACATGTACTTCTGGTTATGTGCCACAAGTAAGTGCTTTGGGTTTGTAATTTTAGGTTTCCCCTCATTCTGTGGGGTTAGATGCTCAGCTAATAGACCTGTGTGTTTCCAGTTCATTAGATGACACATTAAGGCCGGACTTTCTCTACATTGGCTTTTTACAATGACTCATTAGCCTGAGAGTGACATTATAAAATAGGAAGATGTGGAGAGATTGAAGTATGACATCTGCAGCACAGTATTAGTAATTGAAGGTGTGATTTAATTCTACAGAGTACTACAGTTGTCCAAGTTTGTCCTTCCTTCATCCTTCTTCACTGCTTAGTTTTCTGCAAATAATTACAGGTAGCCATCACCAAAATCCCTGTGCTCTTCTTGGATGATAAATGGGAAGGGGTAAAAATGATTTCATCAAGTTCTGTACTTGAAATTAGTAAAATTTAAAGCTTATTTTTTAGGAAAGTATTACATTGTGTATATTTTATATGAGGATTAGGTTGCATTTGTTAGAATGATTGTTTCACTGATCACTATATTTAATTGAAATACTATTTAACATTAAGAATGACGTGGTGATGCGCACGGTGACTGTGAGAGACAACATAGAGTTCTCAGCTGCTCTTCGACTGCCAATGACTATGACAAGAGATGAAAAAAGAAGGCGGATTAATGAGGTCCTTGATCTTCTGCATCTGGATAAAGAGTCAAATGTTAAGGTAATGTGAAGAAAAGTCTTGAAAGGCTCAGCTGACAGAGAGAGAGAGATACATGTGTGGATTACATGACCCTCTGTCAGCAGTTTCATATGATGTATGTAGTCACACTGGCTGCTTTCTCTGCATTAATCAAGTGACTGGTTACAACATTTAAAAGAAAATTAAGCTGGGAAGTCTACTTAACAATGACTAAACCTGGGAATGGAGTGTGATTCAGCATGGAAGAGTGCTCCTCACATGAGCCTCCTCTTCTCTCAGCCTTAAACTCTTGACTCTTTAGAGAACTGGACAAGTGCTTTCTTCTATTTATTGACACTTTCCCTAGAGGACTTGTCCCTTGTTTCAGAATGTGCTTCTGGACAGACACAGGTTGTGCAGTGGTGACCTCTGGCTCTGCGTTCACTCTGCATTTACTTCCCTCCATGGTTGTCCTTGGTCTCTTCGCACTTACTTCTCACTTGTGTAGCTCATGTTATTTTCGGTAGCCTTCCTTCTTGTGTTTTTTCTCATCCTTACTTGTGGTTGCTAGTTTTGACTGTCAGCTTGACACAGTGTAGTATCACATGGGTCATCTAGCAGAGAGCCTCGATGAGGAATTATAGTCAGGTTGACTTGTGAGCATTTCTGTGAGTAATTGTCTTGATTATGTTAAGCAATGTAGGAAGACCCAGTTCACTTAGGCAGCTCCATTTTGGGGGTTTTGGTCTTGGGTGTCATGAGAATAGAAAAAGTGAGTTGAGCACTGACAGGCATGTAGGCATCATCCTCTCTGTGCTCTTGACTGGGTGTAACCAGCTGCAGCAGCTTCATGTGTTGACTTCCCTACAATGGTCAACTGTACTTTTCAACTTTGTACTGAAATAAAACCCTATGCTCCCTTTTTACCTTTAATCTGAGCAACTGCCCATACAACTAAGATGTGTTTCTGCCCTCATTCCCTGCTTTTTTATATTATGTCATACATATTCTAAGACCCTGTGTAAGGTTTTATAGTTACAACCTTGGGCAAGTGTAGCAATAAAGCGGCCAAATGACATTTCCTGTTGAGATTTGTACAGGATCAGGGAAAGTAATAGGCAAGTGGTGAGCTTCACAGTAGAAGGTTGTAATATCTAACTAGTTTCCTGCTGACATATTTAAAAAGAATATTTTATAGTATTTCACCCTTGAATACTTAATTTTTTATCCATGAAAAATAGGGATGTTTGCTTATCTTAACAATTTCATCCTTAACTATCAAAATGAAATAAATCTTTAATTCTGTGATGCTGTACAGTTGAATAATGTCAATTCATGAAGTCTTAAGAGAATTGAAAAGACCTAATATGGAAATGTGAAAGTTTTGAAAAAAGCAGTGAGTTTATCTGTATCTCTGTGTGTCTGTCTATAAATGTGTGTGTGTTTCTATGCATCGCTATGTGTGTGTGTATCTGTGTGTGTGTGTCTATGCATGGGTATGTGTGTGTGCATCTGGGTGTGTGTATGCACGTGTATGTGTGTGTATCTGTGTGTCTGTGTGTCTATGAATAGGTATGTGTATGTATCTATCTCTTTGTGTCTGTCTATAAATGTGTAAGTGTGTGTGTATCTCTGTGTGTGTGTTTGTCTATGCATGGGTATGTGTGTGTATCTGTGTGTGTCTGTCTATAAATGTGTATGTGTGTGTGTGTATCTGTATGTGTGTCTATGCATGGGTATGTGTGTGTATCTGTGTGTATCTCTCTGTGTGTGTCTATGCATGGGTATGTGTGTATATCTGTGTGTGTCTGTCTATAAATGTGTATGTGTGTGTGTATCTGTGTGTGTGTGTGTCTATGCATGGGAACGTGTGTGTGAATGTGTGTTCGAAGGTTGTTAAATATGTACTAAATTTCTAGAGATACTTCATCTTCTCCTGTCCCATCCTCCTCATTGCTCAGACAGAGAATTCACCATGCCAGGTTTGAGTGTGATAACTCATTACCTAAAATATGTGACTTGATAAAGAACAAACAGTAACTGTCATTAGCACAGGCTTTATATCAAGTCTGTCCTGATCCTCTTTCTATTCACTTGGAAAAGAGAAACCTTCTTCTTCTCCCAGGTGCACATATTTTTGTTCCTCATCATATTGATATAACAAAACTTTTTATTGCTCGAACAGGCTTGTTCACCAAATGACAATGACTGTTGGGGTTCTTGTTGATAATGGTGGTCATTGTTACTTTAGCCTAGATCTAAAGAGCTCAGGAAAAGGACCAGTATAGCAATGGAGCTGGTCACCGAGCATCCCATTTTGTTCTTGGATGATCCCACCACTGACTTAGACTTGGGCACTACTACTGATATCATCTCGGTCCTGAGAAGGTAAGTGCTGAAGGAACATTAAATTTTATTAAATTAATGTGGAACAGATGCTTAAAAGAAATCCCACACTAGCTCAGAGTTGAGAAATAGATGGTTATTTATTTGGGGAAAACTCACAAATCAGAATTCTCTGCCTGAATGGAGAACAGAGATCAAATCCAGCAATCCATCAATCTGAAAGTGCAGCCAGGGAAGAAAGAAAAAGGGGGAAGATGCAGGCTCTGCATCAACATTTACAGTATAAGAGGCCACGCCCCAGTAGGCGGGTAACCACAAACTAAGATTTCCTACAGCATCTTAATAGCTGATCTCGTGTGTGTTCTTGGTGCCATTTAAAGAGAATTCAAGCTGCAATGGGAACAGAGAGTACAAATATTTTGTCAAGAACCTCAAAGTTTTTGTTCAGTGACTTATGACTTTTCCTATTTTGAACTTAGGATGTCTAGGAGGGGACGAACAATCATCTTCTCCATTTTTCGGCCCCCATATTCCATCTTCAGACTGTTTGACAGTCTCACCTTAGTGGCCTCAGGAAAAGTTATGTTTCATGGGCCTGCACAAGAGGCTTTGGAGTACTTCACATCTGCAGGTATGGTGGGCTTTGCTGTGAGAGCTCCTTCATTCACGGGATCTGGGAAGAGAAGAGGGGTCCTCAGGAATGCTGCTTGGTCCTCATGCATACTTACTGTGTGTGGGCTTCTCCATTTTAAATACCTTTGGTTAATTTGGTGACAGGGTTCTGCTATTTGTGCAGCACAGGCTTGCTATGCAGGTGTCTTCCTTTCTCCTGTCCTGTATCGTCCCTGTGTTTCAGGATTGTTACTGAGCCTCTTGTTCTGCTTCCTAGTCATGGTGACCCTCTTAATTAACATGCTGGCCTCAGGCCCAGTTATCCATCACTTGAACAGCTTTGTAAAGGCCCAGCATCATTGTGTTCTTGGTCATGCAGTAGACGAAGATTTTCAGGTTTCCCCTCGTGTCACCTGACTGCTGTGAAAAGGTTACTTAACTTAGCAGTAACTTTACATTTCAGGTTTAGGAAATGATTGAGGGCTGTAGTGGCTCAAGTTTGGGTTCTGTGGACTCATGTTTTGGTCTGCCTGTTCTTTTTTTCAGTCAGGTTGGATGATTACATACTTTTAATGGGTCATGCCATCAAATTAATCTTAGATAAATGTGGATATTGTTATGAATTATTGTCTTTGACTACAAATATAGATTTAAATATTTGCTGCCCTTTAAAAATGTGTGAGCATTTGTGAGTCTATGGAGTTCAATAAAAATTTAGGTCAAATTCAAGTGATCCTTTCACTGGAAGAGTTCATATATCTATGTCTAGTCTATGTCTATTCTATCCCCAAGTCTAATCTACATCTATGACCAGATCTTTGTCTAGTCTATTTATATGTCTAGTGTATGTGTTTGTCTAGTTGTCTTGGTCCATGTCTAGGCTATGTCTACTCTGTCTGTGTCTGTGTATTATATATGTGTCTTATAACACCAACATAAACACACATATGTATACAATGGTCTGTGAAACAGAGATTGCTGAAATACTATGAGTGTATATATATAATAGGAAAGGATAAGATAGTGGATGGGAGGGGCAAGAAAAGGAAAAAGTTCTTAGATTCTGCCCCCCACCCCCATGTTCTCACTCTCTGAAAGAGGGTCCTCACACTTGTATTTATGGTCCACCTTCTTTGTAGGTTACAACTACGATTCCCACAACGACCCCGCAGACTTCTTCCTGGAAATCATCAATGGACATCATTTCTCTGCTCTATTAGACACAGAGGAAGATGGCCTTGAATGTACGTGAGTCTTCTAGAGTCACAGATTTTTGTAACACCCGATTCTGCCTTACACCCTCAGTACAGTTCGCTTGCCACTGTACCGTACTGGAGTCTGGCAAGGTCCAGGAGATTAAAAGAACACACAAGGAGACCAGGGTCATTAGAAAGGAGATCAGCCCACAGCCAGTTTATTCAGACTTGAGGAAGTCCTTATCTACCTAACTGCTGCACAAGGACCTCTGCCCAAGCAGGTGGGAAATTACCATATCAACAATGGAGTCAAAGCCCTACAGCTCATCACCAGGTGGGGCAGGGGAAGCACAGGAACTAACAGAATGCTTTGTCAGCTGACCATAAACTGTCCTTGAGATGCACCCCAGGAACAAGGGCAGACCAGGGCCCTACAGATTTTTAACTAATTGATTTCATTAAAACACAACTATTGCCTCAGGGATCAACTTCTATGTAGCTCGGGGTTCACAGGGAAGCCAAGGGGCTGGTGAAGATAAGACCTTTTCTATCTAAGGGGTTAGGAAGAAAGACACTCGCACATTCTGTTGATCATATCCTTCTTTATTCATCAGCCTCTTCTGATGGACTGACTGGGATGAATCTGTTTGTGTGGTCACAGCTGTACAAAAGTGTGTTTATCAATTGTTACATAAAGTATTTCCTCATTCCAAGGTCCCCAAACTTAATCTACATGTCTTTTTGAAGGGAGCATCAAGTGCCTTCAGACTCTAGACTTTCATTAAGCATTGTGTGCAATACAGAAATAATACAAATGCCCCAGCTGTGCATGAGGTGTCCTGTGACCAAGGTCATGGGTGCCCACAAGGCCCCCTCAGTCAAACAATCATTGTCCTCCACATGGAATTTCAGAGTCAAAGTACTTCCAAGAAACATCTGTTTATCCTAATCTCTGTCCCATACATTGATTTTCCTATTCTCCTATGCATACAGGTGACATGTTTTTCATCCCCCTTATAGAATTAAAAGTAAAGTTATCCCAGTATCCCATTTATATTTATGTCTAAGCAACATATTGCAGATCAATAGAGCCTAAGCAGAGAGCAACCATCTCTTCACAGACAACTCCCTTGCCCTTTAGCATGGTGTATACTGTGCTTACACAGAAAGAGTCAGTAATTCTACTGTATATCTATGAAGTCAGTCTCACAAGGAATGCTAAAGGAATCACAAACTGAAGCTTTGTACATAAAAGACAATCAGTCAGCTGTACTTAGATACTCAGGGTGTATACCCATCTATTACTAGTTAGTTGTATCAGGAGAATTGATGGCAGGGATGGCCACATGGACACCAAGACCTGTGTCTGTATCTGATAACTAAAAATAATGAAAAAGAGGCAGCTCCACAGGCACAAGAAATCCAATTAGGTCAAATCAAACCAAATCAAAATGCCCATTGTTTTATTAAGAATGATGCTCTTGGGTGGCCGAGCATATGGTGGGGAAACAGGATAGCAGGGAGCCCATGTAGATCCGAAAACCACGTGTTCCTCCTCTGGGAACACATAACCCAGGGAGGGTTCAGGACCTGGAATGCTGGGATTTGGAGTCCAGACCAAAGCAACTCCCAGGCCAGGTTGGCTGGGATGGATGTCAGGGTGCTGGGGGGCTATGCTCCAAACTTAACATTCTAGACTCTGCATATAGGGATGACAGGAAATTGAAGGCTCTCTTTGGAAAAAGGGCATAGACTCAAATCTGGCTACTTCCTGTGGGCATAGGGCAACAGGGGGAGGGGAGAGCTGGCTGCTGTTGGGTCCAGGTTTGGCAGGTAGTATGGCTGGAAAGACACTTTCCTCACTGTCATCCTGGAGATGCCAGGCATTTGTTTCTTGAGGGAGGTAAGAAGGCAGGTGTCTAGGAGAAAAAAATATATTGTTATTATTGGCTCTAGCTGTGGGAAGAGACACAATAACAGATGAAGCCAGAATTTAGTTGGCAGGTGTCTGTGTCCAGAGGAGCAGGTATCAGTGAAGTCCCAGGAGCTGGTTGGGTGCTTTTGGCATTGTCCTTCCTGGGAGTGCTTTGTAGGTTAGGTCTTTGCTTAGGCAGCAGGAATAACCTGAAAAATATGCTTAAAACTGGAAAATTATAAACCTTGGGTTTTTAGCAGACCTGATTTTAGTGAAGCCATAGACTTTTCCAGGGACCTGTAAGAGAACTGGTAGAATGCTATTAGAATAAATTGAGAACTTTTGAACCTCTGAAGGTTGAAACCTAGTAATCCTGGACTATGAGGCCTGTTAAAGAGTACCTTGAGTTGTCAAATGCCTTAGACAGATCTTGGAGGAATAAATGAGCAAAACCAAGACAAGTTTTGGCCAGCAGGAAACCCCAAGTCCTCTCCTTGTCCTTGGAGAACATCAAGCTTAGAAGCAGTATTTGTCAGTAGCTGTTGAGTGCGAGGGGCCCACAGAGTTTTTTTTGTGTGAGGGGAAGAATGTCTTACCTGGCTAGGCAGATAAGGTGATCAATTCCCTGAGAAAAAGGATTTTTTGCTTTTGTGTGTGTGCTTTGCAAACCCAAAGGAAGCCTGGAAACATAGGTTGTCTGTCTTCTTGGAGGAGCCACAGGATGTCAGTAAAGCTGGCTTGTTTCTGTGTTTTTTTAAAATATGTTTTTGTTTAAATGCCATTGTTCTCAGATCTATAAAGGCACTTGAGAACCAAAAGTCTTTGTCCGGTGTTTTAAACTGGGCATATAAGCTAAATTTTAAAGTTGTTATAATCTGGAAGCACACATAAACAACAAAACTCAAATTCACAACACAAAAACACTGTTACACACATTGTGGCCACATTATTTCAACAGAGAATAGGACAGACTTGGAGACATGTGTCAGCTGCCTCGGCCTTGTAAGAGAGAACAGAAACATAAGGAGAGTTTTAGAGATTTAGAGTGGAAGGACAGGGAGAAAACTGGATTTATTGTCAGTCGAGAAAGTCAGGGCAGCATTGGTTAGAGCACAGACGGCACAGACCAGGGAAACAGCTGTTATTCTTTCTGCAGGGTTGGAGGGTGGAGACGAAACACAAGACACACGGTGGTCCCACGTGGGTGCACTTTAATGGAGGGGCGGTTATGACAGGTGAGGGACGGGGGTGAAGAGACGAAAGGGAAGAGAGAGAGAGCGGCTTGTGGCGACCCCTGTTTTTAAAAGGGAACGCAGGTGTGTCTGGGAGAAATGTCCTGCGCATGTGTGGCTTTCCATTGGGCTGCTGGGATTTGCAGTCCAGAAGGATCCTGTGCATGCGTGGCTTTCCATTGTGCTGGGATTTGTAGTCCAGAAGGATCCTGTGCATGCGTGGCTTTCCATTGTGCTGGTATCCATAGTCCAGGGGAATGCTGGGAACTGTAATCTCCAAAAGGAACAACTTTTCACCCTTTTGGTTTTATTTTAAAAAATTGGGGGGTCTTAAAGGGTAGGGAATGGGGGCGTAGCCCGGTCTTTTATGACTGCTTCCTGCTGGCTTTGGGCGTCGAGGGATCCAGGGAGTGTCTGATTATTCTGACCATGTCTTGTTGATTATGTCCTGTTCGCTGGCATTTTGAGGTGGTTGATTAAAGAAATCGCTTCTGTCTGGCTCCTCCTGAGTAGCTGGGTCATAGTTAAGATGCTGGAAGGCAAAAGTCGCATTAGTAGAGAAAAAAAAATTAAAGGGGAGAGGAGGTTTTGGAGGAGGTTTGGAAAATTAAAGGGGAGATTTGGGGTGGGGGAGTTTTAGGAGGTCTGGGGTTAAGAATGATAAAAAAATTAAATGATACTTATTCCGTTAATGATCCGCTTGTGTTTGCTTTGTTTAGGTGGGTCGAGCTGGCATCTTGGAGCTTAAAGAAAGTGTCTTAAAGGAAATAGATTTTAACCGTGTATTCCTTAACATTTTAGGGGTCACTGCTGCAGTCAGTGACAGACCTGTTATGTCAAGGAACTTTGTTAAGAATCTATTTATTACCTGAACCTTTGACTTGACTCCGTGTTCGATGATGATTTCTGTAACGACAGCTGGATGGTTATTTAGGAATTTAAAGAAGGAAGGGTGTGTTAACACAGGAGGATTAAGTGACGGATGGGACCACTGTTTTCCTTAGACTAGAGTAGAGGGGGCTGAACCTGGTGTCCTTTGGAACTTAAGAGAACAAGGTCCTGTCTGAGTTACCGTGTATGGAGGATTATCTTGAGCTGTGGAGATGAACGGTTTGAGATGTGACAGGTGAATCCAATGAGGAATTCCTTCAAGCTTGGCAGCCGTGGGAGTTAGAAGAATTACTCTGAGGGGACCCTGCCATTTAGGGGAAAGGGGTGAGGGACGTTGGCCTGGAATAATAATACCTTATCTCCCATTTTAACCGGTGGTGGACATGCGTTAGCACATGGTTGAGGTGGTGAGTGATCTGTGAAGTCCCACAGTGGCGCGTAGGTGGAAAAGGAGGGGAGGGAGCAGGTGATCAAGAAGGGGAGAGGTTCCCGATGAGAGGCCGGGGGTCAAAACTGGCCACCTATACATAAGTTCAAAGGGTGAAATGAAAAGGGGGCCCTTTGGGAAAGCCCAAAGCCTGAGAAGAGCCAGAGGCAGAAGTCTTACCCAGTCGAGGTGGAGTTCCTGTGACATCTTAACGAGAGCTTTCTTTAAAGAGCGGTTAGTTCGTTCTACCTTACCTGATGACGGAGGATGGTACAGTATGTGAAAATTCCAGGGGATTCCAAGTGCCCTAGACAGATTTTGAGAAATCTGGGAAGTAAACTCTGGGCCGTTATCTTTTGGCAGATCTGACAGGAGGCTGCTGTAGCTTTTAGGAACCTGATATCCTTAGGTGTGGGTGTTTCAAGGGAATAACAACAGGGGAATGGTGATTAGTGATGGCGGGAGCCTAGAGGGGCTTTGGAAGATTGAGGGGGTGGAGTAGGGCGGGGAGGGGATGGAGAAGGGTCCGAAGAAGCTTCCAGTTGCCTTTGTGATCTGCAGCGGGGGAAAGCCTCCAGCTCCTTGCGGGCCACCTGCTGCGGGAAAAATGGTGTGAAGCGAGGCCCTTGTAGATCTGGAATGGGACCTAGAAGGGGAACGGTTAGGTGACCTGGACGAATATTTATGAGGGACTCTATCAGAGGGGCTAGGTGAAGCCCTTTCAGATCTGGAATGGGACTTTCTTGGGGATCTAGGAAAACGGTTAGGTGACCTGGATGTATATTTATGAGAGACTCTATCGGAGGGGCTAGGCGAAGCCCTTGTAGATCTGGAACGAGACTTTCTTGGGGATCTAGAAAGAAAACGGTTAGGTGACCTGGACAAATATTTACGAGGGACTCCTGGAGACCTAGAAGTGGAATGTTTAGAGGCGTTAGGTGAGTCCTTCCTGTGCCTAGAAGAGACCTTGGAGGAAAGAGGGATGGGTGAGCTGTCGCCGTTGCTCAACTGGGCAGAGCGAGAGAGAGTGGCCCCTCGAGGCCGGGAGGGTTGATGTTTGTCCGTGGGGCCCATGGCAGGAGCAGAGGGTTCCTAGAGGGACAGCATTGATAAGAACATGTGTGCAGGTGAACGGTGAGAAGCAGCGGAGAGTACAATTTTAATGGCCATGTAAAAAAATGCCATAATGTACATCATTTCCTTCCATATAGCGGAACAGTGACAGAAGTTAGCTAATTCCTGTAAAATATTGGGGTCAAAGGATCCTTGAGAAGGCCATCTGAAGTTTCCCTGTAAATTGTATTTTGGCCAAGTCTTAGAACAAAGACGGATGAGTGTAGATAACTTTATGGAGGGAATGAGGGCATGAGGTTTCAGAGCTTCTAACAGCTGCCCCAGGGGGGAGGATGGGGAAACCATTTTAGAAGGCTTAGCACCCATGGCTAGAACCATGGAAATATCTGCAGAAGGCACCCAGAGATGCCACGAACACAGCAGCTCTAATTACAGGCGTCCGAGTGATTAGAGGGCCGTGTTATAGCCTAACTGACCCAAACCTAGCTTCCAACGGGAAACAGGATTCCGGCTAGGAGGGGGCAGTTAAGCCTGGAGGCCGCCTGTTGCAGCCGAGGTGCTCATACTGTAATGAGCCAGTAAAGAAGACAGAAAAAAGATCAGAAAAAAGAGGGGAGAACTGGGAGCTCCGAGTTCCCAGGTGCAGATAAAAAAATCAGGTCCAGTGGAGGGTGGAAGGCCAGGGAGAGGGGAGTGAGGGCAGAAGGCAGGGGAGGGGAAGGGTTAGCACCCGTGCCCAGGACACACCAGAGAAAGCCAGGAGCTCCACCAGCCAACTCCAGGTGCGAGGAGGCGGTACGCCAACCCAGGTAAACTCACGAGTCAGCCGCTGATGGTAGGAGAGGGCCGTGCTGAGATAAATGGAACACGTGGAGTGGTCGCAGATTGTTGGTCCTGACATTGTGCTGGGGAGGCCCCGAGCTCCGGGAGGCACCAAAAACCCAGAGCCAAGGCCTCAGGTGAGGGCACCGGGACAAAAAGGTTCCTGAGTCAGAGGCCACCAAAATATTATTCTTTCTGGAAAATGGAGCGCCCAGCGGGTGCCAGGTCAGAAGCTGATGGGCAAATGAACTCCAGGAACTGGGCACATTGCGTCTTAACTGGGACTTCGCAGGTAGCCCATGCAGACCTGAAAACCATGTGTTCCTCCTCTGGGAGCACACTTAAATACTCTTTAGGAGTGGTCCTGACCATCCCCAGGGAGGGTTCAGGACCTGGCATGCTGGGATTTGGAGTCCAGACCAAAGCAACTCTCAGGCCAGCTTGGCTGGGATGGATGCCAGGGTGCTGGGGGGCTATGCTTCCAACTTCACAATATCTGTTAAACATGAAGAGAATTAAGGCCAGCCTGGCTCCTAAAGAATTCAATTGTTCTTTAATCATTAAGCGAAGCTGTTATCTAAAGCTGTTTCTAAGGTGGAACTCAAAGGTTTTGGCTGAAAAGCATTTTTTATATGTACTTTTATTTTATCAAAGTTCTATATATTATTACCAGTTAGAAAGTACAGCTTAGGGAGTAAGTCATCTTCATAATAATACAAAGATAAAATTGTCCAGAAGAACATGATGTTTTGTAGGGATAAGTCCCTCCCCTTAGGGGGCGTGTCATATCAATCTGTTGATTTCATTGGTTAAGCAATAAAGAAACTGCTTGGCTGGCCCTGATAGGTTAAAACATAGATGGGAGGAGTAAAGAGAACAGAATTCTGGGAGGAAGAGGAAGTGAGCTCAGACTCGACAGCTCTCCTCTTGGGAGCAGACGCCTCAGAAGAGACGCCATGCCCCGCTCCTGGGCAGACACACGTGATGAAGCTCCAACCCAGGATGGATGTAGGCTAGAATCTTCCCGGTAAGTGCACCTAGCTGTGCTACATAGAATATTAGACATGGGCTAGTCCAGGTGCGAGAGTTACCCTAGAAGAGGCTAGATAGAAATGGGCCAAGCAGTGTTTAAATGAATATAGTTTGTGTGTTGTTATTTCGGGCATAAGCTAGCAGGCGGTAGGGGTGCTGGGGATGCAGCCCCACTGCTCTTATTACTACAATGTTTCCAAAGAGAAAAACATTGCCTTACAGGCAGTGGGGGATTTCCCCACACCCAATTCAACCATGCCAGATATCCGGGAAAGATAGCAGCAGCAAGAGAGCAAGCAGGCAAAGGGAAAGCAGAAGCAAAAGACATCCTGGGATCTATGATCTCAGAAGTCCTTGCCTAACTGAGATGATCAAAGGATTTCCTCCTGGTGGGCCAACTCCTGGAACCTCAATCAACACCTGCTGCTCCTCTGACATGGTCTCTGGCATCATGGCCTCTGGAACCCAACCACATGTCTCATTAGAAATAGGTCTTATGTACATTCAGTGTCTAAAATTAACTAACAGGCTTTGTGGTCTGTTATTGCTGGGTTTTTTCAACTTAATTTATAAAGAACTTTTATATGACATTGTCACAAGGGAAATTTCTGCTTAGAAGTAAATGTAACCATTGTTTGCCATGCTATTCTTGTTATTGTTTTAGATATGGTTTGCTTATGTAGCGAGCCTGGCCTTAAATGTGTGCTCTTTCTACCTCACCTCCCAAGTATAGGTATTACAGGACTCTGTCACCATGCCTCATTTTCTTTATTTTAAAAACAAGATACTTGGCAGTTTATACATTTTGGGCCACCAGGCTAGCTTAGAAACAAAATAACTACACAGAATCATATTAATTAAATATCTGTTTGGCCCTTTAGCTCTAGTTTCTTATTGGCTAATTCCTACATCTTAATTTAACCCATTTCTATTAATATGTATATCACCAAGAGGTCGTGCCCTCGAGCAAAGTTTCAATACATCTACCTCTGGCCATTGATCCATGGCATCTCTCTGACTCTGCCTTCTTCCTCCCAGAATTCAGTTCCATCTTCTCTGCCTACCTAAGTTCTGCCCTATCAACAGGCCATGGCAGTTTCTTTATTCATTAACCAATGAAAGCAACACATAGACAGGCCGACCTCCCACACCACATTCACATAAGGCAGAAACAGGGACCACACAGTTGTATTAAGTAGTATATATCCATAAGGGAAGGAGGAATTTGTTAAGACTTAGGTATGGGAAAAGGTCATTTGGCTTGCTGTGTCCATAGGGTAATGGTAGTAGTCAGGACAGTTAGGGACATTTTTCTAATCTGAAATTACACTTGAGTAATTTTATTTTATGCTCAAAGTTTGGTGGGCTGAAGATGTAGCTCAGCTAGAATGCTTGCCTAGCATGCACATATCTGCGTGTGAAGGTGCATGCCTGTAATCTCAGCACTTGAGATAGAAATAGGAGGACCTGAAGTGATGAAGGAAGGTCATTGGTTAACTATAATAAAGAATCTCCTTGGCCCTCATAGGTTAAAACATAGGTGGGAGGAATAAACAGAACAGAATGCTGGGAGGAAGAGGAAGTGAGCTCAGAGGCCATGCTCCCCTCTCCCGGGTACACGTGATGAAGTTCCGACCCAGGATGGACGTAGGCTAGAATCTTCCCGGTAAGCGCCCCTTGGGGTGCTACACACATTATTAGAAATGGGCTAGTCCAGGTGCAAGAGTTAGCCAAGAAGAGGCTAGATATAATGGCCCAAGCAGTGTTTAAAAGAGTACAGTTTGCGTGTTGTTATTTTAAAGCAGCCTGCAGCTCCCACAACACTGGAGAAGTTAAAGGTCACTTTTGGCTTCATAGCTGCTTTGAGGTCAGTCTAGGGTACATGAGAGGGTCTCAAAGAAAAACTGATACATAATTTATGTCTTATTCATGAGTACTGTCCAGAAAAATCAGTTAAATTATTGTCTAACTGTTTCTTACCTTTATCCATTTTTATCCGAAAGCTGGTGAACATAAAGATCTTTCTGAGAGACAGCACCAAGTCACAGAAGAATTAGCCAATATGTATGCTCAGTCCTCCATATACAGTGAAATGAGAACTGAACTGGACTCACTCTTGAGGGAACAGAATGCAGGGAGGAGCTCAGCCTTGGAGATCACGTGTGCCACCCCTTTCTGGCATCAACTCTGGTGGATTATTTGTAGTTCATTTAAAAACTTCAAGGATTTTCGAAGGATGACTATAATTAAGGTAAGCTGATGAGTTATTTTAATTGTATTGTGAAAAACTCACATGTGTCAGTTTACTGCAGGGTCACACTTATCTTCTGCTCCCTTGCTTGAGTTTGTCACCTCCACTTTGTCTGGCATAGAGAAATATTGAATAGAGTAAGTAGACTATGATTGAGTTTTACTTACAGAAAAAGTTTATGGTTATTTTTTATTCATAGAAGCTATAATGACTAACCCAGGTAGGAAATTTAATTCAGGGAATGCAAGGAGTTCAGCACACCTCGGAGCTCCTCACATCTGTCTGCTTTATTTCATCAGTGCATCCAACAAGTTCAAAATTTAGGAATGAGTCAAGGAGTAAAAGGCCTTTTTCCTGATGTAATTTTCCTTGTGAGGGGATGGATGGTAACTGAATAAATATATAAAACTGTAGCCTGTCAGATGAAAGAATGGACTTGGAGAAGGTTTAAGTAGAGAAAGGGTGGATATGACTGGAGAGGGAAAGGACGGTTGATCTGTGGTTGAAATCATGTGATGAGGAGACAGGGCCATAGAACAGCTCTGAGGGAGCCTGAACATCGACTGCCTGAGATGAGCCCATTGCAGAGTGCTGTTCCCTCATCAGGAGTCCAGAGTGTGAAAGCAGTAGCTACTCAAAGAGTGCAGCTCACACACACAGTAACTGGACTGAACAATGCTCTTCCCTGTCAGCCAACTGGAACTGGAAGGAGGTGAAGTTCTACTTTTCTTTAAACTGACTCTGTAATAAGGATCATCAGATCACCATGCTTTAAGGTTTTTTGTTATTTAACATAAATGTCACACAGAAGTGTCGTTCTTCCAGCTCATTGGGCCATCACTTGTTCAGTTATATTTCTTTCCTGATGATGGTGATTCTGCTGTGTTAGTGTTTGATCTTGGGCCTTAGCCATTAGTGAGCAAACACTCTACCGTGAACCTACATCTGTGTCCGCATCCAACCGGCACTTACAGTCATTTCTGCTCGAGTGCATTGTCATTTCATTCTCAGGCATTTAGTTTCTGTCTAATATTGAAAGATTGTATGCTGTTAGCTGTAATAAAACACCACTTATTTCTTAACATGTGTGATGTCCTTTTCATATTTCAATGTTTCTTCCTTCCCTGTGTATGTGAATATTCTGACCATTTGATTTATACTGGTCTTTCAATTTTACTTGAGGACTTATGTCATAAAAAAGACATTTTTATGTCCATTCTTTTTGAAAAAAAAAAAGATTCTATACGAATGGAAAACAGTGAGTTACATTCATCAAATTGGGTTACTCCTTGTTCAACAGTTAGTCAATGTAATGGGGTAAGAAGTGTGTGTGTGTGTGTGTGTGTGTGTGTGTGTGTGTGTGTGTGTGTGTGTACTAGGAACTGAAACTAATTTTAATATTTGTTATTTATTTTTTATGTATGGGTGTTTTGCTTGCATGTATAAATTCTCATGATGTGCATGTCCATGGATGCCAAAAGACAACATCAGATCCTCTGGAACTGGAGTTACATAAAATGCTTAGGGGCCATTTGGGTGCTGGGAACTGAATCTCAGGTCATCTACAAGAACAGCAAGTGCTCTTGTAGTAGGAGATGCTGGCCTGCTTTTTGTCCTGCCCGGCTCCTGTACTGCTAGCTTTATACCAGAAATAACAACACACAAACTGTATTCTTTTAAACACTGCTTGGCCCATTAGCTCTAGCCCTTACTGGCTAATTCTGATATCCCGATCAACCCATCTCTAATAAACTGTGTAGCACCGGTCTTACCGGGAAAGATTCAGCATGTCTGACCTGGCGGCTTGCTTCATCGCGTGCGTCTGCCCGGGAGAGGGGAGTATGGTCTCTCTCCAGAGAGCAGAGCTGTCGAGTCTGAGCTCACTTCCTCTTCCTCCCAGCATTACTGTTCTGTTTACTCCACCCACCTATGTTCTAACCAATAAAATGGGCCAAGGCAGTTTCTTTATTAGCCAATGACCTTCCACCATCATGCTCTAACTACTGAGCCTTATCTCCAAGTTCTGAAGTTTTCATTTCTGATTTACCAAGTTCCGTGGTAGGATGCTTTCCCTTGGATCATAGTATTTTACTTTTAAAACATTATCCAAGGAATATTAGTAAGAATATTTCAAATAAGTTACAGTATCATGTAGCCTTACTCCTTTGCTAATGGAAGCACCTTTGAAAGTCATTTTAATCCAAAACCAAAGCAGTGCAGGCTCCTTGTGGTGGTCAGCACAGACTGGGTAAATGAAGGTAGACGGGAATCTGGAGGAGCTGGCTGTGTAGGTGAGACTTGAGCCCAGGCTGCGCTGACTGAGGCTGATGGAGTGGCAGTGACAGAGATGGTGGGCAATGGGAGACTGTGGTGACCCAGAGGACGCTGTATGATCGCTGTGGTGACAGCAATAGTGCTGATTCCCACACAGCACAGACTTCCCTGAGGTGACACAGGTGAGAACCAGCTCACCCCTTCTTAGCACACAAAATCCCATTGCTAGGAACTGTGTTGTGAGCCATTTTAAATTTTGTTGTTTGGTTTACACTTGAGGGGATTAACATTACTGTATGTTGTGAGGACACTGAGCTGTCCCTCTGGCCTGGGTGCACTTGTTTCTAACTGTAAGAGTAAAGAAAGCCTGAATTCCCTTGAGCCACTTGAAGTAGAAAGCTGCACATGTTCACTGGCACCAGAGCTGAGACCCCAGTTTAGTGACTTTCTATCACTTACTTGGGTTATTTTTTTCCCGGAGCTCTGCAGGCACCTGCATTCTCTCCCACTCTGTGTCATCCAGGTTTTAGTTCCTGAACTGAGCCCTTCGGAGCAGTCTATTGACATGTGTGTTGTATGTTCTTCCAGGGACTCTGGCCATAATAGAGTGTTTATATCACTGGAGAGATATAATTAGTAAATATATATTCCAAAATAGTGAAGAATGTGAAGAATACTTTCTACTCCTATTTGTAATTTTCCCGTTTTCTTTTTGAAAGGCATTTATCATATTCATACTGACTGTGTCTATGCGTATCACTTTACATGTCCTAAGAAATGACTGTTCTGAAGTCCACACCAGGTAAGCAAATGAGAAAATGCTGTCACTTTGTTCAAACCTATATAAATCCATGAAAAATTTAATTCATGACAAGAACAGAGTAAACATTTTACCATGTGATAGAGTGTGTTTGAAGACTGAGTGAAGAACTCACTTTTTCACATACGTTTGTGTAGATAGTAGGAAACTCCACACACCACACATCCCATTTTGCCTGTTTTAGTGTATGGAGTTGTTCCATGTTAGTTGTGTAGACAGTACGAAACCCCACACACAACACATCACATTTTATATGTTTTAGTGTATGGAGCCAAGCTTTGAGTGTGCGAGAACATCTCTTTGAGTCCTGGAGGTTTGCTCTTTAGGTAGAAAGCTAGAGCTGTCCAATCATAGCCCACTGTGTTAACTGTTTGAGGAGCTGCTGTCCTGTCTCCAACTCCACTGTACACTTTTATATCCTCACCAGCACAACACAAGGGCTCCAATATGTGCACATGCTCACCCACACTTGTGTTCTTTCTTGTGTAGAATAAGCTATTTAATAAAAAATAATCACCATTCCTTGGATGCCTTATGAAGTATCTCTGTCACTGTTCTTCCCCCATCTCCCTCATCTTGTACCGTCTAGTTCTCACCCTCCCACACCTTGTTCCCTTTTCCTCCCCTTCTGACTTCCCTTCTCCCCCCCCCCCACACTCACGCTCCCAATTTTCTTAGGAGATCTTGTCTCCCAATTTTCCCCTCCCAGGAGGACCTATCTATGTTTCCCTTAGGGATCTCCTTGTTATTTAGCTTCTCTGGGGTCATGGACTATAGGCTCCTTATTCTTTGCTTTACAGTTAATATTTACCTATGAGTGGGTACATACAATGCTCTTTTTTTCTGGGTCTGTGTTACCTCACTCAGGATGGTTTCTTCTAGTCATATATTTGCATGCAAATTTCAAGATGTCGTTGCTTTTTACTGCTGAGTAGTACTTCATTGTGTAAATGTACCACATTTTCTTTATCCATTCTTTGGTTGAGGAGCATCTAGATTAATTCCAGGTTCTGGCTATTACAAATAATGCTGCTAAAAGAATAGCTGAACAAGTGTTCTTGTAATATGGTTGAGAAGCCTTTGGGGGCAAAAAATACTCAATAAAATAAAGACAAATCAAATCCCCAAGAACATGAAAAAAATCATTCATTGTGGTCAACTTGGCTTCATTCCAGAGATGAAGGAATGTTTCAATGTATAAAAATCTATCAATGTAATCCACTATATAAATAAACTGAAAGAAAAAATCCATATGATCTTCTCATTAGATTCTGAAAAAGCATATGACAAAATCCCACATCTCTTCATGATAAAGGACTTGGAGAGAGCAGAGATACAAGGAGCTTATCTAAACATAATAAAAGCAATACATATCAAGCTGACACCCAATATCAAATTAAATGCAGAGGAACTCAAAGCGATTTCACCAAAATCAGGAACAAGACAAGGCTGTCCACTATCTCCATATCTATTCAACATAATTCTTGAAGCTCTAGCTAGAGTAATAAGACAATAAAAGGAGATCAAGGAGATACAAATTGGAAAGGACAAAGTCAAGCTTTCGCTATTCACAGATGATATGATAGAATACATAAGTGATCCCCAAAATTCTACCAGGGAACTCCTACAGCTGATAAACACCTTCAGCAATGTGATAGGATACAAGATCAACTAAAAAAATCAGTAGCCCTTTTATGCACAAATGATAAAGAAGCTCAGAAAGAAATCAGAGAAACATCACCAATCACAATAGCCACGAATAACATAAAATATCTTGGGGTAACACTAATCAAACAAGTGAAAACCTGTTTGGCAAGAACTTTAAATCTTTAAAGAAGATATCAGAAAATGGAACGATCTACCATGCTCTTGGATAAGTAGGATCAACATAATAAAAATGGCAATTCTATCAAAAGCTATCTACAGATTGAATGCAATCCCCATCAAAATCCCAACACAATTCTTCACAGACCTTGAAAGAACAACACTCAACTTTATATGGAAAAACAACAACCCAGGATAGCCAAACAATTCTGTACAATAAAGGAACTTCTGGAGGCATCACCATCCCTGACTTCAAGCTCTATTATAGAGCTACATTAATGAAAACAGCTTGGTATTGGCATATAATAAAACAGATTGAGTAATGGAATCAAATTGAAGAACCAGATGTTAATCCACACACCTATGAACACCTGATTTTTGATAAAGAAGCTAAAATTATACAGTGGAAAAGAAAGCATTTAAAACTTTTTAGTGACTACAGCATGTTCCAAACATAGTTTCTTATCAGGATGACAATTTTCAAAATTTTCACTGTAATTAATGTGTGACATACCAGTTTGCTCAACTGGGCTGCCTTCTTGACTCCCATAGCCTCAGGATACCTCCCAATGGCCAGAGAGGCTTACCATGGAAGCTCTGTTGACTTGGTGTTTGTGTGTGTGCCTGTGTGTAGTGTTATGTACAAGTTTGTGTCAGACGGACTCATGTTTATGTGGGTGTATACACATGAGCATGTTGGTGAGTATGCATGTGTCTGCATGTGGCGATCAGAGGTTGATACCATGTTTTCCTTGATGTCCCTCTTCTTCCTTTTCAAGGCAGGTTCCTCACTGACCTGGTGCTCATTGATTTGACTTGGCTGTGCTGGCTGATGAGCTCCAAGTGTCAACCTCTGTACCTTTCATGCCTGGGGTTACAGATGAGAAGTACTGTGCCTGTGGATTTTTCAATGTGTTCTAGGCATTGGAACTCAGGTCCTCATGACTTCATGACAGACACTTTGCTGAATGGGCCAACTTCATACCTCCACAAAATGTTTTAATGTGTGGAAAATACTGACTGATTTTGAAGAAAAGAATAAACATGAAAATCAGTTCTATAAATTGTCTTCTGTGTGAACTAGAAGTTAGTCTGCAGTGAGATGACTGCTGCAGCTGTTTCCAGTCTGTCCGCTTCACCTTCCCTGAAGAACAAGATCTGATTTGTGCCCATGTAGATGGCACATCTTAAACCAGAACAGCAAGACAACAAGACAGGCAGTGTAGACACTCACAGGAAGCATTCAGATATGAACTCTGTAAAACTTGATGTGGAAATATTCTTGGAAAATGCAGGCATAAAGAAGAGCTTTATTAACTGTTCCTTCATATTCTTTCTAGAAATTGTGAAATGCTCTTAATTTTTATTTTTTTATTCCCCTCTTCCACTATTGTATAAGAAGCTGGAGTGTGTGACAATGGCCTTTGTGTGTGGTTTATCTTAGTCATTCTGATTAGTGATTGATTTTTTTTTGGTTTGTGTGCCAGTTAGTTTATTGCCAACTTGGTCCAGCCCAAGTCATGTGGGAAGAAGTAATCTTTATTAAGAAATACATCTATCAGGTTGACTTGTAAGCAAGTCTGTGAGACATTTTCTTGATTAATACTGGATGTGGGAGGGGCCAGTCTACTGGAAACAGTGCAACTTCTGGGCAGGTGTTTCTCAATTGTATAAGCAAGCAGTTTGAGCAAGTCATGAGGAACAAACCAGTAAAGAGAAACCCTGTGTGGTCCCCATTTCCATCCCAGTCTCCAAGATCCTGCCTTGAATTCCTGTCTGACTTTCCTAGGGGGATGGACTGTGACCTGTGATGTGTGTGCCAGATCAATATCATTCTCCCCAAATCGCTGTTGATGAGGGTATTCATTGCAGCAGCACAAACCTAAGCAGAACAGCTCAAAAACACTTCCTCAATATCATTTAATAAAGCTATTAGATTATTTGCAGATTCAATATCAATATTTTTTATCACCAATGTTCAGGAGGCAGAGATACTTCTCATGTTTGGATCCAGCATAGCCTTCATACTTTATCTAACTGTATAACTAGGATCTGGGTTCGAATTTTGTGTCATATGAACTCCTTTGGCTCCACAGCATTATGGGGCTGAGGTGGCAGTCATGAAGGAGAAGGCATTAATAGAAATAATTGGATAAAGACAATTATTCTGCACACATTTACATGCATGTTTAAAATCATTTACTCAAAATTCATGTAAAAACGGATGTTCATTGGAGCACTATACACAATAACAAAATTAAGGGGTCTAAGTGTCTGCTAATACATAAACGGTAATGAATATGTGACCCAGAATGCTGCATTTCTTCAAAAGGTGAATTTGTAGCAATATAGAAAGAATTGAAAATTTGAGGAATATCATGCAAAATAAAAATAGTCCAATGCCAGAAAGGCAAATATGTTTCCCTGACATGCAGATTGTAAAGAAATTGACCTCCTGGCAGCAAAGTACACGTTGTCAGGACAGTGAGGAATGAGGAGACACAGATGCGCTAAGAGTATAAAAATCTGTTAAACAGCATAAATAGGATTTTATTCCTTTTAGATAAATTGCACAGCAAATTTAATCTAGCAGATATTAGTAGACATTTCAAAGTTTCTTAGAATACATTTCTAACGTGTTACTGTAAAATGATGTATAATTGTAGTGATGGACATCACCCTATTTAGCTTGATATAATTATTTCACAAAATTTTTCATGAATCGTATTAGTTTCATACCTTAATTGTGTTGCTATAGATTATCGATCTACAATTATAATATTCAAAATGTGAGGGAGAAAGTAGATGTGGCATATATGGTTAAGTATAGCCAGGGCCATAAAGTTCCTTTCCTAAACTCTTGGATTTGTTGATAAAAATATATGAAAGCAAACAATATGGGAATTGAGGACAATTTAGTGGAGACAGAGATGGAGAATGCGCCGAACACCAGGGAATGTGTGTGTGGGAATGGAAGAGTGGAGAGAGCAGGTTGTGCATTTAGTAGAGTGGAGCCTTGAAGGCAAGACTGGCTCATTAGGAGAGGAGGAGAATCCCAGGTGCTCTGGGATGTGGTTGGTCACGTGGTGCACAGGTCGGCTAGGCTGTGGTTGGTCATGTGGTGCACAGGTCCTCTGGGCTGTGGTTGGTCACGTGGTGCTCAGGCCCTTTGCTCTTGTTTGGTCATTAAAGACAGGGCCACAGTTGTGACCTCACAGGCCTAGAACTTGTCATGTAACCTAGCCTGGCCTCAGTCTGCAGCCATCCTCATGCCTCTACTTCCCAAGTTTTCTGAGTTTGAAGATTTTGCTTCCTGCTCTTCTCACAGTCTTACCCATTCTTAGCTTGTTGTTTCTTTCCTTTTCTTTTCTTTTGAAATGTGGCCTTTCCTAGATTGTTAAGTGGAATTATTCTTTGATGTAGGAGGAAACTTGTCTCTAATAATGCTCACCCTCATCTGAGCTGATATGTAACCACCACCGTGTACCTAGATAAAGATTCACTGACCTCTGACTTTAGTTGAAAAGGAGTAGCAGTCTGTTAGGACCCAGTCATGCCATCTGTCTTAGAGGAACCTGATGTGTGTGTCCAGGAAACAGGTAACTGAAGAGGACCTTTTGCTCCCCCTCCTCCTGCTTACCATCCCCTATCACATGATCACAGATTATTTCTTCACAAATAAGCATGATTGAATTCCTTTTTTGAGCTCTTGGAAACCATACAGGAAGTTGGTTGGCCTGTTTTGGGGTAATCGTTGGGGATCTAAAGATGGTTTTACAGTGGATGTCTATATGTCTGTAGTTAGCTGTTGAGTGGGGATTCCCCACTGTTTCATGTTTTCATTCCTACTGTTCTACAAAATCAAAGTGACCAAATGAAAATGAAAATTCTTTGGAGTATTATTCATCTTGTTGTTTCTCTCTTTATACATTGGGAATGATGCTTATGAATTTTGTTAGTTAAATTAAAATCATGGATTGGGCTGCCAAGTAACTACCATAGAATCAGTGGATTAAAAATCAAATGGAGCTGATCTATTGGGAGCTTACCAAGGACAGCTGGACTGTGACTGAAAAAGCATAGGATAAAACCGGACTCTCTGAACATGGCGAACAATGAGGGCTGATGAAAAGCTAAGGACAATAGCATGGGGTTTTGATCCTACGTAATGTGCTGGCTTTGTGGGAGCCTAGCCAGTTTGGATGTTCACCTTCCTAGATATGGACGGAGGGGGGAGGACCTAGGACTTACCACAGGGCAGGGAACCCTGACTGCTCTTTGGACTGGAGAGGGAGGGGGAGAGGAGTGGGGGGAGGGGGAGAAGGGTGGGAGGAAGGGGAGAAGGGTGGGAGGAGGGGGAGGGAAATGGGAGGCTGGGAGGAGGCGGAAACTTGTTTTTTTTCCTTTTCTCAACAAAAAAAAAATCAAATGTATCTCCACACTGCAGTGTTAGAGCATGAGGGGAGGATTCTCTCTCAGCCTGTTCCTGTCTGGCCACCTTCTCTCAGACGTCTTGTGGCAGACCCTGCAATGCTATCTTTTCCCATGATGAGGACACAGATGGCATTATGGGGTTCCACTCTCAGGATTTTATCTATAACCAATTAATTCCTAAATTATATACTCTAGGATGATTACATTAAAGGTTATTGTCAAATTCTTGGATTTTAAAGGACCTACTTTGATGAACAGACACTGCTTTGGAGACAGAGAGGAAAATAATTCATGGGACTCATACACCCTAACCTTTTAATGCAGAACAGTTCTAAATACTTACTGTATTTTTAAGTGTATGAGTGTTTGCCTACATGTACGTCTGTGTAAAATTAGTGTGCTTGAGCCCTGTGTCTATCAGGAAGATGCACTGATTCCTGTTCTAGTTTCAGTTATTATTGCTATGAATAAACAGATGACCAAAAGGCAAGTTGGGGAAGAAAGGGTTTGTTTAGCTTGTATTTCCAAATTGCAATCCATCATTGAAGGAAGTCAAAACAGAAGGAACTCAAAGTAGGCAGGAATCTGCAGAGGCCACAATGGTTCCTGCTTCCTGACTTGCTCCCCATAGCTTGCTTAACCTGCTTTCTTTTACAACCCAAGACCACCAGCTCAAGGATGTAGCCTCCACAATGGGTTGGGCCCTCCCTGATCCATCAGTAATGAAGAAAATGACTTGACTGGATCTTCTGGAGGCTTTTCTCAATTGAGGTTCCTCCTTTTAGATAACCCTGGCTTAGGTCACATTGACATAAAACTCGCTGGCATGGAATTCCCTTGAACTCAAGTCACAGATGATTGTGATCCACCATGTAAGTGCTGCCAACCAAACCCAGGTCCTTTGCGAAAGCAACAAGCACTCTTTACTGCTGAGCGATCTCTCCAGTACTGTTTTCTTTTTCAAAGAACAGATATGTGTAATATTATTTATTCTACAGAACAAGGTGTATTGGAAAGAACCCATCCTAATGTTGAATTTACTATTGCTTTTGCATCCATTCTCTCCTGGCAGAGCCTACTTGCTCTTCTTGCTCACAGTCTTCCAGTGTATTATAAGTGTGACTGCAGGAGAGGTTCTCATGATTGACAGGGATCACTTTCCGTAAGTAACCTCTGCTCCAGAAGCAGGCATCAGGGGTTGTTGGTCAAACTAATTACATTCATAGTTGGGCTTAAAAATGTTATGTTATCAATTACCAGCAATTTCCCCTTTTCTTAATTACTTAGTTGAACATAAACAAATGATGAAATTTTGTTTTTACAATGTGGTACCATGAATTTTGAAGTATGTAAAGAGTTTTATAATATTAATTGAAAAATGGATGGAAAATCAAGAGCAGAGGTTTATGCTGCTCAGAGAAAGTCTCAAAATTGGGGTGAGACCACTCGATCCCAGTGCTGCAGACAACACAGTATAGGGGACTGAACATGACAGAAAATTCACCAATCCCCTTCCAAAGAAAGATGTCAGGGGTTTCATTGAGCTTGGGTGTAGTGGGTTCAGCAGCACATTGGAGCTGGAGAGGGACAGCTGCACAGGAATCAGGGTCCTCTTCATCATGGAGGGCTGGAAAGAGCCAGAGAGCAGCCTAATATAGAACTGTTTATAACCGTGTTTTTCAAACATGGAAGAACCTTTTCCTGGTGGTCTATGCTTAAAATTTCCTGCTCTCAAAGATGGCCAAGTACATCCCAAGGAGAGAAGTCTTCAGAGAGGAGCTGAGGGCTTCGGTTAGTTGGTAGAGTGCTGGCTCTGTGTGTGAAACCCTGTGTTAGATTCACAGTACCACAAAACCTGATCAGAGCTGTATTTCTGTAATCCCAGAATTTGCCAGGTTAGAGGCAGAAAGTTACCCAGTCTTGGGTATGTATGGAACTTAAGCCAGCCTGGACTGGTGATTGTGTATCAAAAACAAAACAAAACAAAAAACAAAAACCAGAGATGCACTGAAGACACTGAGAGGGGAAGAGCTTGGGATTTGGAGGGCAAGACAGGGAGAGGAGAGGGTTAGGTTTGGCATCTTGTAAAGATTCATGGTTGTAAAGAGAGATTATTGGAGGAATACATCTCTCCTAAAGTTAGAGTAGCAGAAGAGAAGGATGTGGTGTCCTTAAGATGCACTGTGACCTTAGAGTGACAGTGTCGTCTTCTTCCTAAGAACTGGTTTGAGAGAAGTCTCCATGACCACTATCTGAGGTGAGGTATGAATGATCTGCTCCTCAGGGAGCCAGCTTCAGAGGGCAGAGACTCTGGGGAAAGTGGGCACATTGAGCTGTTTCCCTGGAGATGCTGTTGTGTGCACAGAGTGGACAAAACAGGGGAGAGTTCTCTGGTGGGCAGAATCATACTGAGAATATCAGAAAGCTATTGACCTAGAGTGGCTTGTCCCTAAGATGGGGACATGTGTTGGAGTCAGCATGGAGTATAGAGGAGACTGTCCTGTTAGGCTGCCTGTGGTAGCAAAAGTCAGTATAACCAGCGTACTCCCTGTGCCTTCTGGACTAATCTAAGGATATATAATGTGATCTTTGTCTCTGTAGACATGAGTATACCAGTGGTTATTACAGAACTTCATCGTATTTCCTTGGGAAATTGCTTGGTGAGCTGGTACCCAGGAGGTTTTTGCCAAGGATTATATTAACTGTTATAGTATTCATCATAGCAGGTAAGTGACAAGGCAAGAAAATGTGTCTTTACTCTTGGGGAAACATGTTTTGGTTTGTACAACTGTAGCGAGTCTAAAATAGAAGATCATAAGTAGAACAGCACATCTCCACTGTGTGCCATCAAAACAAGAGTTCATCGTTAAGAAATTCTTCAAGACTTGTTCACAAAATAGTATAAAAGCCATTTATGAAACTGTGCTTTTACTAGAGATTCTGTTCACTATAATGAGTGTGGAAATAGCTACACATTTGAGACAGTGCCAATGGAGCAAGGTCAGTTATTAGATATCTCTGCGAAGGTACTTTAAAAGATTTATTTTTTTATTTCATTTATTTCTTTGCCGTGTGTGTGTGTGTGTGTGTGTGTGCGTGTACTAAGTTGATCCAGTGCCTAGAGAGGCCAGAGAAGGACATCAGATCCCCTGCAACTGGAGTTACAGAATAGGAACTGCCATGTAGGTGCTGAGATTGGAATCCAGGGCCTTGCAGTAATGGCACATGCTCTTAATCAGTGAGCCATCTCTCTACCGCAGCTATGTATTTTTCCTATTTTTTGTATAAGTGTCTGTATATGTAAATACAATATAGAAAAGTGGATAATATCTCACACATATGTATGTTGGAGGAGGGTGCCACTTGTTGATTCCTGGTTGCTTAGCCTGAAAATAATCACACAGAAACTGTATTAATTAAATCACTACTTGGCCCATTAGCTCTAGCATATTATTGGCCCACTCTTACATATTAATTTAACCCATTACTATTAATCTGTATATGACCACAAGGTCGTGGCATACCAGCAAATTTTTGGCACATCTGTCTCCGCAGTTGGCTCCATGGCGTCTCTCTGACTCTGACTCATTTCTCCCAGCATTCATTTTAGTTTTCCCCACCTAGCTCTCTTCTTTTGCCCTATCACAGCCCAAGACAGTTTCTTTATTCATTAACCAATAAAAGCAACACATAGAGAGAAGGACCCCTCAGCACACCATATTTATATGTGAAAAAGCACTTAAATGTATAAAATGTGTTATGCTAAGGTTTGTTGACAATATGTAATATAAAATGTTATTTTAAATATGTGCACAGTTTCATTTGTGCATCATGGATAGGCTCCACCCTAGATTAATTTGTTCAGAATTTATACTTTTCACTCCCCCTCACACACTCATAAAGACAAACAGACATGCACACTCATTCACACATGCACATATATGCACATACACTCTCTCACAAACATAGACTTTCAAAAATAAGCACTGATAAAGATTATACATTTTTTACCAGAGATTTCTTATTCAAAACCAGTTATTCAGGTTGTGGGATAGTTATGGGAAATGTGCTTATCTTGCAAATTAGACATCCTGAATTTTATCCTCAAAATTCACTTGGAAGAGAGAAACACTCCAGAAAGATGTCCTTCAACTCCATATGCACACAATGGCAACGCACACCATGGCATTGCACACCACGGCACATGCACACCACGGCACATGCACACCATGACACACACACACCACAGCACATGCACACCATGACACACACACACCACGGCACATGCACACCATAGCACATGCTCACCACGGCACATATACAGGGTGTCTCTACAGACCACGATGAAGAATAAGTCAGCCACACAGACTGGCTCTGGCTGAGGAGGGGAAGTGCGTCCCTTGCCACCCAGCCCCTGGGGTCTGGGAGACAATCAGATGCAGCCAGGAGTCGAGTCAAGCAGGAACTCATTGTCTTACAACATGAAACTTATAAAGCAAAACCCCACAAATCACAGAAGAAGTGGGAGGGAAATTAGCCAATCACATCAGCAGTCATGTCTGCATGAGCTGAGGCTCCCATAGCCCCTAATGGGGATCACGAAGGCATCAGGCACTTTACGTCACCTTACCCCATCTCTAACGCCAAACATCATTCGATAAATAAGTAAGATCTCCTCCCTTGCTCCTCTTCAGTGCCATCTTGGCTGGGAGTATTCTTAACGGGCTTGCAACGTCGCTGCTTTTTAATTTCGTGCCCCTTTCTAACTGTTACGCTTTTGGCATAGCTGTCACGCTTTTCGCTTAGCTCTTAACTCTTTTGGAGCCAACTGCACATTTTTCTAAATGTCACTATTTTGTGCTAACTTGTCCACTCCAACCTGCTATATGCTCATACTCGATTAAGCACACACATGCACACCATGGCAACCATACCACAAATTCATTTTGCACACCATGATAGTAATAACATTAACTTTGTAAACAATTAGGCATGAAACCCAGCTTTCCAAGTTCTAACTTGTGTCCTTGTGACTATTATAAAACACATGATTGTTTGTGGCTCAGCCTTAGCTCCATAAAGATTACAAATCAGGTAGTGAAACCCATCTCCTTCTTCCATAGCAGTTACCTGGGGATTTCCTAGGGAAAACTAAAGTTGAAGGCAAGCCCCTGTCTTCCAGATATTAAAGCCACTTCATGGTTGTTTAACCCTTGCCTTAGTTAGGATTTTAGTGCTGTGACAAACACCATGACCAGAATCAACTTGTGGAGGAAAGGGTTTATTTCATCTTACAGTTCAATGTCCTTTAAGAAGGGAAGTCAGGGCAGGAACCTAGGGGCAGGGAGTGAAGCAGAGTCCATGGAGGAGTGCTGCTTACTGGCTCCTAATGGCTTCCCCAGTCTGCCTCCTTATTGAACCCAGGACCTCCTGCCCAGGGATGGCATCATAAACAGATGTCTAAGACATCACACATAAAACATTCATCAAGAAAATGTCCCCACAAGCTTGCCTACTTGACAATCTTATGGAAGCATTTTCTTGGTGAGGTTCCCTCTTCCCAAAGAACTCTAGGTTATGTTAAATTTACAAAAACCAACTGACACAGTCCTGATACCAATTTTATTACTAATGCAATTATAAAAAACACAGAGGAGCTGGGCGGTGGTGGCGCACGCCTTTAATTGCAGCACTCGGGAGGCATAGGCAGGAGGATCTCTGAGATCGAGGCCAGCCTGGTCTACAAGAGCTAGTTCCAGGACAGGAACCAAAAGCTATGGAGAAACCCTGTCTCGAAAATCCAAAATAAATAAATACATACATACATACAGAGGAAAGTGGACATGAACATGTTCTATTGCTGATTCTTCTGTGAAAACTGTAATTAAATTTGGGCCACTTGTGTAGTCTGTAGTTTTCCATAGCACGAGCCTGTACATTGCTCATAATCTTATATAGAGGAGAGCATGTGTTATATGTAAAGATATTTTGTGACAAAATAAAAATAAAGTGATATGATGAGGCTGGAGAGAGGTTCATTGGTTAAGAGCATGTGCTGCTCCTCCAAAGTCCCCAAATTTTGTTCCCAGCATCCACATGATCAGGTCACAGTTAGAGATGTAGAGGATTTGGGTGGCCGTGACAGTTACTAATATTGTTGATTATTAAAGCGTTGTTTGAAATATGTACAATTTTCTTGACATGGAGTGATGAACTGACCATATTTTTTTCTTTCAAAGGAGTACACAAGGATGTGAAGGGTTTCTTCGCTATGATATTTACCATCATGATGTTGACTTGTTCCACCAGTTCCCTAATGCTGTCTCCAGGAGCAGGGCAGATTGCAACAGGTGTACCTACAAAATTCCTTGTGACCGTCTACTTTGTGATCATGCTGGTGAGTGTGAATTGTGTTTTTCTGAGAGGAAGAATTTCCTTATGTTCTTTCTTGCACAGGTAACCTGCTTGACTCATCAGGACTTTGAACAGAGGCCTAATTCTAAAGCTTATTATGGTCTGTAGGAGAGAAGGAACTGCCTTTCCTCCTAAGCTTTGTGGCTACTGCTCTGATGTCAGTCCTATAAAAGGAGAAGCCATGGAACCTCCTGAGATAGAAGTGTTGAAACTTTGCTGGTAACCTCGTGTAGAAATACACAGATTAATGGAAATGGGTTAAATTAAGATGTAAAAGCTAGCTGATAAGAAGTTAGAGCTAATAGGCCAAGCAGTGATTTAATTAATACAGTTTTTGTGTGATTATTTTGGTTCTGGGCAGCAGGGACAAACAAGCAGCCTCCCCCAACATGGTTGGCATGCTGTTTCTTGTGAGATTTTACCAGAAATTTCTTGGAATCATATTAGAAAAATGTAATAAAATAGAACTTCAAGAAATTTGTGTGATTGGCTGATTCCCCAACAACAAGACAGATTGCTGCCTTCACTTAATGCCAGTGTGAGAGACTTGCCTGCTCTTTTAACCATAGCAGAGATGATTTGGTTTATTCAGTAGTCTCTAGTGGGAAAGCATAGTTCGTGGTTGAATTTACTCTTTACTCTTTGCTCTTTTGGGCACCCGCCATCCAGCTCCCAAATAAATCACATTGAACCTTATTATTACTTATAAATGCCTAGCCTTATCATCGCTTGTCTCTGGCTATTTTTTTGTGTACTTATATTATCCAAACTACCTTTTGCCTCTGGGCTTTTTCCTGTTCTCTTTTTATTTATTTTAATTAAAAAATTATTTTACATATCACTTCCTGTTTCCACTCCCTTCCCCCCCTTCAGCACCTCTTACCTTCCCCCAACTCCACCCTTCATCCACTCCTTAGAGAGGGTAAGCCTTCCCACGGGGAGTCAACAAAGACTGGTGCATCACTTAGAGGCAGGACTAGGTTGTCCTCCTATATATATGATGAGTAAGGTATTCCTCCAAAAAGAATATGCTCCAAAAGGTCAGTTCAAGCACTAGTTCTAAATCGTGGTCCCACTGACAATGGTCCCACAGACTGCCCAAGCCACACAACTGTCGCCCACATTCTGAGAAACAAGTTTGGTTCTATGCACGTTCCCCAGCTGCCAGTTAGGGATCAGTGAGCTCCCACTAGCTCAGGCCAGCTGTTTCTGTGGGTTTCCCTAACTTCTCACTTCTGTGTATCTTACTCTCCCCTTACTCCATGAGTGGCGGTGTGAATGGGTGACTGTGTAGCTGGGTCTGGCCCCTAACATCCTCCTCTTCTTTTTTTCTTGTTCCTCCATCATCTCTGATTTCTCCTCCCAGTTATTCTCTCTGCCTGCCAGCCCTGCCTATCCTTTCCTGCCACATTATTGGTCCTTCAGCTCCTTATAAGACCAATCAGGTGTGTAGACAGCAAAGTATTTCAACTTGACAAAGTTAATTAAATGCAATATAAAAAGAATGTGTCCATATCTTTGCATTATTAAAAATGATCCAAGCATAAGCATATGTAACATATCTTAAACCACTGGATCTACTCAGCTTTCCCCATATGTGCCTGTGTCAATGGCCATCTATTGGCACGTGGGTAGGCTCTCATGGGTCACATCCTTAAAGAAAACTGGCTTTCCCTCTCCCATCAGTCATCACTGCCAATAGCTCCTCAGATAAGGGAAGGAGTTCATGGCCTCCTCTCCTCCATGCAGGCTTTTGTCTGTCTTGAACTTGTGCAGATGATGCCCATGTTGTCACAGCTGCTCTGCATTCATATGTGTCACTGTCCTGTTGTGACAGGAAACACTGTCTTGTTGTAGTTGTCCACGACCTCTGGCTCATACAGTCTCTCTAGTCTCTATCATCATAATCCTTGATCCTTGGGAGGAGGGTGTGATATCCAGATGTCCCATTCAGGGCTGGATCCTCTCTCATCTCTATTCTCTGTATGTTGACCTGTGGTAGGTCTGTCTTAATAACTGTCTCCTGAAAAAGGAAGCTTCTCTGATGAAGGTCTGAGATGTACTAATCTGTGGGCGTTACAACAACTCATTAGAAGTTGGTATAATACCATATTCATTTAGAAGATTAACAGTAGATTCTCCCCTGGCACCCATGACCCCATTAGACACAGCTTTAGACAGGATTTCCTTCTCGTATAGCAGGCCTTAAATACAATCAGAAAATGATAGGTTGGTTAGTAGTCTGTCTGATGTTCTCCATGTGTTTCTTTATCCCAAGAAAATGAAAAGCAGATAATCCCCAGATGGGATCATAACTGTCCTTGGGCATACTTGCAACTTCACTACGAGCTTCCTGAAATTCCTACCATATATTTCAGCATTTCTAGCTTACTGCCCATAGTGATAGCACCCCATCAAGATGGAAGTCACTACATATAAGTGATAAAGAGAAACTGATTGAAAGTCATGCCCCATCATGTTCAGGATTAGACTCAGAGTAGTCTGTCAAGCATGCTTGCCTGAACTGTAGATTAGTTTCTGTAAAGGAAGCCTTGGCATTCTGGTTCTTAGACCTAAAACCCTCTACCATTTTGGGGCACTTTTGCTGGGGTACAATGATAATGTTTTCATCTGTGTCATTGTTGGGGTCCCAGACTCCCAGGGCATGTGACAGTAGACAAACTTGGCTCTTATGGATAAGACGATCTATAGAGATTGGTTCTGTTGCCATCCCAGAGCATGGACCCCAAAACATAGCAGAAACAGCAAGACTCAGGAACCATTTCCATCAGCACTGCCCATTGCTGGTTCCAGTCCTTCTACCTCAGAGTATAGAAGGGAAACGTAGTCTTCTTGCAGCCCAGAACTGCCTGAGCACTGTTACAGAAGATTAAAAAATGAAATGCAGTTCTACAGTGACTCCAGTGTGATGGGTGGAGAGTTAAAGATGACAGAATGTGTTCATATACCTAAGATGGAAAATCCTGAGTGACCCTATCCCCTTTCCCTTCTTATGTGTGATTATATATTTGAGGGGGAGGATACGGGTGCACAACAGAGTAAGTTTTTCCGGGAGATTTAAGGGGAAATTTCAAAAGGAATACATTAGATATTACAATATTAAACTGCCTCCTGGAAGTCTCCCTAAATTCTATGAAGTAGACTGACCTTTGCTGGGTTAGGAACCCAGAGGAAATTCCACAAATACCAAATAAATAAATAAACAAACTAAAAGAGAATTTTAATATACAGTGGTAGGAGTGTACCAGCTCCTCAGATGGGTAGAGCCTCCTCCCTTCCCCATGCTGATGCTGGTGTGATGAAGACTATCATAGAGTAACTCAGAACTATACACGTTTGTTTAAGATTACAGTCATTCTCAGAAGGACTGCGAGCCTCTCTTCATATGAATCTTACATATCTCCTGTCCTAGGGAGTCCACTTGCCTTCCCACCAGGAAATGAAGTCATTTTCACATCAACTGTGTTGCAGGTCGCTCCTCCACTTTGCTTTCTCTTAGGTTGCAAAGTTTTCACCCAGAAGCCTCTGCTAAAATTTCCAATTCACGGTTTCCTGCTTGGGAACCAAATACTGATAAAAATCTGAAAAACAAAACAGAAAGAAGTTGAAACAGACCTGGGAGGCCCCTTTCCTGTGTTGTTAACCAAGAGCACAGTTCAGAAGGTTAAGGAGGTGAGACACAGTACTTCTAAGTGAAAGACTGCTGACATCATTGTCCAGAGGATATGGACAGTCTTAGTACAAAGAAAACATTTAGAATTAACATTTAAAAGCGTTGCTTATTATTTTGAACATGATAATAAAAACTTCTTAATGTAACTAAAACAGGTTTAATAACTGTTTTGTTGAGTGCCTAGTCTTAACCTTTCTATGAAAACAAAATAAAACCAAACCAAACAAACAAAGAAATAAACCAGAAAACTTTCTCTGCTGGACTAGTACATGTGTCCCAAGTTGTCCCCTTTGGATCATCAAGGCAGTCTTCAAAAATAATTCTCAAAAGGAACCTAACAATCCCTTATAACCTAAAGGGCATGGAGTTGGCAGAGTTTACTCTCTTTTTACCTTTGCTAAATGTGCTTATAAAACTGACGTGGAGACTGAATACTTGGGTAATCTGTACAGCGCATGTGCCCAAGGAGTGACAGCTACACCTGTGCAGCAGGACATCCCCAGGCTCAAGTATCCTTTCCCTTTGAGTGGGCCCCTCGTCTTCCCCAAGCAAATGGCATATTGTCCTCTTTAAGAGGACACATGAGGTATTCAAGTTTGCTAGAGTTTATTGTTCTTATTCTTAGATATGCAGGCAGCCCCACTGAAAGCCTCTAATCAACAGAAAGGATGAATTATTCCTCAAACAACAAGGACATGGATTCTCTCTCCAATGGGTGCTGATTCCTCTGATAGTCTTATTGTTGATGTTAAAGATTTTTCCCCTAACCTGGGTCTTTTTTATTTCCATGTGAAATTCAACATTTTTTCTATTTCTGTGAATTGCATTAAAATTTTGATGGGTATTACATTTAATCTATTGAATTATTTTTTTTGTAAGTTTGCATTTATTTATCACGCTTGTTCAGTTTTTATATTACAAAGAGAAACAAAAATCACCATCTTGAAGATTCCTGGGTTTGGGGACTTCAGCAACGTCTTGCCCACAGATATGAATTTCAATAATTTTGTTTTTCTGAGCTGCAGGGGGCGCTGTATTCAGCGAAAGCCACTTCATCTGTCTCATAGTAGTCGTAGACTTTCACAATGGCAGGCTGCAGGTTCATTACTGGGATGTCTTGTTGAATGACGAAGGAGAAGGTCAGTGTCTGATTGGTCACCTGATCCACATAGATCAAGGCATTGCTGGTGCTCCCTTCTGTTCTGCTCAGTGCTCTGATCTTTCAAGCCTTTTCATTGTTGCTTTCAATGGAATGAAACCAGATACCATCTTCACATCAACAATAACCATGTTGGAGGCTGGGCGGCTCCCTGTGTAACTGAGTGAGCACACATCCTTCCCCTGACACGTTGATGTCATAGTTCCCAGGGATGTCTGGTAGTGAGATTTGCTGCAGTAACAGGCGGTTACTGTTCTCTACTTGGAACTTTCTGGAAAATGTCCCTGAAGACTGGATGGTCACCAAAGGAGTTTTCTGACTTCTGGTAAAAGTTGCTGCTCCGTACATGGACAAAGCATGGAGAGCCACCACAGTGTCCTGTGTGGAAGAGAAGCCGCCACGGGAATTCTGCTGCTTTGTGAGCCACCTCACAATGAGCGTTGCCAAAGTCAGGTCCTCAGGGCTTGGGAATGGCTGGGCAGTGAAGAGAGTGAGGAGGACATAGGCGTTCATCTCCACTTCAGCAGAGGGAGCCTGCGGCTCATACAGATAGCTCTTTGACTTTCTGGGTTTCTGAGGTCTTTCCCAATGGATGGAGTTGTCTTCTTTTATAGCTTCATTATCAAGTGATTTCAGGATTTCATTTCTCTTATCCTGGCTCCCTGCCAGAGCAAAAGCATAGGCCAGGAGTGCCTTGGTGTACACGAAGCTGCCATTTCCCCCTTGCTCTATTGTCTTCCAGGCTGTCTCCAGGCAGGTCATGGCTTTGGAGACAACAGGACGTGTGTCTTTGAGGGAACTCTCCAGAAGAGCAATGGTTATATAGGCAGAGAGGGTCACTTCATCTTCTACTCCGCCCAAGTGTTTCCTTGGCCATCTCGATCCCAAAAGGCACTGTAGGAGCCGTCTTTGTTTTTGTAGTTCAGCTGCCTCTGATAGCCTGGAACAGAAGGCTTTGAGTGGGTTTTGAAGGAACTGAGACTTCAGGATGTAGGTCTGAAGCCGGAGAGGCCCTCATATATGCTGGCTTATAGGACTGACCAATGAGAACACCGCTCAGTTTCCCCTGTCTATTGAATTATTTTGGTTGGATGCATAGTTTCATAATTTTTATCCTAGGAAATATACTCATGGGAGGTCTGTCTCTCTTATATTTTTTCCTCTTTCCTTTTTTCAGTGTCTTAACCTTCTTATTGTATAAGTATTTTATTTGATTAGATTTATTCCAAGATTCCTCTCCTTCCACTTCTTTGAGGTTTCATGAATGAATGAAACTGTTTCTCTCATTTCATTCCTATTATATTTGTAATTTGTACTTGGAAAAGCTCCTGACTTTTTTATGCTTGTTATGCTTTTTTATTACAGCCTTAGGGAAGGACCTAAGACAACTGGTTATTGTATAAAATTGCTACATGTGACCTTGGAACTAGTTATGAGGCCAACTGGTGTGTTTTCTGTATAACCGTTTGGTCAGGTGCAGTCTGAATGCATGCACACACAGCCATTGTTTGTATATTCTAGTGTATCCAAGACTGCATAGGGCAAGTCTTAGGTGAACTTGATAGCCATCCCTTGTTCATCCCAGTTCATCATTCATAGTATCTGCATAAACTTGGTATTATAAAGAATCTAAAGGGGATTTCTAAATATGTATGATGGGTGTATTTAAAGTTTAAAGAATGTTCATAGATTGTATGCCTTTTTAAAGATTATGTAATGTATGTAAGTTCGGCTCCTGTGGCGTGGGGTGACTGGTTATCCTTAAAAACGCACATGGAGTCTTAGCTTTGCAAAGAGGGAGAAATTCTGTTTAGAGTTAACTGAAAGAATGTCTTAAAGAACTGGTCTGAGCACTAACGGTCAGAAGGTCGAAGGGGTTTGAAGAAGAAGGCTCTTGTCTAGAAATCTTAGTTCCTGAACTGGTGCTAATTTGTGGTTTTCCCCTTTGTAGTTTACCTTAGGTTTGTCAGTATTTTTCGTAAACGGCATACAGGGCGTCAGATGGATTCAGTACTTTAGCATTCCGCATTATGGATTTACAGTAAGTTGTCCTGTCTATCACTGTATTTGGGTTCTCCAACTGTAGCCATTGAAATGATTCCAAACCTAGTCCTTTCCCCAGCTGTAATCTCTAGTCAGCAGCTGCTCAGGAATTTCCTTCTAGGAGCAAAAGATGAGAACTTTCCTGTTGGTTTTAGCAGAAGGTCAATGCATCATCTGAGATTTTCCCATCACATGTTATTTGAGGGAAATAAAGGGTGAGAAGAATTCCAGGGTAAAGGGGAGGTAGATGATATGATGAAAAGCAAACAGTTGTGATCCTGCACAATAAGGAAATAGGGAAAGGATCAGGGACTAAGATATATAGTTTATATCAGGAAAATAAAAGAAATAGAAACCATGTGATACCCAGAGCTATACTGGTTTTGCTAAGCTTTTTCTGGAGGAAAGTGTGTCTTAATAGAGTTTCTTATTCCAATAATCACAACTGGTTTTAATGAAAACAAGCAAGATAATATTGTTACTATAAATCAGTAGTATTGTTTTAAATATAGTGTTTACAGGGGAATAGACTTGGAGAGAAGGAGGAGCCTGGAGTAGCCTAGTTAGTGAGTCCACCCCTTAGTAGTTGGGAACCCCCATCATTATACAACTAACCTTCAAGTGTGGGGAAGGGGACTGCTTTGCTAAGCAGACTAAAATGGTGAGAATAGTTTTGTTTAAGAATATTTCTGCAAAAGATAAATTACAGTCAATGTTGAACTTGAATTTATAGCTGTGTTTATTCTTTGGAAATTTATAAAATATTAAACTATTTGCCTGTCCCTGTTCCTGTTTGTGTTACAGGCTTTGCTGCACAATGAACTCCTGGGACAAAACTTCTGTCCAGAAAACAAAACAGCCCTATTCAGTAAATGTCAGAACATTGTAATGTAAGCTTGACTTCAGTTTCACGTTGGGGACATAGAATGCTCCTAGACTTAGAGAGGAAACCCCTCCTTTCAGGGTTAACACTCTGCTCTCTGCGCATTCCCCAGAGTGAGTCATGGTAACCAATGCACAGGTGGCTGTGTTTCCATCCTACTGTTCATGGTGTAGATAATTTTCAGAAAGGGTTCTTTAGGGACTTTTAAAAATAGTTTGGTGTCTTGATTGTGGGTTTGAGTTGTTTCAGAACCTTTGAGTTTGACATGGCTGCTCTGATAGTTTACAAGGGCATACAGTTTCCATATGTATAGATTATGGCACCTGTGAGCAGAGCCCAAGAATATCAGTAAAACAAAGATAAAAGTGAGTGAAGTTTGTCTGCCAGATTTCAGGGAATTTCCTCTGCCCCACACTCTGGAAGACCTTAAGAAATCAAAAGGTGGTGCACCTCTCTCTGTCTCTCCCCCCCCCCACTTCTCTGAGCCTGTGTTACTGTGTGTATGTGCAAAATGTCCTATAATAAGGCTTGTCCTGCAATGAAAAAATATACATTTCACTATGTTGTAAGGATATCATTTTTGTCTAATACCTTGAAAATACCTTTGTTTTCTATAATTACTCTCATTAATTTGATATTGGTATGAAATGAGAGAGGAATATGGTGATATGTTAAATCTTTCACAGATGTTCAAAATAATAGTGAATTTATATTTGAATTACTGATAAGAAAACAAGTGTTGAGAATATCTTTTTTTTTCCCACATCTCCTTTCTCCTGGTATGGTCTGGTATCTTTCTAATAGAAATTCCTTACCAGTTTCTGGTCAGGAGGACTTGGATGGGTAAAGTGAAAACAAGGAGAGCCATGCACAGACCTCATATCCATAAAAGGATTGTCTTCACAAGAGGAAGGAGAAATCTGTCCTTTCAGTGGATTTGGGAAATGTTAAATTCTATGAGATACCAGGAAATGGAGACACAGAGATGGAGACACATGAGATGAAGACAAGCAGAAATAGAGATAAAAAGGGATGGAGACATTCAAGGATGGAAACACACAGAGGTGGAGACACACAGGATTGGAAACACACAAAGGCAAAGAAACACAAGGATGTAGACATGTAGGAGTAGAGACACACAGATGTGGAGAAACACAGGGATGGAGACACACAGAGATTGAGACATACCATGATAGGGATACACAGGCCGTATTGTAGTCCATCCAGAATTTTTACCAGCAGCTGCTTTTCTAAACTATGTCTGGATCCCTGCATCCTACTGTGCTGCAACTGCTCCCCAGGCTCTGTCTGGAGTCAGGGGCTCCTGGGGATGTACCACAGCTGAGCATCCATGGTCATCATTGCTCTCTTAGTACATGACAACAATGAACTGACTCCTCTCAGAAACCCTTAGTCTCCTCTGGTCCTCGGTCTAGAAATTGATGTTGTTAGTTTGCATGACTGTGTGTTGAGTCAGCAGAATTACACAACGCTTTGGTCTTTTAGAGTGTCCATGGGTGTAATTAATAAGCAGAGGATTCTGCTTTGCGAGAAACAAGTTCGTCATCTGTGCCTTTGTCCTATGGAGAGAGCACCATTGTAGATTTAGAAATGAATGACTCAGTTAAGACTACGAAGTTGGATCTTAGTGTGACTTTATGAACTTATCCACGTTTCCTAAGACTACTTCCTCTATGCTTTTAAATAGATGTGATAGCTGTGCTTCTTCAGATGGTTTTTGAAATTAACAAAGGAACCTCATTCAAGTAGTTTAAATTGACATAATATATAACAAAATTGTCAGTACACCAATACTACTATCAACTAAATATAAAGATGAAGTTTTTAATGATGTGTTGAAAAGGAAGGAACAGTGAATGTACTGAATAAGCTTTGAGATTATTTTTGTGTGTGTTGAATTACAGATGCACTGGAGAAGAATACTTGGCGATCCAGGACATTGACCTCTCATCGTGGGGCTTCTGGAAAAATCACTTGGCCTTAAGTTGTATAACAATTATCCTCTTCTCATGTAACTATGTGGAGTTACTAGCTTTTATGAAAATGAGACATTTTTTAAAACGGTCTTGCACTTTCGTTGAAGTAATATGGCCTTAAAAAAATTAAAACTTTACCGATCTGTGACCATGTCTGAGGAGCAGTAGGTAGCTCTTGAATTTCAGGAATTTGGCCCACCAGAATTCAAGGCACTGATGGGTGGATCATGGACAGGCAAGGCCCTAAGGGCTTTGGCTCCAGAATGTCTCTTGCTACTGCTGTGCCTTTACATTTTTGCTGCTGCCATTTTTCTCTGGTATTTCCATGGTGTGAATGAGTGTGAAGGGATTCCCCTGTCTTTAATGTTTTGTGATTATCTCATGGAAATACCATGAACTACAAGGTAGTTGTACCTATAGATTATAATGAAGGTGATTTTCTCATAAGCTGTATTGTGTAATTGAAGTAATGATTTTACAATAATAGTGGTAGTTCAAATTGAATTTTGATGATTATGGGTTTTTATCAAATGTAGTAAGTGATTATGATAGAGGTTAGTTTAGTGCAAAAGTTAATATAGGTAAACATAGGAAATAGTATTGTCCAAAGCCCTGATACAGCAGGGACTGGAGAGGATAGAAAATAGAAACAATGAATTGTCATAAAACTAAATGTTAATAATTTCTCTTAAAAAACATATAGACTATTGCTTAGGTTAATAATTATGGAAAACAATTGAGTCCCGGGAGTCTGATCAAATTCTTTTTGATACTGGGAAATGTGTTTTCAGTTTTCAGTGTGCACCATAGCTGAAAGAGAGCTGAAAAACAATTGACTTCATGTAACTAGAAAACAAAGAATGTTATGGTTAATTATCAAAATGGGACAGACTCTAAAATATGAAAAGTGAACCTAGTAGTCTCTTTTTCAGACAGTTATAAAAACTACTGCCTAGGTAAGTAGTTGTAGCTGAAAGGCTCTTGATCTACGAGAAGTCTAAAAGATAAATATTTAACTGTATGTGGGTGCTTGGGGATAGTTTATTTTTCACCTGTAATACATAGAATGTTTAATCATGTAAGGGAAATGGGAATCATGTTGTTTCTTACTCGTATTCATTGTAATCATTCAGTAAAAAATAAAATGTAACCACATTGTGATTTTTATATTGTTTAAATATTCTGGTGGGGTATATAAGTTTTAAGGGAAAAATAGAGAGAAAAAAACAGGAAGTGGAGGAAAAGGTAGTCATCAGGATGTAGAGGAGAAGGAATTCATTAGGAAGTAGAAGAGAAGGAAGACATCAGGAAAGAGAAATAAGAAAAACATCAGGGTAGAACAACAGAAAAGAAAAAATATAGGGTAGAACAAGCAAGAGAAAGAAGAATAAAATGAAGAACTAAATTTTGCTCCTTGTGTACCCATTCGTCTGTTCAGTAGCTTGCACGCTCTGCATTTCCTCTTCATTTCTCTGTCCTGCTGAAGGTTTGCCATTCATCAGCACCCTTGCTGAAATCCTGACATGTTGGTGATGTGTGTGGTTGTTTGTTTCCCTTCCTTGCTGTCCACAAAGAGTTAAGTTTTGTCCCAATCGCTAGCCTCATAGAATTCATTTTACTTCTCAGATAGAAAAGTCTATGGGGTGATTAGTCCTCTGACTCTCTGCAGTCCCTTCAGTTCCTGACCTGCTGAATGCTGGTCTCTACAGGAGTAAAACTTACTATTATTTTGTTGTTGTTGTTTCTGTTGTTCTTCTGTAAATCCAACCAAAAATCAGCAACTAGCATTTTAGGTTCTTTGGTATAAGTTTTCTACAATTGTTTAAAGAGATTTGATTGCAAACTGTCTTCTAAATATTTTTACCTATACTTATGGGCACAGGCTACAGCCAGCATTACCCAGGTAAGATTCCATCTGTAATGCACTGTGGTGAGTGCAGAGACTCATGACTGCTAAAGGTACTGACTCTTCACTGTTTAACCCCAAAGAGGGCACTAATACCATCTTCTCTAATGTTCAGAACTGTATGGAAGACTATACAGATTACAGGAACCCTAAGATGAGAAGAACAGCTGGGAATACTATATTATGGGCATGACATACACAGCCCTTGCAACCATGATCTGTCTACTACGTCTACAACTACCTGCACAAAAATGGGTCTCTCATCCACAAACTAAGAGTCAGGGAGGAACTCAAGAGAACCATACTCCATTCTACTGAACTATAGCTACGGGTAGATTCTGATGGATTGGCAGTCATTGATTTCACATGTATACTCACAGGAGAGCCAGCTAGGCTCCAGTGGACAGTCTAAAACCCAGGGTCACACAGAGAGCCCTGATTAAACTGTGTGGCTCACAAGAGAGAACACAAAGACAGGAATGTGGGAAAGAGACTTGTACAGAGGGTTGAAAGAGGGGGTTGAAAGAGAGATAAGAAAGGTGGGAGGGAGGAAGTATGGTTGAAATGCATTGTGTACATATATGGGACTCTCAAATTTTTGAAATAAAAATTACAAATATAAAAAAGAACATCTTGTGTAATGTATCTAATGAAGACTTTTTCTATTCAGTTTCTGTTATATTCTAAATAAGCAACAGTCAATTTTCTTTTAAATTAACAAGATAGTGACAAACTTAATTGCAACGTAAAGGTACCAAGCACCAAGGTAATGTTCTTAAGTATTACATGTTAGTTCATCTCACTGATAACAATCATGAGAGAAACCAATCTAATTTCTTTAACTAGAAAGGGATAATTTGTCCTACAGAACTTTACATTCTTTATAATTTTATATCTTCATCTTCACAATCAGTGCATATGTCCACTAAATGAATCCATCATTGGCCATTATCTGGTTCATAAGAAATTACAGATTCTTTTAAAATCATGGTTCTAAAATATGGTATAAAATATGTTTTATTTCTAAAGTTAAAAAAAGTCACTGCATTTGCCGAACTTGGTGTGGTGGTACAAGCTTATAGTGTCATTTAATATGCCATGTCCTTCTGTATATGTGTTACTTTTATTGGTTGATGAATAAAGCTGTTTTGTCCAATGGCTTAGCAGAGTAAAGCCAGGCAATAAATCTGAACAGAGATATATAAAGAGAGTAGGTGGAGTCAAGATGACATGCAGCTGTCGAAGGAGAAAGATGTTAGACCATTACTGGAAATTCATAGCCTTGTGGTGATACACTGAATAACAAAAATGTGTTCATTTAAGATGTAAGAGCTAGCTAGAGAAACACCTGAACCATAAGCCAAACAATATATAATTAATATAAGCCTCTGTGTATTAGTTTGGGACTGAACAGCTGCAGAATCTGGCTGGACAAATATTTCCATTTACAGTCATTATTTGAGAAGTGAGAAGATCAGGAGTTCAAGGTCATCCTCAGGTAGATAGTATATTTGAGGCTACACTGGGTTGCAAAAGACACTACTTCAAAACAAAACAAAAACAAACAAACCATGCATGAGTGACTATGGAAACATCTTTGATGAGCTCATTAAATAAGATTTATGGATGGTGTTTTAGAGTTTGTATTACTTTGAAGAAACACCATGACCATAAAGCAAGTTGGGAGGAAAGGGTTTATTTGGCTTATACTTCTACATCACTGTTTGTCACTGATGGAAATCAGGACAGAAAGTCAAGCAGAGCAGGAAACTGGAGGCAGGAGCTACCACAGAGGCCATGGAGTGGGTTGCTGCTTATTGGTTTGCTTAGCATAGCTTTCTCAGCCTGCCTTCTTGTAGAAGCCAGGATTATCTATCAAGGCTAACAGCTTGGATAAAAAAAAAAAAACAGAATCCATCATTCTGCTTCATAGATGAAACACTCAAAAACAGATAGCACCTCAGAGTAAATAGTTGGGAAAAAAATTCCAAGCAAATAGACCTAATAAAGAAGGATAATATCAAGCAAAATAGACTTCAAACTAAATCAGTCAAAAGAGACAAAGAAGGACATTTTATATTTGACACAGGAAAAACTGATCAAGAGGAAATCTCAATTCTGTACACTTATGCCCTAAATACAAGGACAGCCTCATATGTAAAAGAAACACCACTAAAGATTAAATCACATATTAAACCCCACACACTAATAGGGGAAGACTTCAACACCCACTCTCACCACTGGAGAGGACTGCCAGGTAGAAACATAACAGGGAAAATAAAAGAACTAACAGATGATATGACTCAAACGGACTCAATAGATATCTATAGAACATTCCATCCAAACATAAAAGAATGTAACCTCTCAGCACCTCATGGATCCATCTAAAAAATTGACCACATACTAGGTAACAATCAAACTTCAATGTAGTAAAAGGGAACGGCGAGCTGCGTTCCCACTGCCCAGCTTCTGGCAAGCTTTACCCGAAATAATTACACAGAAACTGTATTTATTTAAACTCTGCCTGGCCCATTAGTTCTAGCCTCTTGTTGGCTAATTCTCACATCTTTCTTTAACCCATATCTAGTGATCTGTGTATCACCACAGGGTCGTGGCTTACTGTGAAGATTCTAACCTGTGTCCATCTCGGGTCGGAACTTCATGGCATCTGCCTGAGTCTGCTTCTTTCTCCCAGCATTCTGTTCAGTCTACTCTACCTATCTAAATTCTGCCCTATCAAAAAGCCAAGGCAGTTTATTTATTTGACCAATGAAATCAACACAAATACAGAATGACCTCCTCATCACTTCAACAGATACAAAAACAATTGGAACAACCCCAAGTATCCTATCAGATCACCATGGCTTAAAGTTAGAATTCAACAGCAACACTAATTCCAGAAAGCCCCCACACACATGGAAACAAAACAATGCTCACCTGAATTACAAATGGATCAAGGAAGAAATAAAGGAAGAAATTAAAGACTTCATAAATTCAGTGAAAATGATAACACAACATACCCAAATTAATGGGACATAATGAAAACAGTATTAATAGCACTAAATGCCTACGTAAAGAAGCTGGAAAAATCCCACACTAGTGAGTTGACAGAGCATCTGAAAATCTATAACAAAAAGAAGCAAACTTACCCAGGAGGACTAGACGGCAAGAAATAATCAGATTGAGAGGTTAAATCAACAAAATAGAAACAAAGAAAACAATACAAAGAATCAATGAGACCAAGAGTTGGCTCTTCAAGAAAATCAACAAAATAGACAAACCTTTATCCAAACTAATCAAAAATCAGAGAAAGAATATCCAAATTAACAAAGTCAGAATTTAAAAGGGGGACATAACAACAGACAGAGGAAATACAGAGAATTAGTAGGTCTTACTTTGAAAACCTGGACTCCACAAAATTGAAAAACTTAAAAGAAATGGGCAATTTTCTGGATAATCATTTACCAAAATTAAATCAAGACCAGATAAGCAAATTAAATAGACCTATAACTGCTAAACAAATAGAAACAACTGTCTCGAAAAACCAATAAATAAATAAATAAACAAATAGAAACAGTCATCAAACATCACTCAAACAAAAAAAATTCCAGTACTAGATTGTTTCAACATAGAATTCTACAAGATTTTTAAAGAAGAACTAATACCAATACTCCTCATATTGCTCCACACAATAGAAACACAAGGACTATTGCCAAACTCTTTTTATGAGGCTACAATTATACTGATACCCAAACCACAGATAGGCATTACTTAGAAAGAGAATTGCAGACCAATCTCACTCATGAACATTGATGTAAAATACTCAATAAAAATACTAGCAATCCAAATCAAGAACATATTAGAAAAATTATCTACCATGACCAAGTAGACTTCATCCCAGAGATGCAGGGATGATTCAATGTAATCCATCATATACAGAACATGAAAGAAAAAAGCACATGATCATTAGATGATGGAAAAAGCCTTTAGCAAAATAAATACCACTTGAAGAGAGCAGTAATATAAGGAACATACCTAAATATAATAAAGTCAATATATAGAAAGCCAACAGCTAACACCTACTAAATGGAGAGAAACTCCAACTAATTCCATTGAAATCAGAAACAACACAAAGTTGACCACTCTCTCCATATCTATTCAATATAGTATTTGAAGTTCTAGCTAAAGCAATAAGACAACAAAAGGATATCAAGGGGATACAAATCAGAAAAGAAGAAGTCAAACTCTCACTATTTGCTGATTATATGATAGTTTACATGAGTGACCCCCAAATTTCTACCAAGGAACTTCTACAACTCATAAACACCTTCAGTAATGTAACATGAAACAATATTAACTTCAAAAATCAGTAGCCCTCCATTATACAAATGATAAATAGGCTGAGAAAGAAATTAGAGAAACAATCACCCTTCACAATAGCTACAAATAACATAAAATATCTTGGAGTAACTCTAACCAAACAAGGGGATAACTTGTATAACAGGAACTTTAAATCTTTGAAGAAAGAAATTGAAGACACCAAAAAAGAAAAGACCTCCCATGCTTTTGTGTAGGTAGAAGTAACATAGTAAAAAAAAAAGGCAATCTCACCAAAAGCAATATACAGATTCAATCCATTGCCCATCAAAATCTTAGTAAAATTATTTACAGACCTTGAAAGAACAATATTCAACTTCACATGGAAAAGCAAATAACTCAGGATAGCCAAAACAATCCTGTACATTAAAGGAATTTCTGGAGGCATCACAATCCCTGACTTAAAACTCTACTACAGAGCTACAGTACTGAAAACAGCCTAGTGTTGGCACAAAAAACAGACAGGAGAATCAATGGAATTGATTCCAAGGCCTGGATATCAATCCACACACATACAAACACCTGATTTTTGACAAAGAAGCTAAAAATATGAAATGGAAGAAAGAAATAATGTTCAACAAGTGGTCCTGGCTGTAACATATTGAAGACTACAGATAGATCAATGTCTATTGCCATGCACAGCACTTAAGTTCAAATGGATCAATGTCCTCAACATAAAATCAACCACACTGAACCTCATAGAAGAGAAAGTGGGAAGTACACTTGAACACACTGGCACAGGAGACCACTTCCTAAATACAACACTAATAGCACAGACACTGAGAGAAACAATTAATAAATGGGACCTCTAGAAACTGAGATGCTTCTGTAAAGCAAAGGACATGGTCAACAAGACACAATGCCACCCTACTGAATGGGAAAGGATCTTCAGGAACCCCACATCAGACAGAAGACTGATCTCCAAAATGTACAAAGAACTCAAGAAACTTGATATCAAAAGAACAAATAATCCCGCAAAAAATGGGGTACAAACCTAATCAGAAAACTCTCACCAGAAAAAACTAAACTAAAACAGCTGAATGACACTTAAGGAAACGCTCAATGTCCTTAGCCATCAGAGAAATACAAATCAAAACAACTCCGAGATTCCATATTACACCTATAAGAATGGCTAAGATCAAAAACACTGATGACAGCTTGTAGGATGAAGGCCCACTTGTTTGTTCCGGCCTCCCAGCTAGCTTAGCCCTGAAATAACTACACCGAAACTGTATTAATTAAATCACTGCTTGGCCAATTAGCTCTAGTATCTTATTGCCTAAATCTTATGTCTTAATTTAACTCATCTCCATTAATCTGTGCATCACCACGAGGTTATGGCCTAGCAGTAAATTTCAGCATGTCTATCTTCAGTGGCTCCAAGGCGTCCCTGACTGTGCCTTCTTCCTCCCAGCATTCCATTTAGTTTTCTCTGCCTACCTAACTTCTGCCCTATCAACAGGCCACTGCAGTTTCTTTATTCATTAATGGCAATCACAGTACGCAGAGGGGACTCCCACATCAACAACTTATGCTGGAGAGGATATGGGGTAAAGGGAACATTCTTCCATTGTTGGTGGTATGGCAAACCGATACAGTTGTTTTGTAAACCAGGATGGCATTTTCTCAAAAAATTAGGAAACAACCTACCTTAAGACCCAGCAGTACCACTTGTGGGTATATACCCCAAAGATGCTCAATCATACCACAAGGACATGTGTTCAAGTACGTTCACAGCATTATTTGTCATAGCCAGAACACAGAAAGAACCTAAATACCTCTCAACTGAAGAATGGATAGGGGAAATGTGGTGCAGTTACACAATAGAGAACCACATGGAGGGAAAAAATATAATGCCATCTTGAAATTTGCAGGCAAATGGATGGATCTAGAACACTTGATATTGGGTGAGATTACCCAGACCCAGAAAGACAAATAAAATATGTACTCACTAATAAGTGGTATTTAGAAATAAAGCAAAGAAAAACCAGCCTACAATTTATAGTCTCAGAATACCTAGACAACAAAGAGAACCCTAAGAGAGACATACGTGTATCAAATCTTCATGGGAAGTAGAAAAAGACAAGATCTCCTGAGTAAATAGGGAACAGGAGCTTCAGGATCATGAGAGAGAGTAGAGGGGAGGGGGGAAGAAGGGAGTGGAGTGGAGAAAAATATTTAGATCAATAATAGAATTAAAAAAACATTCCTGATTCAACAATTAACTTTATGTGATATTCAGGTGGTCTTTGAAAAATATCCAAATTCAGCCACTGTTTCCTTATCTGGGGCATGTTATCCATGCAGATTTTTCTCCACCTTTCCAATTATGAGTGAGTCATTTATGAGCTCTATATGACACCCAAAGGCTGCTTAAAAATATTGAGATGGCTCCTACATAGACATACCTACAGCTGTATTCAAGCATTCATATGACCTCCTCCATGGTGATCCTAACCCCAGGCCACCAGGGAACCTAATGCCTGAAAGGAAAAAAAAAAGAAAGAAAAAAAATCACTTGGCTCTTATAGAAAAGAAACTTAATTCTCAAAGACTCCTTCATGTAGATTTAATAAACCAAGGGTTCTTGTTACCTTTCCTACTGAGTAAGCACCCACTGCCTGCTTGCGACAGAAAGGGCCTCTACAATGTCTACATTTACTTTTTATTCATTAAAATTTGTGACTGCTATACTTCTCTGGTTGCTTCCTTATGGGGCAAAGGAAGAAGCAGGAACAAAAGCAAAAGTTAGCAGAAAACTGAAACTGAAATTAGGATTGAAACAGAAAATTCAAGCTCACAAGTTATAGATAGGACAGAAAAATTAAAACAGACTACAAGGAAGAGAGAACAGTAAAGAGACATACTGAGGAAAAATTGCCTATGAGTAAATTGTTTCTCCATATAGCCCCTTAGTTATTTTCCTTCACTGGCATTAGCTGGGTCCTGAAGGGGTCTAAATGGCTGGACCCTGAAGACTCCTGCTTTCCCGAGGTAATGAGGGACCTAGCTAAGTAGGTACACAAGTCTATCCAGGGAGAAGAAGTAGCGCATGTCGGAAACATGCCAGTTTGAAGTAGTGTCCCGGGAGATCCAGGAGTGGAGATATCTCCTTAGCATTCATCTATAGCCTAACCCTCACCTGAGAATGCTGCAAGTTCCCAGAGCCAGGTCCCCATTGGAGCAGTGAGCAGGACACCTTTATTCCCCCCATAGGAGGGCACCTCAGGAGGTCCCGTTTGGAAGTGTCCCAGAGATTCTTCAAAATCAGAAGTTCTTTAAAGAGTCCTCACTGTTAGGAATATTTCTTAGGGCGAGCCTCTCTGCTGATGCAAATAATTCCAATCAGGCCAAATTAGACCAAATAAAAGATGCCCATGTTTAATGCAGTACTCCTGGGTGGGCATTGCAAGGGGGAGAGAGAGAAGGGGAGACCAAGCAAAACCGGAAGACCACATGTTCCTTTTCTGGGGGCTGAGGGGGGGGCAGCCTAAATATCCTGTGGGAGTGGTCCTGAACCACCCTGGGGAGGGGCCACCATTTGGTAGGCTTTCTTGACCCTCCCTGGGGAGGGATCACTGCTTGGTAGACTGTACTGGGGGAGGAGTCCAGACTAAGGCACCTCCCAGAGGATGGGGCTTGAAATGGATGCCAGGGTCTGTGGTGATGCTTCTACAACAAACACCCCAGACTTCTTGGATATAGGGGTATCAGGGGCTGGGGTTTCACTTCTGACCAAACTCTACTAGCACGAAGGAAATAAATGCTTGAATTTCCCTCAGTCCCTTGTTCCTTCTAGCCCAGCCACTTAGAAAGAGCGCCTGAGAAAGCAAATAATGGTCAATCATATTTTTGCCGCGTTCTCCCCCAGTTTTCCGGGCTGTCAGTTCAGATCTATGCCTATTCCAAACAACTTGCTTTACTATGACTCCTAGAGACTAAATGGTTAAATTTTGCCCCAAGAACCCCTGGAACTGTCTTGCTGCCTGGAGCCCAGGTGCCCCTGCTGCTCCTCATTTTAAACACAGAGCAGGCTTCGCTGTCAGAAGGACAGACAGCACCTGTGCCTACAGCTATCCCATCCCTCAGGCTGATTTCTAAACTCAAAGGATGCTTTCCCTACATCTCATAAAGTATTTCTCCAGGTTGTATCTCCAACGGATGCACTAAAAATCTGCCTCCCCTTCTCTTTCTATGTGGATGAGGGTCCCTGAGCTTTTGGTTTGTTTACAAAAAATACGTGGTCATGCACAGAACTTCTGGTTAGCCTATCCCAGACAAATCCCGGATAGAGGACGATCTCTGTCAGCTTGTAAAAATTCTACAGGGCTTCTCAATTCACTTGGAGACATCAGATGAACTACAGAAACGCTGCTTCATGAATTCTGATCTCCTCCAGTCTCTATCCTCTGCCTCTCCCACACTGCTCTGTTTTTCCCATCCCCCTACTCTATCCTGTCTACAGACTCAGGGTTCAAAAATTTTAAGATAGGTCAAACGTTATGCTGAAAAGATAAAAAGTATGCCCTGAGGTTTCAGTAAGTTCTATTTTGAGTCTAAATGAGTAGTTTGAGATATAAAATGCAGAAGTTTGGGTTTGAGTAAATCATTAAAGTTTATATGAAGCTTATATGTAAAGATTTTCTAAGTATGGGGATGTGAAAATAATTTTGGAAAGAGAAATGTACCCTGAGTATGTAAAACACAAGTTATTATGATATGTAAAAGCAAGTTATAAAGGCCTGGAGATTAAAAGGCTTGAGTAATAACAAAGATAGCAAGATTTCAAAAGTTCAAATTTTAACATTAATAATATTCTGATAAACTTTTAACAACAACTGCTTGGTTTTTTTTTTTAGACACAAGCTCAGGATTCTAATTTTTTAACTCAAGCCTACAACTTTTAGACACATTTAACTACATCTTGTCATCCTAACTACTATAAATTTTTATATTACTCTTCTGTCTTACTGTAGATGAGAGAGATTTTAAAATCATATATAACTCATCTGTAATCTGACTTTTATTCCCCTGTCAATAGTGTATCTGGTGAGGATTTTCTCCCACACACACATCTGTCTGTTGTTACACAGATACTTGCCAATCTGCTCTATCACAATGGAGGAAAAGGAAACAGCCTGGATGTCAGTGTTAGGTGGTGCTGGTGAGGAACATAATGGAAACATGGCACTATAATAAATCCATGCATTGAAGATATGTACACCACACTAATGTAGACAATGAAGCTCATAAAGTTCCTTAGTTTTGGCCGCTGACTAAGTGTGGGCTCATGCATCAAGGGTCCTGGTGCAGAAATTCAGAGGTGCAGCATGTTCAAGGAAAAACCTGCAGTTTCATTGATGTTGGATGAGGAGCAGAGTAACCCTGCATCACATCTTTTGACAGAACGGATTGATTTCAGAAAGAATATGACGATGAATTTTGATTTCCATCTTCTTCAGTGATTTTAGCTCACACAAATTTCACCCTCAAATGTTAGTCTTTCTCTGAAATATTTGGATTTGCAAGTTTAACTTGGATGCCTGTAGAGGTCAGGAAGGGCCAGGACATGAAGGACAGTTAAATGTGTGTTACATGAAAATAGAGAGGGAACGCTGGCAGATAAAGGGTTACTTGTGGGCAAAGGAGGAGGAAGGAGGTGAGGGTTGGAGGTAAGTTCATCTAAAACTAGATCTGTATGAAAAATCCATGTGGAAACCTACAATTTTGTAAACAAATTCACCAAAATAATGTAAAAAATGAGTTTGAAGAGCAGTTCTCCGTGTGCTTGGATAACGCTGCTCCCAGAGTCTGTGTTCTTCAATAAGATTCTGACACAGATTTGGTACACCTCCTTGTGAGTTATTGCTCCAGGAAACTCCAGGTCCACAGAAGTATAAGGCAGCTGTTACAGATTCACTCGGGTTTAGAGGAAGACCAGGATAGGGTTAGGGGGTGAAGAGAATCAACTAGAGAGCTGATGACATAGTTATCAAATCTTCAGACTTGGGATGCACTCAGTGTCATAAGTGGGCCAGGCCTGAAGCCCCGGGTCAGGTCACCAACTCTACTACATGATAAACGTAAAAACTAAATAGAAGTAGACAACAAATGACAGAAGCAAGAATGTGCTGACCTCTGGAGAGGATGGCCATGGTGGAGCTTGAGGGAAGCCCTGTGGTCTGTCTTTCCTCTGTGTCTCACAGCTGCTCTCTCCCCTTCCCCTTCTCTCCCCACCTCTGTCCTTTTCCCATTCTTCCCCTCTCTTCTCTTTTCTTTCTGCTCTTTTTTTTCAAGGTAGAAAGCAGAGACAGTTTCACTTTGTAGCCCAGCCTGTCCAGCAACCTTGGGCCTCAGACTGAGTCCTGAGATTATAAGTGTGTGCTCCTATTTCTCCTTCTGCAGTACTGTAAATGTTCAGGAAAAATGAGTTTCACAAATGCAAATGTGTCACATTGTAAATGTACATCAAGCTGTCTGGTCAGATTTCCTATAACTTTGTGTGCATGCGTGGCTGTATATGGGTGTGTACCTGTGGAGGTCAACACTAGTGTCGTCCCCTTTCTCACACTGAGCCTGAGGAATGAATCAGGGCTTTCTGATGACCTAGAATGTCTGGTCCTCAAGCCCCAGGGATCCCCTGCCTCCGCCTCCCACCATCTGGCTCTTTACCTGGTGCTGGATCTGAACACAGGTCCTCATGCTGACAGACACAGGCCACTGTTCAGTGTGTACTTACTCTATATGTATCTCATACTCTGATAAATGTTAATGTCATCAAAAACTTGTACAGTTATTTTTTGAGATTTTTGAGAATTTCATACATATGATGTATTTTAATCATACTGAGCCTCATTCACCCTCCACTGCTTCTTTACAACAGAATTCCCCTCAAAGCCCCCTCCAAACAACTTTTTTTCCCTCTGTCCCTCCTCCCTCCCTCTCTCCCTCTCTCCCTCCCTCCATCCCTCCCTCCTTTCCTCCCTCCTTCCCCTTCTTAAATAACCCACAGAGTCCATTCAGTACTGCCCATGGACCCATATGATTAGAACATTTCTCTGGATAGTCGACATACCAAGGACGCACTCCTTGAAGAAAGCCAACTTTCCCTCTCTTGCCAGTCATCACCTGCCTGCAGCTCCTCAGCTGAAGGGAGAGGGCTTGTGTGACCCTCCCATTCATGCTAGGTTGTTAAAAAAAAGACTATTAGAGTATGAAATCAATATTTTTCAACATTAACTTTCTGGTCTGTGCAGTGTCCTACGCTGCACACTGCACCATCTGACTGCAGGCTAACAGCCTGCACATAGTCTCCCTCCCTGCCCCTTCTTGTTCTTTAGTGACAGAGTTCAATATTTAGCCCAAACCCTAAATCATCCTAACTCAGACTCTTGGTCACAGGGATTACAATCGTGAATGGTGAATTATTTCTCAATTGGTTTTTCAGATATAAAGTGAAGCTATAAATCAATTTTTATTGACAACCTGGGTATTTAACAAGCCATACCCTTGGCTGTCCTGACCCCCTTGTGTGTCTCTTTCTGTGTTAAGCCTATTCCCCTCCTGTTTATGACCTACAATGCCAATCTATTAAAAAAGAAAGAAAACAGAAAGCTACACAGACAGGCGTCATTGCTTTTCTTTCCTCTTTTCTCTTCTTGAGAACTGGCTCCTCAAAATCAGCTAATGTGTCCCTGAGTTAAGGCTCTGTGCAGACTGACCAAATCTCTTTTTACCTAGTACACGGGAATCCCGATTTACCACCAGGTGGCGCTAGCTCCACTCTTCTCTTCTGGCTCCTCCCAGGCTCACTTTCCTTGCCTGAAGTTCCTGATGCAGACAGGCTGAGGACAAGCTGAGCAGCAGCCTGAGAGACTCCTCTTCCCCTGCATCTGACAGCAGTGAGTATGGGTGACTTTCTTATAGTATAATTAGCATCACACACCTCACTGATTTACAGTGCACAGTTGTGTGGCTATGGGAATATTCAGAGGTGTGCAGGCATGTTTCCATAATGTACTCTGCTTATTTAATCCAGATATGTTTTCCCACAAGTTCTCTCAGTAATTTCAGTGTGTGTGTGTGTGTGTGTGTGTGTGTGTGTGTGTGTGTGTGTGTTCAGGGGCTGTGGGGTGGGGTGGGGCTAGGGCACTGTTCAATGTGTGTGGAGATCACAGGATAATTTTGAAAATCAGTTCTTTTCTCTCAACATGTTGAGGAGATCTCTCCTGTACTTTGTTCCATGCTGGGAACTCCAGGGTAGCTGGCCCTTCAGCTTCCAGGAGATCTCTGTGTTGGGATTGCAAAGGCATGCCCCTGTAGTCCCCTTTCCATGGCGTTCTAGGATTGAACTCAGATGGCTAATCTTATGCAGCTGGTACATTTACCTTCAGACACCTCTTGCTGGACCCTGGGTGGTTTTCAGAACCCTTTTCTTGGAATGAGTTCAGAGGATCAAATCCAGAGCTTTGCACATGCTAGGCAAGTGCTCTGCCAGCCTGGTGGGATTTTAAATATAAAAGCATTTCATCCACAAATGAGGCAATTTGACTTCTTCCTTTCCTGATTGTATCTGTCTTTCTCTTCTCTCATCTTATTTTTTTGAGAATCCAAGCTCTGCACTAAACAACAGTTGAGGGATGGTTGCTCCTGGCTCTATCCTGTATTTAGAGGAACTGATTTAAGTTATTCCCTATTCAGTATATTTGTTTGCTAGGATTACCACAGTGTCCTTTATTGTGTGCAGGAATGAGCTTTCTCTTCCTGGTTTGTTCTGGGCTGTGATCAAGAATAAGTTTAATTTTACAAAGACTTCCTCCATCTATTGAGATTATGATATCATACTTATCCATAATCAAGTTATGTGTTGAAGTACTTTTACTAATTTTCATATGCTGGACCATGCTTGCAAAAACACAGTGTTCTTTCACCATGTGTTTCTGTGCTTTCTCTTGCTGTTGACTTTTTCTACAATTCCATTATGGTCTGATAGGATATAAGAAATTACCTTTTGGATTTGTTAAAAGTGTGTGATGGAGTGTTCCATTGTTATTATGTACTTATCTTTATTCTTCCTAATATTGGCTGGATATCTGTTTGTCAGGTAGAAATACAGGTTGTGGAGTCTGCTTGCTTAAAATGCCTTTTCCATCCTTTCCCTGTCAGTCTTCATATGTGTTGCAAGCTAGCTGAGTTTCCCGCTGCAATAAACAAGTGGTTATTGTTTTCTCTTTTTCAATTCAGCCTGCCAGTTGCATCTTTTGTTCCAGAATTGAGACCATTTATTTGTAGGTTAATGTTAACATGTTTGTTCAGGCTGGGCTTTGGTGGTGCACAACTTTAATCCCAGCACTTGGGAGGCAGAGACAGGTGGATCACTGTGAGTTTGAGGCCAGCCTGGTCTACAGAGTGAGTTCTAGGACAGGTTCCATAGCGACAGAGAAAAGAAACCCTGTCTCAAAGAAAAAAAACTTTTGTACTGAATGAAATCCTATAATTTGGTGGGCTTCTCTTCACCTGATTTTCTGAATTGGTTTCAATCGCTATGTGATATTTTCTTTCTCTCTCATCTTAGATATTTGTTGGCTCACTGGCACTTTACCTGGGTTTAGGGACATCATTTAGGAGTTGGGAGGTTGGGGGAGGAATTTTATAAGCTCAGGGATCATTTTGAAAAAAAAGAGAAAAAAAAAGAGGGAATGATGGGATAATAGATTTATAATTGTGAGTTACTGCTTTTAGACAAATATATTGGTATAGATTCTTGTATATTGATACAAAGTTAAATTATATTGACTGTTGTATGCATGCATGTTTCTATCTCTGTTTAAAACATTATGTATTGACATATATTGTATTGATAAATATATATTGTATATATTTACCATATTGCAGTGTACATTTCTACCTCTGATTAAGATACTTATATAATGTTTGTGTATTGATATATATTTACCATATTGCAATGTATATTTGTACAGTGTTTATATTTGGAGGTCATTATCCTCATTTGTTACACAGTTGTTTATTGTCTTAGTCTTTAAGTTAGATAGATAATGAGAATTATATAGATAAATAGTCATCTAAGTTTGTCATTTATAATTAGACTAATCAGGTTCTCTAGATATGTAGAGATTATACTCAGTATAGATAGATAATCTTTGACCTCTTCAAAGAGCTGTAGAAAATGGCCTTTAATCTAACTCAGAGTTTCATGATAGTGAGATACAATTGCTCCTGGCAACACCGCTCTAATCCCGAGAGAATGTTGAGCACCAAAGACACTCCATCTGGAGCCTTTCTATTTGGCAGAACTGGCTTTTGGGCAAGGAAATGCCCATACCTCAACCACTGACAGAGATACAGAGCGTGCATCAATGGATAAAACAGGACTGTCATATCCTGCCAAGACAGGATAAGATAGTTTTGAAAAGTTCCTTGCCTTTAATAATGGTATGTCAGTTATGTTAGGCCTTAGCCAAAATTGGTTGACTCAACGTTGCAAACGAGACTTTGGGTGATTGCCCAGGTAGTCAGTTGTCTCTGTCAATTGTTGCACATTTTGGATATATCTCGTTTGTTGAGTAGTGTTTATTCCCTTCTCAGATCTTTTTTTTTTTTTTAATTTTTTTATTGATAAAAGGAGGATAAAGAAAGGAAAAAAAAAACAAATTTCCACCTCCTCCCACCAGCCTCCCATTTCCCTCCCCCTCCTCCCACTCTTCTCCCCCTCCTCCCACTCTTCTCCCCCTCCTCCCACCCCTCTCCCCTTCCCCCCACTCCTCTCCCCCTCCCTTTCCAGTCCAAAGAGCTGTCAGGGTTCCCTGCCCTGTGGTACGTCCTAGGTCCTCCCCCCTCCATCCATATCTAGGAAGGTGAACATCCAGACTGGCTAGGCTCCCACCAAGCCAGCACATTGCATAGGATCAAAACCGCGTGCCATTGTCCTTGGCGTCTCATCAGCCCTCATTGTTCGCCATGTTCCGAGAGTCCAGTTTTATCCCATGCTTTTTCTGGTAACAGTCCAGCTGGCCTTGGTGAGCTCGCAGTAGATCATCTCCACTGTCTCAGTGGGTGGGTGCACTCCTCGTGGTCCCGACATCTTTGCTCATGTTCTCACTCCTTCTGCTCCTCATTGGGACCTTGGGAGCTCAGTCCAGTGCTCCAGTGTGGGTCTCTGTCTCTATCTCCATCCATCGCCAGATGCAAGTTCTAGGATGGTATGCAATATATTCGTCAGTATTGCTCTAGGGTAGGGTCATTTCAGGTTCCCTATCCTCAGCTGCCCAGGGAACTAACTGGGAACCTCAGCTTGGGCACCTGGGAGCCCCTCTAGGGTCAAGTCTCCTGCCCACCCTAAAGTGGGTCCCTTAACTAAGAATTGTGGTTCCGTGCTCCCCTATCCAACCTTCCTTTATCCCGATCCTCCTGTTTCCCCAAGTCCACCCTCCTTCCCTTCTACCTTTTCTCTCCCCATCTCCCCTAACCCCCATCCCACCCCACCCCCAAGATCCCACTTTTCCCCCCGGCAATTTTGTCTACTTCCCTTATCCAAGAGGATAACTATATGTTTTTCCTTGGGTTCACCTTCTTACTTAGCTTCTTTAGATTCGCCTATTGTAGACTCCGTGAACCCTATTTATGGCTAGAAACCAATTATGAGTGAGTACATCCCATGTTCGTCTTTTTGGGCCTGGGATACCTCACTCAGGATAGTGTTTTCTATTTCCATCCATTTGCATGCAAAATTCGAGAAGTCATTGTTTTTTACCGCAGCGTAGTACTCTAGTGTGTATATATTCCATACTTTCTTCATCCATTCTTCCATTGAAGGGCATCTAGGTTGTTTCCAGGTTCTGGCTATTACAAATAATACTGCTATGAACATAGTTGAACAAATGCTTTTGACATGTGATAGAGCATCTCTTGGGTAAATTCCCAAGAGTGGTATTGCTGGGTCCAGGGGTAGGTTGATCCCGAATTTCCGGAGAAACCGAAACACTGACTTCCACAGTGGTTGCACAAGATTGCATTCCCACCAGCAATGGATGAGGGTACCCCTTCCTCCACAGCCTCTCCAGCAAAGGCTATCCTTGGTGTTTTTGACTTTAGCCAATCTTACAGGTGTAAGATGATATCTCAAAGTTGTTTTGATTTGCATTTCCCTGATCGCTAAGGAGGTTGAGCATGACCTTAAGTGTCTTTTGGTCATTTGAACTTCTTCTGTTGAGAATTCTCTGTTCAGTTCAGCGCCCCATTTTTTAATTGGGTTAATTAGCATTTTAAAGTCTAGTTTCTTGAGTTCTCTATATATTTTGGAGATCAGACCTTTGTCTGTTGCGGGGTTGGTGAAGATCTTCTCCCAGTCAGTAGGTTGCCTTTGTGTCTTAGTGACAGTGTCCTTTGCTTTACAGAAGCTTCTCAGTTTTAGTAGGTCCCATTTATTCAATGTTGCCCTTAATGTCTGTGCTTCTGGGGTTATACCTAAGAAGCGATCGCCTGTGCCCATCTGTTGTAGGGTATTGCCCACTTTCTCTTCTATCAGGTTCAGTGTTTTCGGGCTGATATTGAGGTCTTTAATCCATTTGGACTTGAGTTTTGTGCACGGTGATAGATATGGGTCTATTTTCATTCTTCTACAGGTTGACATCCAGTTGTGCCAGCACCATTTGTTGAAGATGCTTTCTTTCTTCCAATGTAAACTTTTAGCTCCTTTATCGAAAATGAGGTGTTCATAGGTTTGTGGGATAAAGTCCGGGTCTTCTATACGATTCCATTGGTCGACTTCTCTGTTTTTATGCCAGTACCACCCTGTTTTCATTACTGTAGCTCTGTAATAGAGTTTGAAGTCAGGGATGGTAATGCCTCCAGAAGATCCTTTATTGTATAGGATTGTTTTGGCTATCCTGGGTTTTTTGTTTTTCCATATAAAGTTGATTATTGTCCTCTCCAGATCTGTGAAGAATTTTGATGGGATCTTGATGGGGATTGCATTGAATCTATAAATTGCCTTTGGTAGAATTGCCATTTTTACTATGTTGATCCTCCCAATCCAAGAGCAAGGGATGTCCATCCATTTTTTGGTATCCTCTTCAATTTCTTTCTTCAATGCCTTAAAGTTCTTGTCAAATAGATCTTTCACTTCCTTGGTTAGATTTACCCCAAGATATTTTATGCTGTTTGTGGCTATCGTGAATGGAGAAGCTTCTCTGATTTCCCTCTCTGCTTCCATATCCTTTGAGTATAGGAGGGCGACTGATTTTTTGGAGTTGATCTTGTATCCTGCCACATTACTAAAGCTGTTTATCAGCTGTAAAAGTTCTTTGGTGGAATTTTGGGGGTCGCTTATGTACACTATCACATCATCTGCGAATAACGAAAGTTTAACTTCTTCATTTCCAATTCGAATCCCCTTGATCCCATTATGCTGTCTTATTGCTATTGCTAGAACTTCCAGCACTATATTGAAGAGGTATGGTGAAAGTGGGCAGCCTTGTCGTGTTCCTGAGTTAAGCGGGATGGCTTTGAGTTTCTCTCCATTTAATTTGATGTTAGCTGTCGGCTTGCTGTATATAGCTTTTATTATATTTAGGTATGACCCTTGTATCCCTAATCTCTCCAAGACTTTTAACATAAATGGGTGTTGAATTTTGTCAAATGCTTTTTCAGCATCTAATGAAATGATCATATGGTTTTTTTCTTTCAGTTTATTTATATGATGGATTACATTGATAGATTTTCGTATGTTGAACCAGCCCTGCATCTCAGGAATGAAGCCTACTTGATCATAATGGATAATTTTTCGGATGTGTTCTTGGATTCGGTTTGCCAGTATTTTGTTGAGGATTTTTGCGTCGATATTCATGAGTGAGATCGGCCTGTAATTCTCTTTCCTGGTTGAGTCTTTGTGTGGTTTTGGTATCAGAGTAACTGTAGCTTCATAAAAGGAATTTGGTAATGACCCTTCTGTTTCTATATTGTGGAATACATTGAGGAGTATAGGTATTAGGTCTTCTTGGAAGTTCTGGTAGAATTCCGCATTGAAACCATCTGGCCCTGGGCTTTTTTTGGTAGGGAGGTTTTTGATAACAGCTTCTAGTTCTTCGCGACTGACAGGTCTGTTTAGCTTGTTCACCTGGTCCTGATTTAATTTTGGTAAATCGTATTTATCTAAGAAAGTGTCCATTTCTTTTACATTTTCCAGTTTAGTGGCATACAAGCTTTTGTAGTAAGATCTAATGACTCTCTGAATTTCCTCTGTGTTTGTGGTTATGTCCCCCTTTTCATTTCTGATCTTATTAATTTGCAAATTTTCTCTCTGCCGTTTGATTAGTTTGGATAGGGGTTTGTCAATCTTGTTGATTTTTTCCAGGAACCAGCTTCTTGATTCATTGATTCTTTGGATTGTTTTTTGTGTTTCTATTTTGTTGATTTCAGCCCTCAGTTTGATTATTTCCAGTCTTCTACTCCTCCTAGGTGAGTCTGCTTCTTTTTTTTCTAGAGCTTTCAGGTGGGCTGTTAAGTCTCCAATATGTGCTTTCTCTGTTTTCTTTAAGTGGGCACTTAGTGCTATGAACTTTCCTCTCAGGACTGCTTTCATAGTGTCCCATAAGTTCGAGTATGTTGTTTCTTTATTTTCATTGAATTCAAGGAAGACTTTAATTTCTTTCTTTATTTCCTCCTTAATCCAGGTATGGTTCAGTAGTTGACTGTTCAGTTTCCATGAGTTTGTAGGCTTTCTGGGGGTAGCATTGTTGTTGAATTCTAACTTTAATCCATGGTGGTCTGATAAGACACAGGTGGTTAGTAATATTTTTTTGTAGCTGTGTAAGTTAGCTTTGTTACCAAGTATGTGGTCAATTTTCGAGAAGGATCCATGAGCTGCAGAGAAAAAGGTATATTCTTTCCTATTTGGGTGGAATATTCTATAGATGTCTGTTAAGTCCATTTGCTTCATTACCTCCATTAATTCTCTAATTTCTCTGTTAGGTTTCTGTCTGATTGACCTGTCCATTGGTGAAAGAGGAGTGTTGAAGTCTCCTACTATTAGTGTGTGCGGTTTGATGGCTGCCTTGAATTTTAGCAATGTTTCTTTTACATACGTGGGTGCTTTTATATTAGGGGCATAGATATTCAGGATTGAGATTTCTTCCTGATGAATTTTTCCTGTTATGAGTATAAAATGTCCCTCTCCATCTCTTTTGATTGATTTAAGTTTGAAGTCAACTTTGTTAGAAATTAGTATGGCCACACCTGCTTGTTTCTTAGGTCCATTTGCTTGATAAGCCTTTTCCCAGCCCTTTACTCTGAGTAGGTGCCTGTCTTTGTGGTTGAGGTGTGTTTCTTGTAGACAGCAGAATGTTGGGTCCTGTTTTCGTATCCAGTCTCTTAGCCTGTGCCTTTTTATAGGTGAGTTGAGTCCATTGACATTAAGTGATATTAATGACCAGTGGTTGTTAACTCCGGTCACTTTTTAAGTAGTAGGGTTTGTGTGTTTCCCTTCTTTGAGTTGCGCTGGTGAAGGGTCTCTAGATGTCTGAGTTATTGAGGTCTTTGTTGGACTCCTTGGTTAGTGATTTTCCTTCTATTATTTTCTGTAAGGCTGGATTTGTGGCTACGTATTGCTTAAATTTGTTTTTATCCTGGAAAATTTTGTTTTCTCCATTTATGGTGAACGAAAGCTTGGCTGGATATAGTAGTCTGGGCTTGCATCCATGGTCTCTTAGTTTTTGCAGTACATCTATCCAGGACCTTCTGGCTTTCATGGTTTCCATAGAGAAGTCAGGTGTAAGTCTGATAGGTTTACCTTTATAAGTAAGTTGGCCTTTTTCCTTTGCGGCTCTTAATATTCTTTCTTTATTCTGTATATTTTGTGTTTTGATTATTATATGACGAGGGGATGTTTTTTTTTTGATCCAGCCTATTTGGGGTTCTGTATGCCTCTTGAACCTTCATAGGTACATCCTTCTTCAGGTTGGGAAAGTTTTCTTCTATAATTTTGTTAAGTATATTTTCTGGACCGTTGAGCTGCACTTCTTCTCCTTCTTCTACTCCAATTATTCTTAGGTTTGGTCTTTTTATTGTGTCCCATATTTCCTGAATGTTTTGTGATGAGAGTTTGTTGGACTTGCTGTTTTCTTTGATCAGTGCGTTTATTTTCTCTATGTTATCCTCAGACTCTGAGATTCTTTCTTCTATCTCTTGTATTCTGCTGGTTATGCTTGTTTCTGTAGTCTCTATTCGTTTACCTAGATTTTCCATGTCCAGCCGGCCCTCTGTTTGTGTTTTCTTCTTTGCCTCCATTTCATTTTTCAAATCATGAACTGTTTCCATTATCTGCTTGATTGTTTTTCCTTGCTTTCCTAGGGTATCATTCACTGATTTACTCAATTCCTCGAACTTTCTGTTATACTTCTCATCCATTTCTATAAGGGCGTTTTTTATATGCTGTTTAAGGGTGTCAATCACTGTCATGAAGTCAGTTTTTTCTCCTTCTTCATGATTAAGGTGTTCATGTCCTCCTGTTGTGAGGTCGCTGGCTTCTGGTGGTTTCGTGTTGTTCTTCAGATTGTTGGGTGAATTCTTGCATTGGCGTCTCCCCATCTCTTCCTTCCAATATTCTCCTATGGATCTTCTTTTACAGGATCAGGTCTTCTTGCCAACTGATGTACCTTCCAAGTGATGTCACTCCCCCGTGCTGTTTCTCCTGGAGTCCAGTTCCAATCTCCTTGCTGCTTGGTTAGCTTCCAAACAAAGGCCCACCCTGCTTGCTGCAGGCAGGTTATGGAGACAAAGGAGCTACCACCTTCCCCTTTGCACTCACCTTCGGGTTCAGTCCCAGCGCCCAGGCAGGCTGAACAGGGAGGCACTCTGCTCCAAGAAGGGAGGGATGGAGGGAGACAGGGGGTAGGGGGATCTGGATGTAAGCTGGATGGGATAGGAAGAGAGAGGAGGTACCGGGCAGTGTAGCCCTGTAGGTTGATCAGGAAGTGTAGGTGGGCTGTTCCCGGGTGCCGCAGCACTCACTCACCACAATGATGTCTCACTAGGTGCCCTGATCGAAACTCCGTGCTGCTTGGTTCGCTCGCAGACAAAGGGCCCACCCTGCTTGCTGCAGGCGGGCTATGGGGACAAAGAAGCCCCCGAGCTCCCCTTTACCCTACGCTTGGGGTTAGGACCCAGCGCCCAAGCAGGCAGAGCAGGGAGGCTCTCTGCCACCAGGACAGGGAGGGGGAAGAGAAACAGAGGGTGGGGGGATCTGGATGTAAGCTGGATGGGATAGGAAGAGAGAGGAGGTACCGGGCAGTGTAGCCCTGTAGGTTGATCAGGAAGTGTAGGTGGGCTGTTCCCGGGTGCCGCAGCACTCACTCACCACAATGATGTCTCACTAGGTGCCCTGATGAAACTCCGTGCTGCTTGGTTCGCTCGCAGACAAAGGGCCCACCCTGCTTGCTGCAGGCGGGCTATGGGGACAAAGAAGCCCCCGAGCTCCCCTTTACCCTACGCTTGGGGTTAGGACCCAGCGTCCAAGCAGGCAGAGCAGGGAGGCTCTCTGCCACCAGGACAGGGAGGGGGAAGAGAAACAGAGGGTGGGGGGATCTGGATGTAAGCTGGATGGGATAGGAAGAGAGAGGAGGTACCGGGCAGTGTAGCCCTGTAGGTTGATCAGGAAGTGTAGGTGGGCTGTTCCCGGGTGCCGCAGCACTCACTCACCACAATGATGTCTCACTAGGTGCCCTGATGAAACTCCATGCTGCTTGGTTCGCTCGCAGACAAAGGGCCCACCCTGCTTGCTGCAGGCAGGCTATGGGGACAAAGAAGCCCCCGAGCTCCCCTTTACCCTACGCTTGGGGTTAGGACCCAGCGCCCAAGCAGGCAGAGCAGGGAGGCTCTCTGCCACCAGGACAGGGAGGGGGAAGAGAAACAGAGGGTGGGGGGATCTGGATGTAAGCTGGATGGGATAGGAAGAGAGAGGAGGTACCGGGCAGTGTAGCCCTGTAGGTTGATCAGGAAGTGTAGGTGGGCTGTTCCCGGGTGCCGCAGCACTCACTCACCACAATGATGTCTCACTAGGTGCCCTGATGAAACTCCGTGCTGCTTGGTTCGCTCGCAGACAAAGGGCCCACCCTGCTTGCTGCAGGCAGGCTATGGGGACAAAGAAGCCCCCGAGCTCCCCTTTACCCTACGCTTGGGGTTAGGACCCAGCGCCCAAGCAGGCAGAGCAGGGAGGCTCTCTGCCACCAGGACAGGGAGGGGGAAGAGAAACAGAGGGTGGGGGGATCTGGATGTAAGCTGGATGGGATAGGAAGAGAGAGGAGGTACCGGGCAGTGTAGCCCTGTAGGTTGATCAGGAAGTGTAGGCGGGCTGTTCCCGGGTGCCACAGCACTCACTCACCACAATGATGTCTCACTAGGTGCCCTGATCGAAACTCCGTGCTGCTTGGTTCGCTCGCAGACAAAGGGCCCACCCTGCTTGCTGCAGGCGGGCTATGGGGACAAAGAAGCCCCCGAGCTCCCCTTTACCCTACGCTTGGGGTTAGGACCCAGCGTCCAAGCAGGCAGAGCAGGGAGGCTCTCTGCCACCAGGACAGGGAGGGGGAAGAGAAACAGAGGGTGGGGGGATCTGGATGTAAGCTGGATGGGATAGGAAGAGAGAGGAGGTACCGGGCAGTGTAGCCCTGTAGGTTGATCAGGAAGTGTAGGTGGGCTGTTCCCGGGTGCCGCAGCACTCACTCACCACAATGATGTCTCACTAGGTGCCCTGATGAAACTCCGTGCTGCTTGGTTCGCTCGCAGACAAAGGGCCCACCCTGCTTGCTGCAGGCAGGCTATGGGGACAAAGAAGCCCCCGAGCTCCCCTTTACCCTACGCTTGGGGTTAGGACCCAGCGTCCAAGCAGGCAGAGCAGGGAGGCTCTCTGCCACCAGGACAGGGAGGGGGAAGAGAAACAGAGGGTGGGGGGATCTGGATGTAAGCTGGATGGGATAGGAAGAGAGAGGAGGTACCGGGCAGTGTAGCCCTGTAGGTTGATCAGGAAGTGTAGGCGGGCCCCTTCTCAGATCTTTGACGGAGTTGAAGATTATATAATTGTAGTTACTCTCTACATTATTTGGATTCCTTGAGATAGAATGTTTAGCAAAGCTTTTGTTCTCAATATTGTTTGTTATATTTATTATTTGTTGTTATTGTATATAGTTGTATTTGGTTTGGTTCTGTCTTATTTAGACAAAAAGGGGAGAGAAATTTTTTACCAGGAACCAAAGCTACAGAGAAACCCTATTACTACAACTTTGCGTTTGATTGTTTTGATAAAACACCATGATCAAAAGCTACTTGGGGAGGAAGAGGTTTATTGGCTTACACCTTCACATCACAACCCACCATTGAAAGAAGCCAAGGCAGGAACTTAGGAAAGAACTGAATCAGCGACCTTGGAGAAATAATGGCTCACTACTTGCTCGGCCTGCTTTCTTAAGTATCCTAGGACCCCAAAGTGGACTGGGCCCTCCCACATCAATCATCAATCAAGAAAATGCCCCACAGACTTGCCAATCTGCTGCAGGCAATTCCTCACCTGAGGGTTCTTCTTCACAGATGACTCCAGCGCGTGTCAAACTGACAAAAACTAACCAGCACACATCCCGAGTTACTGCTATTGAATCCTTAGTACTACAGGAGTTATTTTCTCCTGTAGTGATCATAGCTTTCTCTCTTTCTTCTTTGTGTTTTTATTTTTCTGCGAGTGTCTTCTTCACTGCTGCTTTGGTGGTCATGCATTGCTTTAGCTGTGTTCATCTTCAAGGTCTTTATAAAGGACGAATTTGTTTGTAGTAACATTGGTTGTCCATTCTTTTCTTTGAGGACTCAAAATACATAGCTCCACACTCTTGCCTTTAGCCTCTGACAAGGAACGTGCTGTTTTTCTGATTGTTTTTTTCCAATCAGGTCCATGTTAGTAACTTGGCTCATCTTTTAAATCATTTCTAGCACTCTGTTCTTGTTCTGTAAATCTGAATTTTACCAACAGTGTGATATGACAAGATTATTTTTTGGTCTGATGTATGTGGTAGTCTAAATTACCTCTGTATCTCGATGTCCTTATCGCTCAATAGATACAGGGAATTTTAGGATATTACTTGACTAAATAGGTTTTATATGCTTTTAGTCTGTATTTCAGCATTCTATTAAAATAAAAATATGTCTGTATGGTCTAACTGTCATATTCTGGGATCATCATAAATTTTTCTTTATTCCTCTCAAATAAAAAGGAATGCAATAACTCATTAATCCTTGTATTTGAAGTCCTGGTAATTTTATCTTTCAGTTAATTTAGTCTGTTGGTGGTGGTTTTCCCTAAAGTTTTAAAAGTTTATCTGAAAATTTTTCCAACACTTACATTTTTAATAATTCTCTGTTTATTGCACATACTCTATATTGTTTTGCTCATTTCCCTCAGCTGTCTATCTTTTTGAAGTTGCAATCCTTTGTAAGTAAACCTCCTGAATAATTTCTTCAGCACTCTATCCAATTAAATGCTTTTGGGTTCAGTTGCTGACAAGGTATGAACTTTGAGAAAGTTTTGTTTCTACATTCTTGTGTTTTGTTGTTGTGGTTTGTGCACCTGTGGGAGAGAATATGGTTTGCACACCGATGTGAGGATTTGTACAGTAATCTTTCTACAGAGGGCACTGGTCAGAGTGCAGATTAAACCACAGTAACAACACCAGAGTCAACTTGCCACATTAATATTAATGGGAATAATGAAATAATGGACAGGAGGTGGTGTCACGTCTCCTTTAATTCCAGCACTTGGGAGGGAGAGGGAGGGGAATCGCTGAGTTTGAGGTCAGCCTGGTCTACAGAGTGAGTTCAAGGACATCCAGTGCTACAGAGGGAAACCCTGTCTCAAATAAACAGCAACAACTAAAATGTATAGGAAGTAAAGTTAGAAAAGAGAAAGACCTTAAAATCAGTGTAGAAGCAAAATACCATTTACACTAAAGACCTCCACCTGTCTTTGTATAGTCTTTTCCACGGCTAGCCCCAGGGGTCTTTGTGGGCTCTTGTCCAGGTAGGCATTTCTGTGTGTGGCTTTGTCTAAATGAAGAAGTGTATTCTGGATGCTTTGGAGAAGTGGAGATGGCAAGCATAGCAAAGAGTTCTGCAATGGAGAGAATTCCTGGGAGCTGAGCTCTTTGTCTAAGCATTTTCAGATCTTATGTAGCAGCAAACCATCATGCAATAGGGAAGAAGCTGGGGAAATTCAGTAATCCTTTTACTCAGGTTCAAAGTTCTCAGCCCCTGTCTGCTGCACACAAATTGCACCATGAGTCAGTTTCAGAAACCAAAGAATCTGCCAGCCACCTGCTCAGAACTCTCTTTATCAGCAGTCATCCAGAGGAGCCATGTCATTCTGGTTACAGGAGGCAGGGCTGCCTGTCCTCATTCCTGCACAGCCTGAGCTAGGAGTGTGTCTCAGTCACTCCTGCGCTACTGTCTCTCATGGCTGCCTACCCACCAGGGCATCCAGGGCACCATGACATGTGCTAGATGATTTTAGATTCCACCGCAGCTCAAACTCAGAGAATAAAAGCTCTGGATTCTAGCACTGTGAGAGATGAAGTGTGTAGAGCTCGGGCTGTGACAATTTGTGTTCCTTTCTGTTACATAGAACAGGGGTTTTCAGAGTGGGCCTTTTCCTGAGTAACTCCATATATACAGCAGTGGTTTGCTTCATTTTGAAAGCAAATGCTGAGGAAAAATGACTTTGTACCTTATATGTGCAAGTATCCAGCACAGACATAAGTCATAGGTTGATAAACAACTCATTAATACAAATAATACAAACAAAATTATTCCTACCTGGTTGTGTGACACTGCTCTTGTACACTATAAAGGTTTGTCACTTGTATTGTCCAGTAGCTAGGGAAGAAGCATAGACAGGGTGACCAGAATAGAATTATGGGAAAAGGAAAAGGAGAGAGTATTCACCAGCCAAAGAAAGAGGAAGCAAGATGGGAATGCCACACTGAGAAAAGGTACCAAGCTATGTGTTTAAACATAGATAAGATTTATGGGTTAATTTAGGTGGAAAGAGCTAGTTAATAACAAGCCTGAGCTAATAAGCCAAATATTTTATAACTAATATAAGCCTATATATATTTCTTTGGGACTGAATGACTCTAGGACTTGGTGGGACAGAAACTTCTGTTTATACTACCTATGAACCTAACAGGCCACAAACACCTAAACCCATGGATGTTTGAAGACTCATCTGAGAAAGGAAGCTTGTATGCTTGTCCAAAACACCAGAGTCATGAGTGCTGCAATTCCCTCCCTTGGATCATAGCCATTGAGTCATCATCAGGCCACCCAATGTATGCATCACCAGATATAAGGCAACACGCACTCAACTCTGTCCCAAGATGTCTACTCACATGATCAGTCCTAATTGAAGTGTCCCACTTGAGCTCCCATTTTTTCAGACCCCTTATGCCTGCAGTCAGCTCTGTGCTTTGAAATAATCTGTCCTATGAGCCCTCTCTCTATCTTGACCTGACTGTGCCTTGAACCAACTGAGTATTTACTGACCACCCTGTTCCAGAACAGCTCTCTCTGCTGCATGTGTATCAGCTCTGTTTTCCCTTCCACAGCTCTGCGTTAACCCTTGCACCACTGCAAGTCTTTATGGGTGACTCTGTGTATCATTGTGCTCATTGCAGTCTGAAATCTGAGAGACAATATTGATCTTTAGGATCCGCAGGAACCAGTTTACACTTGCCAAAAGCCATAAGCCTTAGAAGAAACAAAAGTGCTGGGAAATTACAGGCAAAAAAGTAGATTCAGTTTATAAATATATTGTTCTTCAATAACCTGACATGTGGATGACATACATGTATCCATGCATTTTTTTTACATACCATCTCCATGACAGTGATTGATTCAGTGAGTTTATCCCCAGTAGTACTCTGCCATGAAGGAGCAGTGTCAGGTCAAATATCTTCAATGGAACAATCCATTTCTACTCTATGATTGTATTATTCTCATTGCTTAATAAAAATCTGACAGGCCAGTAGTTGGTAAGGAAGTTATGCCAGAAAGTCAAACTGAAAATGATGGGAAGAAGGAGGGAAGAGTCAGGAGATAAGCCAGTCAGTTGCTAAGCAAGCAGAATGTGTAAAAAATGAGGTAACAAGTCATGAGCCACATGGCAAAGCATAAATAGAAATATGGGTTAATTTACGTGAAAGAGGTAGCTATTAATATTGATCAACTGAGTATTTATAATTCACATTCACCTGTGAGGAGGCCACTTCTTTGTCCTGGTTGCCCATATCTGAAATAACCACACAGATACAATATTAATTAAATCACTGCTTGGTCCATTAGCTCTAGCTTCTTATTGGCTAACTCTTACATCTTAATTTAACCCATTTTTATTCATCTGTGCATCACCACAAGGTCGTTGGATACCAGCAAAGTTTCAGCACATCTGTCTCTGGTGGCTCCATGGCTTCTCTCTCACTCGGCCCTTCTTTCTCCCAGCATTTAGTCTAGCTTTCCCCCACTTAGTTCTGTTCTATGAGGTGTAAGACAGTTCTTTATTCATAAACCAATATAAGCAACACATAGACAGAAGGACCTCCCACACTATTCACTTCTGAGTCGGTTATTTGGGACCAGGCCCTTAGGACAGGAAACGTCCATGTACAAATACCCATGCTGGATTTAAGGTTCCGGAAAGGGATAGGTTCCAGCCTATAGTCACCAGGGCAGCCTGTTTCACCTCGGAGTTGCTGCCCTGGCCTCATGCATGTTGAACATGCACTGACCTGTGCTCTCAGGCCCAGGCCTGTGTTACTCTATGTGCTGTGTCTTCTGCATTTTCTTCCATGACAGGCGTTCTTGTATAGGAACTTCCTACTCTTTTGTAAAGTCCTGCAGATGCCTTATGCTCCCATGTTGCTCTCTTTATTTCCAATTTAGAGCTTCTATTTTCATATGATAATTCTCATTCAGAATGGAGTTCATTTCAAAATCATAATCAGTCACGTGCTTATTTGGTTCTCCTTTTTAATCTTATTTTTTAAAAAAGAAAATAAACTATCATTTTCATTATACATTCCAAGCCAGGTCCCACTTTCTCCCTTCCTACCATTCCCTTCACATTCGCCCCCATCACATCCCCAATCCACTCCTCAGAGTGGTAAGGCATATTGCTTCGAGGAAGGACCAAGGCCCACCCTATTATATTTAGGCTGAGCAAGGTATCCATTCAGAAAATGGGTTCCAAAAATCCCATACAATCAATAGGAATAAATCCTGGTACCAATGCTAGTGGTCTCCCAGTGTGCCCCAGCCACACAACCATCACCCACGTTCAGAGGGTCCAGTTTGGTTTTCTTCTGGTTCCTTTCCTGTCCAGCTGGAGTTGGTGAGTTCCTATTAGCTGAGGTAAACTATTTCAGTGGGTGTCCCCATTATGGTTTTGACCTCTTTGTTTATATTCTCACTCGTCCCACTCTTCCTCTGGACACTGGGAGCTGAGCCCAGTGATCCTATGTGGGTCTCTACCTCTCTTCCCATCAGTTGCTGGATGAAGGTTCTATGGTGATATTTAAGATAGTTCATCGATCTGACTACAGGGCAAGGCCAGTTTGGGTTCTTCCTCTCCACTATAGTTTAGGTTCTTAGCGGGGGTCATCCTGAAACAAGTAATTTCAACAATCGAGCCATCTCTCCATCGCCAGAACTTTCTAGTCTCCTTCTTAATCAATCAGTGTTTAAGTGGTTGCTAAATACATTTTTTATATCTTAATTATGAGTGCTGTAAAAATAGATTTTGTGTCTTGTGATAAGAAATCTGTAATTCCATTCCTTCTATCTTTGAATGTAGCAATCAGTTGTCATATTAGTAATGTTTGAGGAATACTTGTGAACATCCTCCTATGTTCTCACTTTAGTAATATTTAACCATGTTTACTGAAATGACTAGAAATATGTAACTGGAATTTTGGATAAAATTTTTTTGAACAGGAGGGGTTTAACATTTATTTTTCCACCAATGTCTGAATAAAGCATACTGATTTGGCAGAGCCTTAGTCCCATAGGTTGGTTTGTCTGAAATCCCAAAGCCTAAGCCTTCTGGATCCAAGGCACAGTGTTTTGAGGAAGCCATTTTTCTGAAGCTCCAAGTTTGCCTAGGGACAGACTGCTAATAGTTTTCTTCAAGAATAACAGAGCTTCTGGCAGATGTGTTTAGCAGGTTTTTCTTTCTTGTCTTTGCTGGTATGGGACATGTACTTGGAGGACAGGAAGAAACTAGTTTTGCTTCCCTGCTGCTGTCCCCCAACCCTGGCTGCTTTGGTTGTCATCAGAGCTCTTCACACAGCTGCTCCCACCCTGTCTGCTGTAAGGATTCTCCTGGAGGAGGCTTGTCTGAGCAGCTGGACCCTCACAGGCAGGAGCTCACCACCCAAGATGTCAGCTTTTAGTTAGGAAATCTGGCTGCATTGAAGATGGTATTTTAAACTGTTCAAGTGCTCAATTCACTAAAGGTCATACTTTAAAGTAAACATTAGGAACTTGTGAAAACTGACATAAAAATTTCATTTATATTGTTTTTCCTTAGAATTATTATACTGCTTAGCTACTGATTTGTTGTCCCTGTCTGTCCCTGTCATTTTAATATCTGAGTCGTCCTAGGATTTAAGCATATCCATCACATCAATGATGATGTCATTGTCAGCAGTTCGAATTGTGGGCTGTGTGAAGATTCTTAATGACAGTCTGAAGCTGGAAATAGTCAGAAATTTCTTCTGATAGCCATGGAAATCCAAATTGTTATTGTGTAATACCCCATAATACAACATATGCCTATACACAAACAGACACATATGCACACACAAGCACATGTACACACAGGACATAAGGTGATGGTAGCTATGTATTCTACATCTGAACTTTTATTAATCATAATATGCTTTTAAGTTAGAGAAATATGCCCCCTCATAAATTGCCTCTTCCCTCATGCATTATGAATAATATTTATTCTGTACTTTTTAGGGCTCATTAGTTTCTTGGGAATCTGGTATCTACATGGAGTCTATGTACTTAGTTATGTAGAGTTCTCATTGGATCCTTAGGTAATCACAGCCATATGTACTGTTCATCATGAAGGAATCTGCCTTTGACTACAGTCTAAACAGTCCTTAAGTGTGCTGCTCTGTGTAATAATGTTGTTTGTGTGGACAATCAACTTACTCTTGCTCTTCCTTCTACAGGAAGGAAGAACCTCTGAAGATGTCATCCAATAATGACCCTGTTACAGTCCCAATATTAGAAATAAATCCTAGTGACCTTCCTGAAATGGACACCAGTGACCTGAACTCATTGGCTGAAGAGGCTGTGCTAAGTTTTCATAACATCAGCTATCAGGAAACAGTGCAAAATTACTTTCTGTTTTCTAAAAAAACAAGTGTGAGAGAAAAACTATCAAATATCAGGTATGTGCATGAAGTAGAACATTGAGCAACTTTTCAATAAACACAAACTTTCTGTATCATTTATAAACTGTGTGTGTTTGTGTGTGCATATATATCTGTTTATGTGGCTATACAAGTGTATGTGGGTATGCATGTATATATATGTTTATGTTTAAGTATACATGTGTATATGCTCACATGTGCAGATGTGTGAATGCTATGACACACCCATAGCACAAGGCTGTCAGAGGAAAACCTTGAGCATTGGTCTTCGCCTTCTACTGTGTTACACACAGAGTCGCTCATTGTTCACTGCTGGTAATGCCTGGTTAGCAGACTGCAAGTGTCCTGAGATTCCCCTGCCTGGTGTAGCTAAGTTTTCTGTAAGAATAAAAACCATGCCCCTTTCAATTTGAATATTCACTACTCTGAATTAATCAATCAGATTATTTGGACATAATTTGTGTTTGTGCTGTACGTATACATCAATAAATAATGTCCTCTACTTGAGGGATGTCTCCCAATTTTAACTGAACATATCCTAATCTCTTTATAAGAGAAGAAAATCATCATTCTATGGGTATATATTCAGTTTTTCTATTTTGATTAAGGTGGTGTTTTGTTTTTTGTTGTTTTCAGTGTTAAACTTTGCAACACTCTCCTGTCCTCTGAGTGTGTCTTTCTAATGTTTGGATTTCTACTTAAGATGCACTGATTTTGGTTGATTCCATTTAAGTAGTAATTACATTGCTACTGATGTCCCATGAATCACTGGTTTCTTGTGACAATGTCTATGAGGCAGCGAGCAGGGTCATATGAAGATATTAATCATAAAACAGTAGTGAGAAGCTGTTATATACTTGACACATAAAGGCCATGTGTGTAATGGAGTCTTCATGAGAAACTGCTACTTGCTTCAAAGAGCACTTATCTTAGATGAACCACATATCACAGAAGACAAGTCCTTCAATAATAAACAGAGAGGTTTTGTGATATCTGAGACATTTTTGACGAGTTTTCGCTAGCAACTGACATCTTTGATAAGTAATAGGCTCCTAATAATGTTTTAATTTTATGAGTTTGCAATTATTTTCTGTGAACAATTTTATCCAACTTCAATATCATGTTCAGCATAGACCCTAAACTAATATAATTTCCTTTACATAAAAATATCAACCAGTATAATTTTGTGTTTACAGTGGGATCATGAAACCTGGCCTCAACGCAATTATGGGACCTCAAGATGGAAGCAGATCTTTGTGAGTATAATGGAAAGCATACAAAAGCCCGTTGTTGTAGTGATATTTCACTTGTATTTTAATAAATAAAACTTGCCTGAAGATCAGAAAGTAAAACAGTCATACTGGCCAGCCTTACAGACTAGGCAGCAATGACACGCACCTTTAATCTCAGTAGCCACAGTGACAGACACCTTTAATCCCAGTAGCCACACTAGTCTGCTATAGAAACTGAGCAGTAGTGGTACATGCCTTTAATCCCAGCCCAAGAGATGATTATAAAACAGGAGGAGACAGCTCTCTCACACAGTCACATTCTGACATTACTGGAGGCAGGATCACCATTTTGGGACTGAGGTTGTGTAGTAATATCTAAGATTTCTACAATAGCCCAGAATAGAGTATAACAAAGGTTTATTTATTCGGGGATAAACTCCCAGTTTGGGTACCAATCTGTAATCCTTTTCCTGCGCTGGGGACTGGAAGCAAATCCAGCAGAAAAAATGGGGCCGTACTTACTTTTTGTCAGCACTTGCTGTGCAGGAGACCACACCTAAAGTGGGCTTGTATCTTAAAGGCTATTGGCTGAAGGAGTTCGCACAGCAGATCCATGTAAGAGTCAGTGATAGGTCGATTTGTTTTTCTGGTCTTCAGGCTGAACCCCAATATCTGTTTCTGAGTTTTTATTAATTGTGCTCCACTTTGTATCCAGTTTCTGTGCTGTAAAGATGAGTTATTTCAGTACTGAGTGAGTGTAACTGTGAGTGTGTATGGGTGAGTCTGGTCCTGTGTGCTTTGGAGAGTGTGTAGGAGGGTGCATTCTAATTTTACACCAGGAGCAGGAAGTCTTACCAGATCACTTTACTGCTAAGAAATGACAGCATGATTGGCATATGGTATTGGGTCATATTATTATTTCTTGTGGGAGAGATAGTATTAAGATTAGAATGATGAAAGAGAAGTTTCGTGAAGGAAAGAAATCACCACCAGGCCTAATTCTCAAAGTAAAGCAGCACATTACCTGTTTGAGTCCTCAAGGTCAGATAGCAGGGAGAGGCGGTCATACAGATCATTTCTTACATTCATAATTTTGGGTTGTATTAGAGCACATTCTGAACAGAAAGAAGTGAGTATGTGCGTGTGTGTGTGTGTGTGTGTGTGTGTGAGAGAGAGAGAGAGAGAGAGAGAGAGAGAGAGATTTCAGCCTTTTGATATGCAAAATTTTTATTCTGAGTATCTGAAAGCTGATTGCTGTTACTGAAGGGAGGAAGTAAACCACACAACATATGTAACCCTTGTAGGTTATTAGATGTCTTAGCTGCAAGGAAAGATCCACGAGGATTGTCAGGAGATATTTTGATAAATGGAAAACCTCGACCTGCTAATTTCACATGTACTTCTGGTTATGTGCCACAAGTAAGTGCTATTGGGTTTGTAATTTTAGGTTTCCCCTCATTCTGTGTGGTTAGATGCTCAGCTAATAGACCTGTGTGTTTCCAGTTCATTAGATGACACATTAAGGCCGCACTTTCTCTACATTGGCTTTTTACAATGACTCATTAGCCTGAGAGTGACATTTTAAAATAGGAAGATGTGGAGAGATTGAAATATGACATCTGCAGCACAGTATTAGTAGTTGAAGGTGTGATTTAATTCTACAGAGTACCACAGTTGTCCAAGTTTGTCCTTCCTTCATCCTTCTTCACTGCTTAGTTTTCTGCAAATAATTACAGGTAGCCATCACCAAAATCCCTGTGCTCTACTTGGATGAGAAATGGGAAGGGGTGAAAATGATTGCATCAGGTTCTGTACTTGAAATTAGTAAAATTTAAAGCTTATTTTTTAGGAAAGTATTACATTGTGTATATTTTATATGAGGATTAGGTTGCATTTGTTAGAATGTTTGTTTCACTGATCACTATATTTAATTGAAATTCTATTTAACCTTAAGAATGACGTGGTGATGCGCACGGTGACTGTGAGAGACAACATAGAGTTCTCAGCAGCTCTTCGACTGCCAATGACTATGACAAGAGATGAAAAAAGAAGGAGAATTGATGAGGTCCTTGAACTTCTGCATCTGGATAAAGAGTCAAATGTTAAGGTAATGTGAAGAAAAGTCTTGAAAGATTCAGCTGACAGACGAGGGGGAGATACGTGTGTGGATTACATGACTCTCTGTCAGCAGTTTCATATGATGTATGTAGTCACACTGGCAGCTCTCTGCACCAATCAAGTGACTGGTTACAAGATTTAAAAGAAAATTAAGCTGGGAAGTCTACTTAACAATGGCTAAACCCGAGAATGGAGTGTGATTCAGCAGGGAAGAGTGCTCCTCACATGGCCATTTCTTAGTGCTCCTCACATGAGCCTCCTCTTCCCTCAGCCTTAAACTCTTGACTCTTTAGAGAATTGGACAAGTGCTTTCTTCAATTTATTGTTACTTTCCCTAGAGGACTTGTCCCTTGTTTCAGAATGTGCTTCTGGACAGACACAGGTTGTGCAGTGGAGAACTCTGGCTCTGCGTTCACTCTGCATTTATTTCCCTCCATGGTTGTCCTTGGTCTCTTCGCACTTACTTCTCACTTGTGTAGCTCATGTTATTTTCTGTAGCCTGTTTTCTTGTGTTTTTTTCTCATCCTTACTTGTGGTTGCTAGTTTTGACTGTCAGCTTGACACAGTGTAGTATCCCATGGGTCATCTAGCAGAGAGCCTCAGTGAGGAATTTCTGTGGGTGATTGTCTTGATTAAGTTAAGCGATGTAGGAAGACTCAGTTCACTTAGCAAGCTCCATTTAGGGTTTCGGGTTCTGGGTGTTGTGAGAATAGAAAAAGTGAGTTGAGCACCGACAGGCATGTAGGCATCACCCTCTCTGTGCTCTTGCCTGGGTGTAACCAGCTGCAGCAGCTTCATGTGTTGACTTCCCTACAATGGTCAACTGTACTTTTCAACTTTGTACTGAAATAAAACCCTATGCTCCCTTTTTACCTTTAATCTGAGCAACTGCCCATACAACTAAGATGTGCTTCTGCCCTCATTCTCTGCTTCTTTATATTATGTCATACATATTCTAAGACCCTGTATAAAGTTTTATAGATACAACCTTGGGCAAGTGTAGCAATAAAGGGGCCAAGTGACTCTTCCTGTTGAGATTTGTACAGGATCAGGGAAAGTATAGGCAAGTTGTGAGCTTCACAGCTGTATGCTATAATACATAACTAGTTTATTGCTGACATGTTTAAAAAGAATATTTTATAGTATTTCATCCTTGAATACTTAATTTTTATCCATGATAAATAAGGATGTTTGCTTATCTTAACAATTCCATCCTTGACTATCAAAATGAAATAAATCCTGATGCTCCCAGCCCTGTCTGGTTATAACCATTCACATTCCCCAAGTGTTCCTTGTTATTGCATTGTTTATAGAAACTGATTAGGTACTGTATTTATTATATGCTTATAGATTATAATATCATGGTTCCTTCCATTTTATTATCTCTTCCAAATAATCGTGCCTCTCACAATGACATCAACTCATTGAGAAAATTGTATATAGATGTTTGCTGAGCAGACATTTGTATATATGGATGAAAAGAAACTCCCCAGAATAGGATTCTCATGGATTAACTCTGGTGGTGTCTCCTCCTTAGAGGCAGTGAGGAATAGGGAGGTACCGGCTGCTGTTTCCCACAATCCTTCTCCACAGACATTTATGAGATGTCAGTGCACAACTTTAATCCCAGCCCTAGAGAGGAATATAAGACGGGAGGAGACAGCTCTCAGTCACAGTCTCATTCTGAGATTCCTGGAGGTTGGATCGCCATTTCAGACTGAGGTAGAGGAAAGAGCTAGGGACTGGCTGTTTTGCATTTCTGACCTTCAGGTTGAACCCTAATTTCTGTCTCTAGGTTTCTATCACTTGTGCTACAATAGGTAAGCAGATGTCCTTATATTTATGGATGAAGACTAAATAAGTACTCAATAGTAAGGAGCTACAAAAATGCTACACAGAGAAACAGCTTCAGTGAGTGCGCTGTGGTGACCCCACAAGTATTATACAGCAAGAGTACAGCTGACAGACCATTAGACAAATTCACAAAAAATAGAATATTGTGAAGAACCCGATTTGCAGAGCTTTGGGAACTCCTGTCTTTTGGATAAGTCACTTTAATTCTGTAGAACCCTTGTGGGATCATAACACTTCTCCCAGCAGTGTAAACATGACTCTTCCTGTAGGGCAACAGGATACCACCCCTCACACCATGAAGCCTGGTGTGAAAGCATTCACTGAGTCAAACCTTTGTTCTCATAGCCAAAATCTACGTAAAGCTAAGGCCCCACAAGTTTCTTTATTGACAGCACTCACTGAAAAGAAAGGAGCCCAAAACAGGAAGAGGTATATCTGCTCTAACAGTAGACTGGGGAAGTTGTAAATTACTGGTCCTTTCTTCTAACCTAACAAGTTATTAATATTCTGTATTTACCATTCACCTTGGTTTCAATTAATATAAGATCATAGCCCAAGAAAACAACTGTTTTTACCTTTACCCCTAGAGATACAGAAAAAAGACTTGAATCCATAAATCAACCTCAGAGAAATCAATTGTCCCTTTGAAAATGGCAGGAACCCTGCTAGAGTCAAAAGCAAAACCTCCAAAATACCCCCTTTAGCTCAGCTAGCTAGACACTAATGCTAATCAAGTCCATGAGTTACTATAGCTACCAATGCTGTGCTCCCAGGCACCAGGGAAGAAAGCAAAAATACCCAGAGAACACAACCACTGTTGCACTTTTCTGCAATTAATCATTAACTCCTAGTTATAATTAAGAAATATAGGGGTTTGGAGAGATATCTCAGAGGTTAAGAGCACTGGCTGTACTTCCAGAAGCCCTGAGTTCAATTCCCAGAAACCACATTGTGGCTCACAACCATCTACAAAGAGATCTGGTGCCCTCTTCCATAATGCAGGCAGAACACTGAATTCATGATAAATAAATAAATGTTTAAGAAAAATGTAGTTGGTGCACAAAAACTTCTTAGAATTCTGTATTGATTTCAAGGTCCCATTCTTAATTGATAGCCTCCCAGTATCTGCCAGGGAGCTTCAGAGCCATGTCGCCTCTAAGACCTAAGGTCCCTCTTTGTCAGAGTCACCAATTTTTTGTGACTCTGTGAAAATGCATGCTTGATACTATTGTTACCACCTATGAAATTGCTAATTTGTTTGTATGCCTATAAAAATTGAAAGCTTTGTATCAAATGGTTCTTCTTCTTCCTCTTTTTTCTTCTTCTTCCTCTTCCTCTTTTTCTTCCCTACCTTCCCCAAGGAATAAAGAAATATACAGGAGGAACATGTTTGAGTCCATCAGTTTGTACCACCCATCAGATCATTTCCCCAGCCAGTTTTCACCTGCCATAGGGGATCTTTCCTGGACCCTGTGGGGTTGAGGAGGATGGTACCTAAGGCTCCCTGATAGTATGCTATTCTAAACACTGGGATCCCAGAGGGCTAGCATTAGCAAGTATACTATTGTGCTGACCATATAACACTTAATCTTTTACAGTAACCACATATTGCCTCTACATTTCTTAGAACAAAATCTTATGAAAGGCTGAAGAGAAGTCTTGCAATGGAAATGCACTTGCCACACACCTGAAGCCTGGGTTCAGTCACTGGAACTCACATATAAAACCACATGCAGTGGCAGGCATCTGTAATGGGAGGTGCACCAGGAGGATCAGACATGCCTGTAGGGCATCAGCTGAACAAGACAGATCCTGGCTTACAAACAAGGTGGGAGGAGAGAAAAGACCTGTGACAAAGGTGTCCTATGACTGCACTGTGTGTGCTATGGCATTCAGGCACACACAAACACACACACATGCACACATGTATATGTGTTCACACTACATACACCTTTTCCTGAAAGCTATCATTAAGAAATAATATTACAAATCTTGAAATCTATTACACTGCATGACTTTTGAGAAGTTAATAAATATCTTTTTTGTTGTCCTCTATAAAAACAAGTAAGCAACTGAGAGCAATGACTAATTATTGGTAAAAGTTAAGCAGAAACTACCTTATTATAAATCCAAAACCATGTAAATAAACAGAGGAAAGCACACAAAAGGAGAAAAGAAAGAGTGGTAAACAGCAGTTTTTCTATTCCTGTGATAAACTAGTGTGGCTGCTGGGATTAAAGGTGTGTGTTACCATTGCCTGGTAATGCAAGGCTGGTCAGTGTGGCTGATTTACTCTCTGATCTTCAGGCAATCTTTATTTATTAAAATACAAAGGAAACATTACTCTAACCTATGAACTTTATTCGTAACTATGAAAATTAATGATTTCTTTATATCCTCAGCCTTGTCCTACCCACACTTATCCACATTCCTCAAACATCCTTTGTTGTATGTTGTGGGTGGAGCTTCATCATGGTTTTTTTTATCATGTTTGGAAAGAATTGTTCCCTAGTTCTGTGTCCCCATAATCCTTGCTATACCCTCTCACCTTACACATGACAGTGGCTGGCACAAAGACTGTGCTAGTTTTATCTGTAGACTCTATGACCTCTTTAATTTGTCTAGAAGGATGAGTCCTTAATTCTGTGATGCTGTACAGTTGAACAAAGTCAATTCATGAAGTCTTAAGAGAGTTGAAAAGACCTAATATGGAAATGTGAAAGTTTTGAAAAAAGCAGTGAGTGTATCTGTATCTCTGTGTGTCTGTCTATAAGTGTGTGTGTATGTGTTTCTATGCATGGGTATATGTGTGTGTGTGTGTGTGTGTGTGTGTATGCACGTGTATGTGTGTATCTCTGTGTGTGTCTCTATAAATGTGTGTGTATCTGTGTGTGTTTATACATGGGTGTGTGTGTATATTTGTGTGTGTGTCTATACATGGGTGTGTATGTGTGTGTCTATGCATGTGTATGTGTGTGTGTATCTGTGTGTGTGTGTCTATGCATGGGTATGTCTGTCTGTGAATGTGTGTTCGAAGGTTGTTAAATGTGTACTAAATTTCTAGATATACTTTACCTTCTTCTGTCCCGTCCTCCTCATTGCTCAGACAGAGAATTCACCATGCCAGGTTTGAGTGTGATAACTCATTACCTAGAATACGTGACTTGATAAAGAACAAACAGTAACTGTCATTAGCATAGGCGTTATGTCAAGTCTGTTCTGAGACTCTTTCTATTCACTTGGAAAAGAGAAACCTTCCTCTTTTCCCAGGTGCACATATTTTTGTTCCTCATCATATTGATATAACAAAACTTTTTATTGCTTGAACAGGCTCCGTCACCAAACAACAATGATTGTTCATGTTCTTGTTAATAATGGTGGTCATTGTTGCTTTAGCCTAGATCTAAAGAGCTCAGGAAAAGGACCAGTATAGCAATGGAGCTGGTCACCGAGCATCCCATTTTGTTCTTGAATGATCCCACCACTGACTTAGACTTGAGCACTACTACTGATATCATCTCGGTCCTGAGAAGGTAAGTGCTGAAGGAACATTAAGTTTTATTAAGTTAATGTAGAACAGATGCTTAAAAGAAATCCCACACCAGCTCAGAATTGAGAAATAGATGGTTATTTATTTAGGGCAAGACTCAAATATCAGAATTCTCTGCCTGAATGGAGAACAGAGATCGAATCCAGCAATCCATAAATCAGAAAGAGCAGGCAGGGAAGAAAGAAAAAGGGGGAAGATGCAGGCTCTGCATCAGCATTTATAGTATAAGAGGCCACGCCCCAGTAGGCGGGTAACCACAAGCTGTAAGATTTCCTACAGCATCTTAAGAGCTGATCTCGTGTGTGTGTGTTTGGTGTAGGAGATTAAGAGGTAAGCTACAAAATTTCTTCCTTGTTTATTGGAGGGGAACTTGAAGTAACAAGGAATACACATCAAGAACAATGAGACAGGAGCATAGGGAAGATGGCTGTGGTGCAGGTGGAGACTGCTTTAAATAGCATGTCCCCATAGCATGTCCCCATAGCATGTCCCCATAGCATGTCCCCATAGCATGTCCCCATAGCATGTCCCCATAGCATGTCCCCATAGCATGTCCCCATAGCATGTCCTCATAGCATGTCCCCATAGCATGTCCCCATAGCATGTCCCCATAGCACTCAAGCCAGTGTCAAGGGAGCAGGGGATGGGTGCGTTTGATCAGAACAGAGTGTTGTATGGAAGGAAAACTTATTTGTTCTGAGGCAGAGCATGTTTGGTGTGTCTGGAACATTAGAGAGACAGGGTGGACCAGAACCTGGTGGTCCGAGGAGAAAGAAGATTACCAGTGCACAGCTAAAGACACCACAGGCTGGGTGACTTGATAGAAGTCATGTTTCTTACAGTTATGGATGCTGGATGCCAGTTATTAGGGTATCTATAGGCTGTGTCTGCTGAGGCCTGGGTCACTGGGTTGTGCATGATGTCTCCTCCCTATGTGTCTATGTCCTGATCTCAAAGGGACACCTTTACACTAGGGCACACTCGTATTCTCATTTAAATTTAATTACCCTTTAAAGACCTAATCTCTAATTATAGTCACATTCTAAGTTCTTAGATGTGAAATATTCCACAAATGAGTCCTTGGAAGCACACAATTCAGCTCTCTACCTTTACAACTGAACGGAGGGGATTGGTTGGTTTGGATTGTTGTAATAAGGAGTGGCGGGGCTGCGTCACCAGCACCCCGACAGCCTGGCTAGCTTATGCCCCGAAATAACAACACAAAAACTGTATTCTTTTAAACACTGCTTGGCACATTTCTATCTAGCCTCTTCTAGGCTGATTCTCACATATTAATTTAGCCCATTTCTAATCATCTGTGTAGCACAGCTAGGTGCGCTTACCAGGAAGATTCTAGCCTACATCCATCCTGTGTTGGAGCTTCATTGCGTGTGCCTGGGAGAGGGGAACATGGCGTCTCTGCTCCTGAGAGCAGAGCTGTGGAGTCTGAGCTCACTTCCTCTTGCTCCCAGCATTCTGTTCTGTTTACTCCTCCCACCTATGTTTTAACCTATGAGGGCCAAGCAGTTTCTTTATTGCTTAACCAATGAAATCAACAGATTGATATATGACACTCTCACACATCACTTCCTCTTTTTCTGTTTAAACAAAAAAAAGGAAGGCTTTAACTTTAACATAGCAAAATTACATATAACAAAACAGTTGTCAAGTAAAAGTTACAATAATCTTTATCATAACTAAGGAAAACTATAACTATCTATATATTTTTTAACTACATCAAAGACTCCAGAAAGATATAATATTACCTAAGCAAACAAGAAATCAAAACTCTAGAAATGACAGAGACATCTCGCTGCCTGGACAGTCACCCAAAGTTCCTCTGTACCATTGGAGCATCCATCTTCGGCCTTCAGGCCCATAGTATCCAGCAGACATTTCCATAAAGCAGGAAATTTCAAAGGCAGTCACTATCTGCTTGTCCTGAAGAATGTCTTGCAGACTCTTTCATGAATCAGGAACCCCGAAAGACCATCTCACCTTTAGGCAAGTTTAGCAGTCCTCTCTCTGCGGGTTCTCTGTGTCCAGTTTATGCAATAGTCCAGGCAAGAACAGTTTCTTGCCCAAATGGCTATCAAACTCCATAAGGATCCTCTTCGATGCCCATCTTCTTCTTGAAGTAGATTGGTGCTGCCAGAAGCAGAGTGTCTCATTGTCATGAAAAGTCCTAAGTTATTAAAACATTAAATGCCATATTCTGCAGCCTTTGAAAGATATGAAGAATGTCTATCTAACTGAAATGCATCTCTATATATCTAGAAAATCTAACTAACATTACTACAAGCTTGACTATTACTGATGATTATCCATTAAGCTATATTTCTTAATTATACATTACATTTTTTAATGAACTACACAATCACAATGTCTTAATCAATAGCAGAAATATACATATAACAAAATTGACCTTAAGTCTCTATCAATAAAGCAAAGTCTATACTAATACAAATTATTCATATCTATATCATATCCCCCTTTAAATGTTAAAGAACATTTATAAACCATATTTGGGAACATGGGCGCAGTTTTTTTCTCTCCAAACTGCTTCCTGCTGAATGGGGGCATCATTAATTAGGTCTTTCATGGTATAACCTGTGTGCTAGTTTCATCTCAGTTGGCAGTTGAGCGAAGCAATTTTCTGAAGATGTTCACAGCAACCCTTCAGGAGGGCATGGTCCATCATACCATATCGGAATAAAAGAAATGAACAGGATCTCATCCTCTGTGAAAACAAAATAAGAAACTCCTTTCCAAAGCATCATGTCCTTGGATCCAAATTTCAAAGTCAAGTCATTTTCAAAATATCTATGTTGGATTAGTTCAACAGCATTTATAAATAAATATCTTTTAGCAGCTGTTGCTCTTTCCTCAGCATTCAAATAATTCAAAGAGAGCATAATAGCATACAGTATCAAAATTCTCTGTTTATTTTCCATCTTTGTGCGCTTTATTTTAACCTCTATTTTGTTTATTTTTACTTTTATTTTTTGCTTTTTGAGACAGGTTCTCTGTATCATTGACCCGGAATAACTCTGTAGACCAGGCTGTCCTTGAACTCTCAGAGATCCGCCTGTCTCTACCTCCCAGGCATTTGGGATTAAAGGCACACACTGCTACACCTTGAACTCACAGAGATCTGGTTGCCTCTGCCTTCTAAGCACTGGGATTAAAGGTGTGTGCTACCACACATTGAAGTCACAGAGGTCAATCTCCCTTTGCCTCCCAAGTGTTGGGATTAAAGGTGTGTACTACCACACCCAACTACCCTCTTTCTCCATTTTTTTTACTTTTAAGAACTTTTAACTTTTAGCTTGCATATATTTTTAACACACTGTAAACCATTTAGAAATTTTCTTTGTCTTTGAATCTCTCTTTACTGTATATCTCTCTTTTCCTGACTACATGAGTCTTTAATTTACTGAGCAATATGGGTGGGATTAAAGCCGTGGCTTTGGCCGCTAGATCCAGTCCATTCCTTAGCTTTCCAGCCTCATGGCTGAGGTACTGGCTGTAGCCATGTTTACTGCCACAACGCTATGGCATTTCAAGGTTCCTGCCAGCAAGTAAGTTGCAGCATTATGTCCACAGACAACACACAAGTCCTCTCTCTGTAGTTGGCCCTCCTGCCTCAAACAGTCAGAGTTTGCCCTGGCAGGATGGCCCAGAAAGCTGACATTTTTAAACGGCGCAGCTTTTTTCCTGCTATGGCTGAAAACCGAAAAGCATGCGTTCAGCTTTTCATCAACACCTTTTAAGTGTTTCATGGCGGACCTCTTAATGAGCTGCAGGGTTTTGCAGCTAAAGCTGAGTCAGGAAGCCTCTCTTAGATGAGAGCGCTTGCTTGCCTCTAGCAAGCAGAGTAGACCCGAGAAATTGCTGCTACCACATCAGGCACCATTTTGTTGTTTACTCCTCCCACCTATGTTTTAACCTATGAGGGCCAAGCAGTTTCTTTATTGGTTAACCAATGAAATCAACAGATTGATATATGACACTCCCACATCATTGGATTTAGATTGCCTTGACACTCTGGGCCACTGTGAAGTCTATGGTTTTTCATGGCAGGGCATGTGGGAAAGCTTCTGAGTTTAGAGAAGAGCAATGCATCATGAAGGACGTTGTGCAGCTGCACTATAGGGGTGTGAGATTTCAGCAGGAGGCTGAGATCTTGTGGTTCCCTTGCTAAGAAATGGTGGACTCTAGATAGCTTAGAATATAGAATAAAGAGCATTATCTCTGATACTAGCTTTGGATGTGATGTGAGGAATGATTGCTTAGGTCTGGATCCTAAACCTGGGGCAGAATGAGTAGAAGAAATGTAGAAGAAATGGCATTTTCTTCTCTCACGGACTAAGTCTGTGGTTGAAATATTTAAAGAAAGTCTGTAAGTGTTGGGTTTTATACATTTTAGAAACTGTAGAATTTCAAACTGACTGAATAACCCTAAGAACCATTTAAGGACTATCCCATTCACAGGACCTAGGCTACTGACTGTTGAACTTTACTGTGCTCTTTCTCTTACCTTCCTTCCCCTTGTTCTTTGCTTTGTTCTGACATCATGGTCTCTTCACACCCTGTCCTATCCCTCTAAGAACCAAGATCACTTTACCATTGTGCCTTCCCCGTGAGGAAGTTAACAACTGGCACCTTGCCACCTTCTATCTGCAGATACCTCCTGTGTCAGCCTCTTCCCTGTCTGTCCTCTTCTGGATACTCTAAGATCATCTTCTCTCTGTCCCTGTGTCTTATGCCATTGATAGTCTTAGTGCATTATGTGGGGTCATCCCAATTGTGGTTTCTCCCAGAGTTCTGGGAGCAGACTCAGGCCCTGATATGTTGTACTTTCCTTGGTTTCAATATCCCACAAAGAGTACCTTGTGGTAGAATATTTTAATTTTTTTCATTTTATCTATCATCTATCTATCTATCTATCTATCTATCTATCTATCTATCTATCTATCTCTATCATCTGTCTAGTGTGTGTTTATGTGTGTGTGGGGGTGTAACATGTTTTTAGAGGACATCAGAAACCTCAAGGGACTTGGTTTAGCCTTTCACCCTCTGAGTTCTGGGGATGTAAATCAAGTCTTGAGACTTGGAGTCAAGTTTCATATTGTTTGCCTTGCTTGAATCTTGAACATCTAAACATGCTTGTGGTTCCTGGTTATATAATATAAAATTTTAGCTTTTTCTTTTGTGATTTATGAATAGTCTGTCTGGAAAACAATTGGCCATTGGGCTATTATTGTGCTCTTATTTCCTGTCTACCAATGTTGTCCTGCTGGAATTCAAGGTGAGCACTACCATGCCATGATCGCTCACTCTCTTTTTCTTTCCCTCCCTTCTTCTCTCCCTATCCTCCTCCCTTCCTTGCTTCTTTTCTTCCTACCTTCCTTCCTTATTCTGTTCTTCCCTCCCTTCCTCCCTCACTCCATTTTTTTTGTTCTTTCTGTATGTATTAATGAAATATAGTCTCATGTAACCGAGGAGGGCCTTGAACTCTTGATCCTCACAAGTTCTGGGATATTACAGATTTACCCAGCTTTAAAACAAACCATGATTCTTTATTGATTCTTTAGGATTTCACATCATGCACCCCAATACTGTGCAAGTCAGTCAGTCCCCCCATATCCACACTTCACCATCAGCATACCCCCTACATGCCTTACAGCAGGTCACAGATGGAGTGCATGTTGGGTTGGGCAAACTCAAAGCCCTGGACATGTGCCTGGGTGGTAGCTGAGCTGGTCAGTCCAGGACAGATATGACACCATTCCCAGCTTTTATAATCATATTTTCAAGGAAGTTTTAAGTACTGTTTTGGATTATTGCTTCTCTTAATGTAAGATATGACTTTCTGAAATGGTCATTCAGTTCATTTTTTCCTATATGGAATTAAACCAACAATCTAATCCCAGCTTTGTCCCTCACTAACTGACCTCTTGGATTGTTGCTTGACCTTTTAAGACTTATGTTGAAGAATCTCAAGAATTTATTAAGGTGAAATAGGGATAAAACTCACTAATACAAAACAAATTAGATCCAGTTGCTGTCCCCTGCCATTCTGCCAAAGGGGATTGTAAACCAGTTGCTGCTTGCTCTGACAGAGGGGGGGGAAAGGAAGAGGGAGAGAGAGAGTGAGAGACAGCAAGAGAGAGAGTGTGACCTCTCTCAGTTCTTAAGAGGTCACTTATGCAGACAGGACCATACCCTAGGCCTTGCTTCCCCCAAAGTCATTGGCTAAATGGATTTAAATCATACAAGACCTTATCAGCACAACACAAAAGAGGAAACTGTACTAGAATTGCCTTGTGCTGATATTGTGAAAGTTGAAATGAGGTTATTGTTGAAATATTTAGTGGGAGAGCAGTGGTTAGGAATGTGAGTCACATCATACTACAGTGAAAATCAATTCCTGACGAGGCAGAAAGTGTGAACAATAGAGGGGAATTGTGCTTACAGTCATAGCTGTAATGTTTGCTCTGTCATTGCTTCTCAAGCTTGAGTGAACCTGTCCATCACCTCAACTGCATGTTCATGGTATGGATTCCCTGCACTGACTCCCAGATATTCTGATTTGGTGTCTAGAAGACTGTGCAGGGATCGACATTGCCAGTAACACTCGAGTGGACCTTGAAATCCTGATGTTCCACACTTCAAGAAGTCTTAATCGTTTAAATAAAGGCTTGGAGCTTGGTTTCTCTATCAGGTGCCTAACACAAGTGAGACGAGTTGTTTTTAAGGAGAATTCAAGATGAAATGGGAACAGAGAGTACAAATATTTTGTCAAGAACCTAAAGGTTCAGTAACTTATGATATTTTCTCTTTGAACTTAGGATGTCTAGGAGGGGACGGACAATCATCTTCTCCATTTATCGGCCCCAGTACTCCATCTTCAGACTGTTTGACAGTCTCACCTTAGTGACCTCAGGAAAAGTCATGTTTCACGGGCCTGCGCAGGAGGCTTTGGAGTACTTCACATCTGCAGGTATGGTGGGCTTTGCTGTGAGAGCTCCTTCATTCACGGGATCTGGGGAGAGAACAGGGGTTCTCAGGAATGCTGCTTGGCCTTCATTCAGACTTACTGTGTGTGGGCTTCTCCATTTTAAATACCTTTGGTTAATTTGGTGACAGGGTTCTGCTATTTGTGCAGCACAGGCTTGCTATGCAGGTCTCCTTCCTTTCTCCTGTCCTGTATCATGCCTGTGTTTCAGGATTGTTACTGAGCCTCTTGTTCTGCTTCCTAGTCATGGTGACCCTCTTAATTAACATGCTGGCCTCAGGCCCAGTTATCCATCACTTGAACAGCTTTTTAAAGGCCCAGCATCATTGCGTTCTTGGTCATGCAGCAGATGATGATTTTCAGGTTTCCCCTCATGTCACCTGACTGCTGTGAAGAGGTTACTTAACTTAGCAGTAACTTTGCATTTCAGGTTTAGGAAATGATTGAGGGCTGTAGTGGCTCAAGTTCGGGTTCTGTGGACTCATGTTTTGGTCTGCCTGTTTTTTTTTTTTCAGTCAGGTTGGATGATTACATACTTTTAATGGGTCATGCCATCAAATTAATCTTAGATAAATGTGGATATTGTTATGAATTATTGTCTTTGACTACAAATATAGGTTTAAATATTTGCTGCCCTTTAAAAATGTGTGAGCATTTGTGAGTCTATGGAGTTCAATAAAAATTTAGGTTAAATTCAAGTGATCCTTTCACTGGAAGAGTTCATATATCTATGTCTAGTCTATGTCTGTTCTATCCCCATGTCTAATCTATGACCAGATCTTTGTCTAGTCTATTTATATGTCTAGTGTATGTGTTTGTCTAGTTGTCTTGGTCTATGTCTAGGCTATGTCTACCCTGCTTGTGTCTGTGTACTATATATGTGCAAGTGTATATGTATGTATAGCACCAATATAAGCATACACATGTATACAATGATCTGTGAAACAGAGATTGCTGAAATACTATGATTGTATATATATAATAGAAAAGAATATGCTAGTGTATGGGAGGGGCAAGAAAAGGAAGAAGTTCTTAGATTCTGCTCCCCCCCACTTTCCCACTCTCTGAAAGAGGGTCCTTGTATTCATGGTGTACCTTCTTTGTAGGTTACAACTACGTTTCCCACAACAACCCTGCAGACTTCTTCCTGAACATAGTTAATGGACATCATTTCTCTGCTCTATTAGACACAGAGGAAGATGACCATGAATGTACGTGAGTTTTCTAGAGTCACAGATTTTTAACTAATTGATTTCATTAAAACACAAGTAGAGGGGATCAGCTTCTAGGTAGCTCAAGGTCCAGAGGGAAGCCACGGGGCTGGTGAAGATAAGACCTTTTCTATCTAAAAGGTTAGGAAGAAAGACACTCACATTCTGTTGATCATATCCTTTATTCATCAGCCTCTTCTGATGGACTGACTGGGATGAATCTGTTTGTGTGGTCACAGCTGTACAAATGTGTGTTTATCAATTGTTACATAAAGTATTTCCTCATTCCAAGGTCCCCAAACTAATCTACATGTCTCTTTGAAGAGAGTATCACGTGCCTTCAGACTCTATACTTTCATTAAGCATTGTGTGCAACACAGAAATAATACAAGTGCCCCAGCTGTGCATGAGGTGTCCTGATACCAAGGTCATGGGTGCCCACAAGGCCCCCTCAGTCAAACAATCATTGTCCTCCACATGGAATTTCAGGGTCAAAGTACTTCCAAGAAACATCTGTTTATCCTAATCTCTGTCCCATATATTGATTGTCCTAATTTCCTATGCATACAGGTGACATGTTTTTCATCTTCCTTACGGGATTAAAAGTAAAGTCATCCCAATATCTTATATACATTTATGTCTAAGTAACGTGTCAACAGAGCCTAAGCAGAGAGCAATCATCTCTTCACACACAAATCCCTTGCCGGCTAGCATGGCATATACTGTGCCTAGACAGAGAGAATCAGTAATTCTACTGTATATCTGTAAAGTCAGTCTTACAAGGAATGCTAAAGGAATCCCAAAAGGAAGCTTTGTACATAAAGACAAGCAGTCAGCTGTACTTAGATACTCAGGGTGTATACCCATCTATTACTAGTTTCTTTTATCAGGAGAATTGAGGGCAGGGGATGGCCACATGGACACCAAGACCGGTGTCTGTATCTGATAAGTAAAAATAATAAGAAAGAGGCAGCTCCACCAATGCAAGAAATCCAATTAGGTCAAATCAAACCAAATCAAAATGCCCATTGTTTTATTAAGAATGATGCTCTTGGGGGGTCGAGTGCATGCCAGGGAAACAGGACAGCAGGGAGCCCATACAGACACAAAAACCATGTGTTCCTCCTCTGGGAGCACATTAAATACCCTGTTGGAGTGATACTAACCATCCCCAGGGAGAGTTCAGGACCTGGCATGCTGGGATTTGGAGTCCAGGCCAAAGCAACTCCCAGGCCTGGTTGACTGGGATGGAACAGGGTGCTGGGGGCTATGCTCCCAACGTCACAATACCTGTTAAACATGAAGAGAATTAGGGCCAGCCTGGCTCTTAAAGAATTCAATTGTTCTTTAATGTTTAAGTGGAACTGTTATCTAAAGCTCTTTCTAAGGTGGAGCTCAAAGGTCTTGAATGAAAAGCATTTTTTATATATACTTTTATTTTATCAAAGTTCTATATATTATTACCTTTTAGAAGGTACAGCTTAGGGAGTAAGTCATCTTCATAATGACTCAAAGATAAAATTGCCCAGAAGAACATGATGTTTCCAAAGAGAAAATCATTACCTTACAGGCAGTGGGGGATTTCCCCACACCCAATTCAACCATGCCAGATATCCGGGAAAGACAGCAACAGCAAGAGAGCAAGCAGGCAAAGGGAAATCAGAAGCAAAAGACATCCTGGGATCTATGATCTCAGAAGTCCTTGCCTAACTGAGATGATCAAGGGATTTCCTCCTGGTGGGCCAACTCCTGGAACCTCAATCAACATCTGCTGCTCCTCTGACATGGTCTCTGGCATCATGGCCTCTGGTACCCAACCACATGTCTCATTAGAAATAGGTCTTATGTATATTCAGTGTCTAAAATTAACTAACAGGCTTTGCTCTCTCTTATTGCTGGTTTTTTCAACTTAATTTAAAAAAGAACATTTATATGATATTGTCACAAGGGAAATTTCTGCTTAGAAGTAAATGTAACCATTATTTGTCATGCTATTCTTATTATTGTTTTAGAATGGTTTGCTTATATAGCCAGACTGGCCTTAAATGTGTGCTCTTTCTACCTCACCTCCCATGTGTAGATATTACAGGACACTGTCACCATGCCTGATTTTGTTCATTTTAAAAACATGATACTTGGCAGTTTATACATTTGCATAGACATTTATCTAGCAAGGAGGGGCCCCTTGTTCTTCTGGGCCACCCTGCTAGCTTAGAAACAACATAACCACACAGAAACTGTATTAAATAAATTACTGCTTGGCCCTTTAGCTCTAGTTTCTTATTGGCTAATTCCTACATCTTAATTTAACCCATTTCTATTAATATGTATATCACCACGAGGCTGTGCCCTCCAGCAAAGTTTCAACACATCTACCTCTTGCCATTGATCCATGGCATCTCTCTGACTCTGCCTTCTTCCTCCCAGAATTCAGTCCCATCTTCCCTGCCTACCTAAGTTCTGCCCTATCAACAGGCCATGGCAGTTTCTTTATTCATTAACCAATGAAAGCAACACATAGATAAACAGACCTCCCACACCACATTCACATAAAGCAGAAATCAGGAACCAGACAGTTGTATTAAGTAGTACGTATCCATAAGGGAAGGAGGACTTTGTTAATACTTAGGGATGGGAAAAAATCATTTGGCTTTCTGTGTCCACGGGATAATGGGAGTACTCAGGTCAGTTACGGACATTTTTCTAATCTGAAAGGAATTACACTGGAGTAATTTTATTATGATCAAAGTTTGGTGGGCTGAAGATGTAGCTCAGCTAGAATGCTTGCCTAGCATGCGCAAAGCCGTGATTTTAGTTCCAGCACATAATGGGTGTGAAGGTGCATGCATGCAATCAGCACTTGAGGCAGAGACAGGAGGACCTGGAGAAGTTAAAGATTACCCTTGGCTTCATAGCTGCTTTGAGGTCAGTCTAGGGTACATGATAGTGTCGCAAAGAAAAACTGATACATAATTTATGTCTTGTTTATGACTACTGTCTCAGTAAAATCAGTTAAATTATTGTCTGTTTCTTACCTTTATCCATTTTTATCCCAAAGCTGAGGAACACAAAGATCTTTCTGAGAGACAGCACCAAGTCACAGAAGAATTAGCCAATATGTATGCCCAGTCCTCCTTATACAGAGAAATGAGAACTGAACTGGATCCACTGTTGGGGGAACAGAATGCAGGGAGGAGCTCAGCCTTGGAGGAGATCACATGGGTCATCCCTTTCTGGCATCAACTTTGGTGGATTATCTGTCGTTCATTTAAAAACCTCACAGACTTTCCAAGGATGACTATAATTAAGGTAATCTGATGAGTTATTTTAATTGTATTGCGAAAAACTCACATAGGAGCAATTTGTTTCTGAGTCAGTCTACTGCAGGGCCAAACTTATCTTCTGCTCCCTTGAATGTGTTTGTCATCTCCACTCGGCCTGGCATAGAGAAATGTTTAGTAAAGCAAGTAAAAGATGTTTAACTTTTTACTTATAAAAAACTTTTTAAGTGGTTGTTTTTATTTAGAGTAACTGTAATAACTAACCAAAGTAGGTTTTTATTCAGGGAATTCAAGGAGTTAAGCACACCAGGGAGCTGCTCAGACCTGTCTGCTTTGAATCAGCAGCACATCCTACAAGTTCAAAATTTAGGAATGAGTCAAGGAGTAAAAGGCCTTTTTCCTGATGTAATTTTCCTTGTGAGGGGATGGATGGTATAATTGAATAAATAGATAAAACTGTAGCCTGTCAGATGAAAGAATGGACTTGGGGAACGTTTAAGTAGAGAAGGGTGGAGATGACTGGAGAGGGAAAGGACGGTTGATCTGTGGTTGAAATCATGTGGTGAGGAGACAGGGCCATAGAACAGCTCTGAGGGAGCCTGAACATCCACTGCCTGAGATGAGCCTGCTGCAGAGTGCTGTTCCCTCATCAGGAGTCCAGTGTGTAAAAGCAGTAGCTACTCAGAGTGCAGCTCACACACACAGTAACTGGACTGAACAATGCTCTTCCCTGTCAGCGATCTGGAACTGGGAGGAGGTGAAGTTCTACTTTTCTTTAAACTGACTCTGTAACAAGGATCATCAGATCACCATGCTTTAAGGTTTTCTGTTATTTTAACATAATTGTCACACAGAAGTGTGGTTCTTCCAGCTCATTGGGCCATCACTTATTCAGTTATTTTTGTTTCCTGATGATGATGATGATTCTGCTGTGTTAGTGTTTGATCCTGGGCCTTAGCCATTAGTCAGCAAACACTCTACTGTGAACCTACATCCGTGTCCGCATCCAACCAGCACTTACAGTCATTTCTGCTCGAGTGCATTGTCATTTCATTCTCAGGCATTTATTTTCTGTCTAATATTGAAAGGTTGTATGCTGTTGGCTGTAATAAAACACCACTTACTTCTTAACATGTGTGATGTCCCTTTCATATTTCAATGTTTCTTTCTACCCTGTGTATGTGAATATTCTGACCATTTGATTTATACTGATCTTTTGGTTTTCTTTGAATTAAAAAAAAGATTCTATATGAATGGAAAACAGTGAGTTACATTCATCAAATTGGGTTACTCCTTGTTCAACAGTGAGGCAATGTAATGGGATAAGAAGTGTATGCGTGTGTGTCTCTGTGTGTGTGTGTGTGTGTGTGTGTGTGTGTGTTCTAGGAACTGAGGACTAATTTTAATATTTGTTATTTATTTTTTATGTATGGGTGTTTTGCCTGCATGTACAAATTCTCATGATGTGCATGTCCATGGATGCCAAAAGACAACATCAGATCCTCTGGAACTGGAGTTACATAAAATGCTTAGGGGCCATTTGGGTGCTGGGAACTGAATCTCAGGTCCTCTACAAGAACAGCAAGTGCTCTAACTACTGAGCCTTATCTCCAAGTTCTGATATTTTCATTTCTGATTTATCAAGTTACATGGTAGGATGTTTTCCCTTATAGTATTTTACTCTTAAAACATTATCCAAGGTATAATAGTTAGAATATTTCAAATAAGTTACAGTATCATGTAGCCTTACTCCTTTGCTAATGGAAGCACCTTTTAAAGTCATTTTAATCCCAAACCACAGCAGTGCAGGCTCTTGTGATTGTCGGCACAGATTGGGTAGATGGAGGTAGACGGGGATCTGGAGGAGCTGGCTGTGTAGGTGAGACTTGAGCCCAGGCTGCTCTGACTGAGGCTGATGGAGCAGCAGTGGCAGAGGGGATGGGCAATGGGAGACTGGGGTGACCCAGAGGACGCTGTATGAATACTTTGGCGACAGCTATAGTGTCGGTTCCCACACAGCACAGACATCCCTTGATGTGGGAGGGCCTTCTGTCTATATGTCAGTTTCATTGGTTAAATAAAGAAGCTGCCTTGGCCTTTTGATAGGCCAGCCCTTAGGTGGGTGGAGTAGACAGAACAGAATGCTGGGAGAAAGAGAGAAGAGTCAGGTAGACGCCATGAAGTTCCGGCCTAAGATGGACATAGGTTAGAATCTTCCCTGTGAGCCACGACATCATAGTAAACATAGATTAATAGAAATGGGTTAATCAAGATGTGAGAAATAGCCAATAAGAGGCTAGAACTATTGGGCCAGGCAGTGTTTAAATGAATACAATTTGTGTGTTGTTATTTCAAGTTTAAAGCTAGTCAAGCGGGAGCCAGGCGGGACTAAAAGCAGGCCTGCTAGCCTCATCACTACAATTGGCACCCAACGTGGTGTCCCTAAGGTGACACAGATGAGGACCAGTTCACCCCTTCTTAGCATACAAAATACCACTGCTAGGAACTATGTTGTGAGTCATTTTTAATTTTGTTATTTGGTTTACACTTGAGGTGATTAGCATTACGGTACATTGTGAGGGCTCTGTCACTGAGCTGTTCCCCTGGCCTGGGTGCCTTTGTTTCTAGATATAAGAGTAAAGAAAGCCTGAATTCCCTTGAGCCACTTGAAGTAGAAAGCTGCATATGTTCACTGGCAGCAAAGCTGAGACCTCAGTTTAGGTGAACACTTTCTGTCACTTGGGTTTGTTCCCAAAGCTCCCCAGGTGCCTGAAATCTCTTCCACCCTGTGTCATCCAGATTTTAGTTCCTGAACTGAGTCCATCACTGGCTGTTCCTGGTTGAGCACTCAGAAAAGTCTTAGCTTTTCCATGGTCTGCACTGTTCAAGCCTCAGATTGCAGAAACATTCATTGTCAGTCTGACATATGAGTAGTCTATTGACATGCGTGTTGTATGTTCTTCCAGGGACTCTGGCCAAAATAGAGAGTTTATATTACTGGAGATTAGTAAAGTATGTATTTCAAAATAATGGACCATGTGAAGAATGCTTTCTATTCCTATTTGAATTTTTACCCTGTTTTCTTTTTGAAAGGCATTTATCATATTCATACTGACTGTGTATATGTGTATCACTTTACATGTCCAAAGAAATGACTGTTCTGAAGTCCACACCAGGTAAGCAAATGAGAAAATGCTGTCACTTTGTTCAAACCTATATAAATCCATGAAAAATTTAAATTAATGATCATGACAAGAACAGAGTAAACATTTTACCATGTGATCGAGTGTGTTTGAAGACTGAGTGAAAAACTCACTTTTTCACATACGTTTGTGTGTAGATAGTAGGAAACTCCACACACCACACATCCCATTTTGCCTGTTTTAGTGTATGGAGTGTTTTCATGTTAGTTGTGTAGACAGTACGAAACCCCACACAACACATCACATTTTATATGTTTTAGTGTATGGAGTCAAGCTGCTGAGTGTGCGAGAACATCTTTTTGAATGCTGAAGGTTTGCTCTTTAGGTAGAAAGCTAGAGCTGTCCAATCATAGCCCACTGTGTTAACTGTTTGAGGAGCTGCTGTCCTGTCTCCAACTCCACTGTACACTTTTATATCCTCACCAGCACAACACAACATCTCCAATATACGCACATGCTCACCAAAACTTATGTTCTTTCTTATTTACAATAAGCTATCTACGAAAAAATAAATCACCATTCCTTGGATGCCTTATGAAGTATCTCTGTCACTGTTCTTCCCCCATCTCCCTCATCTTTTACTGTCTAGTTCTCACCCTCCTGCTCCTTATTCCCTCTTCTTCCCTTTCTGACTTCCCTTCTCCTCCCACATCTACGCTCCCAATTTTCTCAGGAGATCTTGTCTCCCAATTTTCCTTTCCTAGGGGGATCTATATATGTTTCCCTTAGGGATCACCTTGTTCTCTGGGGTCATGGACTATAGGCTCCTTATTATTTGCTTTATAGCTAGTATTCACCTATGAGTGGGTACATACAATGCTCTTTTTTCTGGGTCTGGGTTAGCTCACTCAAGATGTTTTTTTCTAGTTTCATCTATTTGCATGCAAATTTCAAGATGTCATTGCTTTTTACTGCTGAGTAGTACTCCATTGTGTAAATGTACCACATTTTCTTTATCCATTCTTTGGTTTAGGGGCATCTAGATTAATTCCAGATTCTGGCTATTACAAATAATGCCACTAAAAGCATGGATGAACAAGTGTTCTTGTAATATGGTTGAGCATCCTTTGCGGGCAAAAAATACTCAATAAAATACTGACAAATCAAATCCCCAAGATCATGAAAAAAAAATCATTTACCATAATAAAGTTGGCTTCATTTCAGAGATGCAGGGATGGTTCAACATACAAAAATGTATCAATGTAATCCACTATATAAATAAACTGAAAAAAATTCCATAAGATCTTCTCATAATAAAAGCAATATGTAGCAATATCAAATTAAATGCAGAGAAACTCAAAGCGATTTCACCAAATCAGGAACAAGACAAGGCTGTCCATTATCTCCGTATCTTTCAACATAATTCTTGAAGCTTTAGCTAGAGTAATAAGACAATAAAGGGAGATCAAGGAGATACAAATTGGAAAGGAAGAAGTCAAACTATTGCTATACACAGATAATACGATAGTATACGTAAGTGACCCAAAAAATTCTACAGGGAACTCCTACAGCTGATAAACACCTTCAGCAATGTGATAGGATACAAGATCAACAAAAAAAAATCCATAGCCCAGATGTGACCCAGAATGCTACTTCTCTTCAAAATGGGAATTTGTAGCAATATAAAAACAATTGAAAATTTGAGGAATATCATGCAAAGTAAAAATAGTCTAATCCAAGAAAGGCAAATATGTTTCACTGACATGCAGATTGTAGAGAAATTGACCTCCTGGCAGCAAAGTACACGTTTCACGGCAGTGAGGAATGAGGAGAAACAGATGTGTTAAGAGTATAAAAATCTGTTAAACAGCATTAGTAGAATTTATTTCTTTTAGATAAAATGAACAACAAATTCAATCTAGCAGATATTAGTAGACATTTCAAAGTTTATTATTATGCATTTCTAATGTGTTACTGTAAAATGATGTATAATTCTAGTGATGGACATCACCCTATTTAGCTTGATATAATTACTTCACAAAATTTTTAATGAATCATATTAGTTTTATACCTTAAATGTATTGCTATAGATTGTTAATCTATAATTATAATATTCAAAATGTGAGGTAGAAAGTAGATGTGGCATATACGGTTAAGTATAGCCAGGGCCATAAAGTTCCCTTCCTAAACTCTTGGTATTGTTGATAAAAACATATGAAAGCAAGCAAGATAGGAATTGAGGACAATTTAGTGGAGACAGAGATGGAGAATGCGCTGAGCACCAGGGAATGTGTGTGTGGGAATGGAAAAGTGGAGAGAGGGAGTTGTGCGTTTAGTAGAGTGGAGCCTTGAAGACAGACTGGCTCATTAGGAGAGGAGGAGAATCCCGGGTCCTCTGGGCTGTGGTTGGTCACGTGGTGCTCAGGCCCTTTGCTTTTGTTTGGTCATTAAAGACAGGGCCACAGTTGTGACCTCACAGGCCTAGAACTTGTCATGTAGCCCAGCCTGGCCTCAGTCTGCAGCCATTCTCATGCCTCTACTTCCCAAGTTCCCTGAGTTTGAAGATTTTGCTTCCTGCTCTTCTCACAGTCTTACCCATTCTTAGCTTGTTGTTTCTTTCCTTTTATTTTCTTTTGAAATGTGGCCTTTCCTAGATTGTTAAGTGGAAATTTTCTTTGATGTAGGAGGAAACTTGTCTCTAATAAGGTTCACCCTCTTCTGATCTGATATCTAACCACCACCGTGTACCTAGATAAAGATTCACTGACCTCTGACTTTAGTTGAAAAGGGTAATAGGCTCTTAGGACCCAGTCATGGCATCTGTCTTAGAGGAACCTGACGTGGGTATCCAGGAAACAGGTAACTGCAGAGGGCTTTTTGCTCACCCTCCTCCTGCTTACCATCTCCTATCACATGAATACCAATTATTTCTTCACAAATAAGCATGATTGAATTCCTTTTTTGAGCTCTTTGGAAACCATCAGGAAGTTGGTTGGCCTGTTTTAGGGGTAATCGTCAGGGATCTAAAGATGGTTCGACAGTCAATGTCTATGTCTGTAGGTAGCTGTTGAGTGGAGATTCCCTACTGCTTCATGTTTTCATTCTTACTCTTCTGTAAAATCAAAGTGGCCAACTGAAAATGAAAATTCTTTGGAGATTATTCATCTTGTTGTTTCTCTCTTTATACATTGGGAATGATGCTTATGAATTTTGTTAGTTAAATTAACATCATGGATTGGGCTGCCAAGTAACTACCACAGAATCAGTGGATTTAAAATCAAATGTGTCTCTGCACTGCAGTGTGAGAGCCTGAGGGGAGGATTCTCTCCCAGGATCTTCCTGTCTGGCCACCTTCTCTCAGCCGTCTTGTGGCAGACCCTGCAATGCTGTCTTTTCCCATGATGAGGACACAGATGGCATTATGGGTTCCACTCTCAGGATTTTGTCTATAACCAATTAATTCCTAAATTATATACTCTAGGATGATTACATTAGGGTCATTATCAAATTCTTCTATTTTAGGGGACCTACTTTGATGAACAGACACTGGTATGGAAAGAGAGAGGAAAATAATTCATGGGACTCATACACCCTAACCTTTTAAACCAGAACAGTTCTAAATACTTATTGTATTTTTAAGTGTATGAGTGTTTGCCTACATGTATGTCTGTGTAAAATTAGTGTGCCCTGAGACCTGTGGCTATCAGGAGGATGCACTGATTCCTGTTCTAGTTTTGCTTATTATTGTTCTCAAGAAACAAATGACCAAAAGGCAAGTTGGGGAGGAAAGGGTTTGTTCAGCTTGTATTTCCAAATTGTAATTCATCATTGAAGGAAGTCAGGACAGGAAGAACCCAAAGTAGGCAGAAATCTGCAGAGGCCATGATGGGCCCTGCCTCCTGACTTGCTCCCCATAACTTGCTTAACCTGCTTTCTTTTACAACCTAAGACCACCAGCTCAAGGATGTAGCCTCCACAATGGGTTGGTCCCTCCAAGATCCATCAGTAATTAAGAAAATGAGTTGACTGGATCTTCTGGAGGCATTTTCGCAATTGAGGTCCCTCCTTTTAGATAACCCTGGCTTAAGTCACATTGACATAAAACTCCCTGGCATGGAATCTCCTTGAACTCGAGTCACAGATGACTGTGATCTACCATGTAAGTGCAGGCAACCAAACCCAGGTCCTTTGCAAAAGCAACAAGCACTCTTTATTGCTGAGCCATCTCTCCAGTACTGTTTTCTTTTTCAAAGAACAGATCTATGTAATGTTATTTATTCTACAGAACAAAGTGTATTGGAAAGAAACCATGATAATGTTGAATTTACTGTTGCTTTTGCCTCCATTCTCTCCTGGCAGAGCCGGCCTGCTCTTCGTGCTCACAGTCTTCCAGTGTTTTATAAGTGTGACTGCAGGAGAGATTCTCATGATTGACAGAGATCACTTTCCGTGAGTAACCTCTGCTCCAGAAGCAGGCATCAGGGGTTGTTGGTCAAACTAATTACATTCATAGTTGGGCCTAAAAATGTTATGTCATGAATTACCAGCAATTCCCTTTTTTCTGAATTACTTAGTTGAAAATAAACCATAAAATTTTGTTTTTATCACGTGCTATCATGTAATATTAATTGAAAAATGAATGGAAAATCAAGAGCAGAGGTTTCTGCAGCTCAGAGAAAGTCTCAAAATTGGGGTGAGACCACTCGATCCCAGTGCCTCAGACAACACAGTATAGGGGGCTGAACATGACGGGAAATTCACTCACCCCCTCCCAAAGAAAGATGTCAGGGGCTTCATAGAGCTCGGGTGTAGTGGGCTCAGCAGCACATTGGAGCTGGAGAGGGACAGCTGCAGAAGAATCAGGGTCCTCTTGATGCAAGGCTGGAAAGAGCAAGACAGCCGTCGAATATAAAAGAACTGTTTATCTCCTGTGTTTTTCAAACATGGAAAAGTATTTTCCTGGTGGCCTGTGCTTAGGATTCCCAGCTCTCAAACATGGCCAAGTACATGCCAAGGAGAGAAGTCTTCAGAGAGGAGCTGAGGGCTTCGGTTAGTTGGTAGAGTGCTGGCTCTGTGTGTGAAACCCTGTGTTACATTCACAGTACCACAAACCCTGAGCAGGGCTGTATTTCGGTAATCCCAGAATTTGGCGAGCAGTTTAGAGGCAGGAAGTTGCTCAGTCTTTGGTATGTATGGAACTTAAGCCAGCCTGGACTGGTGGTTCTGTATCAAAACAAACAAAAACCAGAGATGCACTGAAGACACTGAGAGGGGAAGAGCTTGGGATTTGGAGGGCAAGGCAGGGAGAGGAGAGGGTTAGGTTTGGCATCTGGTAGAGATTCATGGTTGTAAAGAGAGATTATGGGAGGATGCAGCTGTTGTAAAGTGTGGGTAGCAGAAGAGAAGGATGTGGTGTCCTTAAGATGCACTGTAACCTCATAGTGACAGTCTCACCTTCTTCATAAGAACTGGAAGGAGAGAAGTCTCCATGACCACAATCTTAGGTGAGGTACGAATGATCTGCTCCTCAGGGAGCCAGCTTCAGAGGGCAGAGACTCTGAGGAGAGTGGGCACACTGGGCTGTTTGCCTGGAGGGGATGTTGTGTGCCCAGAGTGGACAAAACAGGGGAGAGTTCTCTGGTGGGGAGAATCATAGTGAGAATGTCATAAGGCTGTTGACCTAGAGTGGCTTGTCCCTAAGATGGGGACATGTGTTGGAGTCAGCATGGAGTATAGAGGAGACTGTCCTGTTAGGCTGCCTGTGGTAGCAAAAGTCAGTATAACCAGCATCTCCCCTGTGCCTTCTGGACTAATCTAAGGATATATAATGTGATCTTTGTCTCTGTAGACATGAGTATACCAGTGGATACTACACAGTGTCATCGTATTTCCTTGGGAAATTGCTCGGTGAGCTGGTACCCAAGAGGATTTTGCCAAGTATTATATTTACTGTTGTAGTATTCATCATAACAGGTAAGTGACAAGGCAAGAAAATGCGTCTTTACTCTTGGGGGAGCATGTTTTAGTTTGTGCAATTGTGGCAAGTCTAAAGTAGAAAAGTATGAGTAGAAAAGCTCATCTCCACTCTGTGCCATCAAAACAGGAGTTCAGCGTGAAGAAATTCTTCAAGCCTTGTTCACAAAATAGTATAAAAGCCGTTTAGGAAACTGTGTTTTACTAGAGATTCTGTGCACTGTAATGAGTGTGGAAATAGCTACACATTTGAGACAGTGCCAATGGAGCAAGGTCAATTATTAGATATCTACGCAAAGCTATTTTAAAAGATTTATTTTTCCTTCATTTGTTTGTTTGCCTTCTCTCTCCCTTCTCTCTCTCTCTGTGTGTGTGTGTGTGTGTGTGTGTGTACTAAGTTGATCCAGTGCCTAGAGAGGCTAGAGAAGGACATCAGATCCCCTGCAACTGGAGTTAAAGAATGGGAACTGTCGTGTAGGTGCTGGGATTGGAATCCAGGGCCTTGCAGTAGTGGCACATGCTCTTAATCAGTGAGCCATATCTCTACCACAGCTGTCTATTTTTCCTATTTTTTGTATAAGTGTCTGTATATGTAAATACAATATAGAAAAGTAGATAATATCTCACACATATGTATGTTGGACGAGGGTGCGACTTGTTTATTCCCGGCCATTTAACCCCAAAATAATCACACAGAAACTGTGTTAATTAAATCACTGTTTGGCCCATTAGCTCTAGCTTATTATTGGCTCACTCTTACATATTAATTTAACCCATTTCTATTAATCTGTACATCACCACAAGGTGGTGGCCTACCAGCAAATTTTCGGCACATCTGTCTCCACAGACAGCTCCATGGTGTCTCTCTGACTCTGACTCTTTTCTCCCAGCATTCACTTTAGTTTTCCCCGCCTAGCTCTGTTCTTTTGCCCTATCACAGCCCAAGACATTTCTTTATTCATTAACCAATAAAAGCAACACATAGACAGAAGGACCCCCCACCACCATATGTATATGTGAAAAAGCACTTAAATGTATAAAATGTGTTATGCTAAGGTTTATTGACAATATCTAATATAAAATGTTATTTTAAATATGTGCACAGTTTCATTTGTACATCATGGATAGGCTTCACCCTAGATGAATTGTTCAGAATTTACACTTTTCATCCCCCCCACACTCATAATGACACACAGACATGCACACTCATTCACACATGCACATATATGCACATACACTCTTTCACACACATAGACTTTCAAAAATAAGCACTGATAATGATTAGATATTTTTTATCAGAGATTTATTATTCAGAACCAGTTATTCAGGTTGTGGGGTAGTTATGGGAAATGTGCTTATCTTACAAATCAGACAACCTGAATTTGATCCTCAAAATTCATTGTAGAAGAGAAAAATGCTCCAGAAAGATGTCCTTCAACTCCATATGCACACCACGGCACATGCACACCATGCACATGCACACCATGGCACATGCACAGCACGGCACATTCACACCACGGCACATATACAGGATGTCTCTACAGACCCCGCTGAAGAATTAAGCCATCCAATTGACTGGCTCTGGCTGAAGAGGGGAAGTGCGTCCCTTGCCACTCAGCCCCTGGGGTCTGGGAGACAATCAGATACAGCCAGGAGTCGAGTCAAGCAGGAACTCATTTATTGTCTTACAACATGCAACTTATAAAGCAAAACCCCACAAATCACAGAAGAACTGGAAGGAAAATTAGCCAATCACATCAGCTGTCATGTCTGCATAAGCTGAGGCTCCCATAGCCCCTAATGGGGATCACAAGGACATCAGGCACTTTACGTCACCTTACCCCATCTCTAACGCCAAACGTCTTCTTCTCCCTTGCTCCTCTTGATTGCCATTTGGCTGGGAGTATTCTTCATGGACTTTGCAACATTTCTGTTTTTGAATTTCGTGCCCCTTTCTGTTACACTTTTGGCATAGCTGTCACGCTTTTCGCTTAGCTCTAAATGCTTTTGGTGCCAACTGCACATTTTTCTAAATGTCACTATTTTGTGCTAACTTGTCCACTCCAGCCTGCTATATGCTCATACTCGATTCAGCCCACACATGCACACCATGGCAACCAAAGCCACAAATTCATTTTGCACACCATGATAGTAATAACATTAACTTTGTAAACAATCAGGATGGAACTCAGTTCCCCAAAGTCTAACTTGTGTCCCTGTGACAATTATAAAACACATGATTGTATGTGACTCAGCCTTAGCTCCACAAAGATTACAAATCAGCTTGTGGAAACCATCCCCTACCTCCAGAGCAGTTACATAGTGATTTCCTAGGAATAACTAAAGTTGAAGGCAAGCCCCTGTCTTCCAGATATTAAAACCACTGCACGATTGTTTAATCCTTGGCTTAGTTATGTTTTTAGTGCTGTGACAAACACCTTGACAAGAATCAACTTGTGGAGGAAAGGGTTTATTTCATCTTACAGTTCAATGTCCTTTAAGAAGGGAACTCAGGGCAGGAACCTAGGGGCAGGGAGTGAAGCAGAGTCCGTGGAGGAGTGCTGCTTACTGGCTCCTAATGGCTTCCCCAGGCTGCCTTCCTATAGAACCCAGGACCACTGCCCAGGGATGGCATCATAAACAGATGTCTAAGACCTCCCACATAAATCATCCATCAAGAAAATATCCCCACAGGCTTGCCTACCTGCCAATCTAATGGAAGCATTTTCTTAGTTTCTTCCCAAAGAACCCTAGGTTGTGTTAAATTTACAAACAACCAACTGACACAGTTTTGATCCCAATTTTATTACTAAAGCAATTATAATAAACACAGAGTAAAGTGGACTTGAACATGTTCTATTGCTGATTCTCCTGTAAAAAAATGCAATAAAATTTAGGCCACTTGTGTAATCTGTAGTTTTCTATGTCAGGATAGCATACATTGCTCATAATCTTATATAGAGGAGTGCATGTGTTACATGTAAAGATATTTTGTGACAAGAATAAAAATAAAGTGATATGACGAGGCTGGAGAGAGGCTCATTGGTTAAGAGCATGTGCTGCTCCTCCAAAGTCACCAGATTTTTGTTCCCAGCATCTACATGATCAGGTCACAGATAGAGACACAGAGAAGTCGGGTGCACATGAAACTGTTACCAGTCTCATTATTTATTAAAGCATTGTTTGAAATATGTATAATTTTCTTGATATAGATAGATGAACTGACCATACTTTTTTTCTTTCAAAGGAGTAAACACAGATGTGAAGGGTTTCTTCGCTATGATATTTACCATCATGATGTTGACTTGTTCCACCAGTTCCCTAATGCTGTCTCCAGGGGCAGGGCAGATTGCAGCAGGTGTACTAAAAACATTCTCTGCGACCACCTACGTTGTGACCATGCTGGTGAGTGTGAATTGTGATTTTCTGAGAGGAAGAATTTCCTTATGTTTTTTCTTGCACATGTAACCTGCTTGACTCATCAGAACTTAGGGCAGAGGCCTTATTCTAAAGCTTATTATGGTCTGTAGGAGAGAAGGAACTGCCTTTCCTCCTAGGCTTTATGGCTACTGCTCTGATGTCAGTCCTATAAAGGGAGAAGCCATGGAGCCACCTGAGACAGACGTGTTGAAACTTTGCTGGTAACCTCGTGTAGAAATACACAGATTAATGGAGATGGGTTAAATTAAGATGTAAAAGCTAGCTGATAAGAAGTTAGAGCTAATAGGCCAAGCAGTAATTTAATTAATACAGTTTTTGTGTGATTATTTTGTTTCTAAGCAGCCTCCCCCAACATGGTTGGCATGCTCTTTCTTATGAGATTTTACCAGAAATTTCTTGGAATCATATTACAAAAATGTAGTAAAATAGAACTTCAAGAAATTTGTGTGATTGGCTGACTCCCCAACAACAAGACAGATTGCTGCCTTCCTTTAATGCCAGTGTGAGAGACTTGCTTGCTCTTTTAACCATAGCAGAGGTGATTTGGTTTATTCAGTAATCTCTAATGGGAAAGCATAGTTCGTGGTTGGATTTACTCTTTACTCTTTGCTCTTTTGGGCACCCACCACCCAGCTCCCAAATAAATCACGTTGAATCTTATTATTACTTATGAAAGCCTAGCCTTAGCATCACTTATCTCTAGCCATATTTTTCTTTACTTAAATTATCAAATCTATCGTTTGCCTCTGGGCTTTTTCCTTTTCTCTTTTTATTTATTTTTATTAAAAATTTATTTTTCAAGCACTGTAACTTGGGATGGATGGTTAGAAACAATAATATATGAGGGTTTCTACTTAACCCGTTGAGGACTAAGCTGTTTCACCTGTGTCGTGATGTTTGCCAGCGTTCAGTACTGTGTCAGTCCCGATGTAGGTTTATGTGAAAGCTCAGTTTTAGCTTATTTCTTGTACCTTGCAGCATGCTACACATTCAGTCCTTAAGGGGTTTACTTTACAAACTGTGCGCCTGTAAGGGTTATTAGCAATAAGATAGAACATTGAGCAAGTTTATACCATAATTTTGTAGAAAAAGAATCTGCTCAATTCCATATTTCATCCATGAAAAATCTGCAATATGGGCAGTTTCTAGGAATAAATAAAAAGGAAATGTAAACCGTTGTAAATGTCTTCTGTGGGATGTGCCTGATGCATGTATCATCGTCTTTGATTTCAGAATACTTCACAATGATAAAATTAAATTCTTTATTACAGAAAAAAATTATTTTACATACCAATTTCAGTTTACACTCCCTTCCCTTCTACAGCTCCTCTTACCTCCCCAAAACTCCACCCCTCATCCACTCCTTAGAGAGGGTAAGCCTTCCCAGGGGGAGTCAACAAAGACTGGTGCATCACTTTGATGCAGGACCATGTTGTCCCCCTATTTATAGGCTGAGATGGTATTCCTCCAAAAAGAATGTGCTCCAAAAGGTCAGTTCAAGCACTAGGTCTAAATCGTGGTCCCACTGACAATGGTCCCACAGACTGCCCAAACCACACAACTGTCGCCCACATTCTGAGAACCTAGTTTGCTTCTATGCAGGTTCCCCAGCTGCCAGTTAGGGATCAGTGAGCTCCCACTAGCTCAGGTCAGCCGTTTCTGTGGGTTTCCCTACTTTTTCTCACTTCTGTGTATCTTACTCTCACCTTACTCTATGAGTGACAGTGTGAATCGGTGGCTGTGTAGCTGAGTGGCTGGCCCCTAGCATCCTCCTCTTCTCCTTTCCTTGTTCCTCCATCCTCTCAGCTTTCTCCTCCCAGTTATTCTCTCTGCCTGCAAGCCCTGCCTATCCTTTCCTGCCACATTATTGGCCCTTCAACTTTTTATTAGACCAATCAGGTATGTAGACAGCAAAGTATTTCAACTTGACAAAGTTAATCAAATGCAATATAAAAGAATGTGTTATTTCTTTGCATCATTAACAAATGATCCACAGCATAAACACATGTAACGCATCTTAAAATAATATTCTACAAGAATGATCAATGTAATTGTTCAGCAGTAGGAGTCTATTTCAGGGCTCATTGTGTTCTGAAAAGTGTTAGAAATAGTGGAAGATTCCAGACTGCTCATCACTCTCCAGTATTAGCACACTACTAATGAAATTTCTGTAATTGGCTACCCAATCTTAGTCTTTTATGAACATGGATTACACATGGCGGTGTCATTGGAGAGTCTGTGGGACCATTGGGAGAGAGAGACTTGGTGGGGAAAGTCTGTTGCAGGACAGGAGGGTATTTTGGTGTTTATATTCCTGTCCCCCTTCCTCTTTCCTCTCTGCTTTATACTGTCACATGAAGATGTGAGCACTCTGCTTCCTCTCTGAACTCCTTTCCTGCTGCCTACTGCCTTGCTGCCTGCTGCCTGCTGCCTGCTGCCTGCTGCCATGCCTTCCTGCCAAATGGCCTCTTATTACTCTGGAAAGCCTAGGCCATGGATCTTTCTCTTCTACAAGTGGCCTTGATCATGGTATTTTGTCTCAGCAACAGGGAATTAATGGCTATATTTCCTGTCATTCTCGCCATTCTCCGCCCCCCCCCATTCTTAGTTTAGATTTTATAAAGCACTGGATCTACTCAGCTTTCCCCATATGTGCCTGTGTCAATGGCCATCTATTGGCACATGGGCAGGCTCTCAAGGGCCACATCCTTAAAGAAAACTGGCTCTCCCTCTCCCATCAGTCATCCCTGCCAACAGCTCCTCAGATAAGGGAAGGAGTTCATGGCCACCTCTCTGTTCCATGCAGGGATTTTGTCTGTCTTATCCTGTACAGGTGATGCTCATGCTGTCACAACTGCTCTGCATTCATATGTGTCTCTGTCCTGTTGTGACAGGAAAACACTGTCTTGTTGTATTTTTCCACTGCCTCTGGCTCATACAGTCTCTCTAGTCTATAATCATAATCCTTGATTCTTGGGAGGAGGATGTGATATCCAGATGTCCCATTCAGGGCTGGATCCTCTCTCATCTCTATTCTCTGTATATTGACCTGTGGTAGGTCTGTCTTAATAACTGTCTCCTGAAAAAGAAAGCTCCTCTAAAGAAGGTCTGAGAAGTACTAATCTGTGGGTGTCACCACAATTCATTAGATTCTCCCTTGGCACCTATGACCCTACTAGACACAGCTTTAGACAGGATTTCCTTCTCGTATAGCAGGCCTTAAATACAATCAGAAAATGAACAGTTGGTTAGTAGTCTGTCTGATGTTCTCCATGTGTTTTTTTATCCCAGGAAAATGAAAAGCAGAAAAACCCCAGATGAGATCATAACTGTCCTTGAGCATACTTGCGACTTCACCACGAGCCTCCTGAAATCCTTACCGTATATTTCAGAATTTCTAGCTTACTGCCCATAGTGATAGCACCCAGTCAAGATGGAAGTCACTACCTATAAGTGATAAAGAGAAACTGATGGAAAATCATGCCCCATCATGTTAAGGATTAGACTCAGAGTAGTCTGTCAAGCACGCTTGCCTGGACTGTAGATTAGTTTCTGTAAAGGAAGCCTTGGCATTCTGGTTCTTAGACCTAAAACCCTCTACCATTTGGGGGAACTCTTGCTGGGGTACAGTGATAGTGTTTTCATCTGTGTCATTGTTGGCGCCCTGGACTCCCAGGGCATGTGACAGTAGAAAAACATGGCTCTTGTGGATAAGATGATCTATAGAGATTGGTTCTGTTGCCATCCCAGAGCATGGACCCCAAAACATAGCAGAAACAGCAAGACTCAGAAACCATTTCCATCAGCACTACCCATTGCTGGTTCTGGTCATCCTATCTCACAGTATAGAAGGTAAACCGAGTCACCTTGAAGCCCAGAACTGCCTGAGCACTGTTACAGAAGATTTAAAAATGAAAAGCAGTTCTACAATGACTCCAGTGTGTTGGGTGGAGGGTTAAAGATGACAGAATGTGTTCATATACATAAGAGGGAAAATCCTGTGTGACTCCCTCCTTTTTCCCTTCTTATGTGTGGTTATATATTTAAGGGGAAGGATATGGGTGCACAACAGAGTTTTTCCGGGAGACTTAAGGGGACATTTCAAAAGGAATACATCAGATATTACAATATTAAACTGTCTCCTGGAAGTCTCCCTAAATTCTATGAAGTAGACTGACCTTTGTTGGGTTAGGAACCCAGAGAAAATTCCACAAATACCAAAGAAATAAACAAACTAAAAGAGAACTTTAATATACAGTGGTAGCAGTGTACCAGCTCCTCAGATGGGTAGAGCCTCCTCCCTTCCCCATGCTGATGCTGGTGTGATGAAGACTATCATAGAGTAACTCAGAACTATACACATTTGTTTGAGATTAAAGTCATTCTCAGAAGGACTGTGAGCCTCTCTTCATATGAATCTTACATATCTCCTGTCTTAGGGAGTCCACAGGCCTTCCCACCAGTAAATGAAGTCATTTTCACATCAACTGTGTTGCAGGTCACTCCTCCACTTTGCTTTCCCTTAGGTTGCAAAGTTTTCACCCAGACTACTTTGTTAAAATTTCCAGTTCACAGGCTGGAGAGATGGCTCAGAGGTTAAGAGCATTGCCTGCTCTTCCAAAGGTCCTGAGTTCAATTCCCAGCAACCACATGGTGGCTCACAACCATCTCTAATGGGGTCTGGTGCCCTCTTCTGGTCTTCAGGCATACAGACAGAATATTGTATACATAATAAATAAATAAATAAATATTTTAAAAAAAAATTTCAGTTCATGGTTTCCTGCTTGGGAACCAAATACTGACAAAAATCTGAAAATCAAAGCAGAAAGATGTTAAAACAGACCTGGGAGACCCCTTTCCTGTGTTGTTATCCAAGAGCACAGTTGAGAAGGTTAAGGAGGTGGGACATGGTACATCTAAGTGAAAGACTGCTGACATCATTGTCCAGAGGAAATGTACAAAGAAAACATTTAAAATTAATAACATTTAAAAGTCTTGCTTATTATTTTGAACATGATTATAAAAACTTTTTAATGTAAGTAAAACAGGTTTAATAACAGTTTGTTTTGTTGAGTGCCTAGTCTTAGCCTTACCTAAGGAAACAAAATAAAACAAAACCAAACAAACAAAGAAAAAAACAGAAAACTTTCTCTGCTGGACAAGTACATGTGTCCCAAGTTGTCCCCTTTGGCTCATCCAAACAGTCTTTAAAAATAATTCTCAAGAGGAACCTAACAATCCCTCATAACCTAGAGGGCATCGAGTTGGTAGAGTTTATTCTCTTTTTACCTTTGCTAAATGTGCTTGTAAAACTGACATAGAGACTGAATACTTGGGTAATCTGTACAGCGCATGTGCCCAAGGAGTGATTGCTACATCTGTGCGGCAGGACATCCCCAGGCTCAAGGATCCCTTTCCCTTTGAGTAGGCCCCTCGTCCTCCCCAAGTAAATGGCATATTGTCCTCTTTATGAGAGGACACATGGGGTGTTCGAGTTTGCTAGAGTCTATGGTTCTTGTTCCCAGATATGCAGACAGGCCCACTGAAAGCCTCTAAAAACAGAAAGGATGAATTATTCCTCAAACAACAGGGGGATGGATTCTCTCTCCAATGGGTGCTGATTCCTCTGACAGTCTTATTGTTGATGTTAAGGATTTTCCCCCTAACCTGGGTCTTTTTTATTTCCATGTGAAATTCAATATTTTTTCTAATTCTGTGAGTTGTATTAAAATTTTGATGGGTATTACATTGAATCTATTAATTGTTTTTGGTAGGATGGATAGTTTCATAAGTGTTATCCTAGGAAATATAATCATGGGAGGTCTGTCTCTCTTATATTTTTTCGTCTTTCCTTTTTTCAGTGTCTTAACCTTCTTATTGTACAAGTATTTTATTTGGTTAGATTTATTCCAAGATTCCTCTCCACTTCTTTGAGGTTTTGTGAATGAGACTCTTTCTCTCATTTCGTTCCTATTATATTTGTAAGTTGTACTTGGAAAAGCTCCTGACTTTTTTATACTTGTTATGCGTTTTTATTACAGCTTTAGGAAAGGACCTAAGACAACTGGTTATTGTATAAAATTGCTACATGTGACCTTAGAACTAGTTATGAGGCCAACTGGTGTGTTTTCTGTATAACCGTTTGGTCAGGTGCAGTCTGAATGCATGCACACACAGCCATTGTTTGCATAATCTACTGTATCCAAGAATGCATAGGGCAAGTCTTAGGTGAACTTGATAGCCATCCCTTGTTCATCCCAGTTCATCATTCATAGTATCTGCATAAACTGGGTATTATAAAAAATCTAAAGGGGATTTCTAAATATGTACGATGGATGTATTTAAAGTTTAAGAATGTTCATAAATTGCATGCCATTTTAAAGATTATGTAATATCTGTAAGTTTGGCTCCTGTGGCGTGGGGTGACTAGTTATCCTTTAAAACGCGCATGGAGTCTTAGCTTTGCAAAGAGGGAGAAATTCTGTTTAGAGTTAACTGAAAGAATGTCTTAAAGAACTGGTCTGAGCACTAACGTTCAGAAGGTCGAAGGGGTCTTGAAGAGGAAGGATCTTGTCTAGAAATCTTAGTTCCTGTACTGGTGCTAATTTGTGGTTTTGTTCTTCGTAGTTTATGTCAGGTCTGTCACTATATTTCATGAACTTCACACAAGACCTTTCATGGATTTACTCCTTGAGCATTCCGCATTATGGATTTACAGTAAGTTGTCCTGTCTATCACTGTATTTGGGTTCTCCAACTGTAGCCACTGAAATGATTCCCAACCTAGTCCTTTCCTCAGCTGTAATCTCTAGTCAGCAGCTGTCCAGGAATTTCCTTCCAGGAGCAAAAGATGAGAACTTTCCTGTTGGTTTTAGCAGAAGGTCGATGCATCATCTGAGATTTTCCCATCACATGTTATTTGAGGGAAATAAAAAGTGAGAAGAATCCCAGGGTAAAGGGGAGGTAGATGATATGATGAAAAGCAAACAGTTGTGATTCTGCACAATAAGGAAATAGGGAAAGGATCATGGACTAAGATATATAGTTTATATCAGGAAAATAAAAGAAGTAGAAACCATGTGATACCCAGAGCTATACTGGTTTTGCTAAGCTTTTTCTGGAGGAAAGTGTGTCTTAATAGACTTTCTTATTCCAATAATCACAACTGGTTTTGATGAAAACAAGCAAGATAATATTGTTACTATAAATCAGTAGTATTGTTTTAAATATAGTGTTTACAGGGGAATAGACTTGGAGAGGAGGAGGAGCCTGGAATAGCCTAGTTAGTGAGTCCACCCCTTAGTAGTTGGGAACCCCCATCATTATACTACTAACCTTCAAGTGTGGGGGAGGGGAATGCTTTGCCGGGCAGACTGAACTTGGTGAGAATAGTTTTGTTTAAAAATATTTCTGCGAAAGATAAATATATTTAAAGATTACAGTCAATATTGAACTTGAATTTATAGCTCGTTTTATTCTTTGGAAATTTATAAAATATTAAACTATTTGCCTTTCCCTGTTCCTGTTTGTGTTACAGGCTTTTCTTCACAATGATCTCCTGGGACAAAACTTCTGTCCAGAAAACAAAACAGCAGAAATCAGTAGATGTCAGAACTCTGTAACGTAAGCTTGAGTTTAGTACCACAGTGGGGACACAGAATGCTCCTAGACTTAGAGGGGAAACCCTGCTTTCAGGATTAACTCTCTGTCCTCTGCCCATTCCCCAGAGTGAGTCATGGTAACCAATGCACAGGTTTCCAACCTACTGTTCATGGTGTAGATAATTTTCAGAAAGGGTTCTTTAGGGCCTTTTAAAAATGGTTTTGGTTCTTGACTGTGGGTTTGAGTTGTTTCAGAACCTTTGAGTTTGACATGGCTGCTCTGATAGTTTACAAGGGCATACAGTTTCCATATGTATAGATTATGGCACCTGTGAGCAGAGCCCAAGAATATCAGTAAAACAAAGATAAAAGTGAGTGAAGTTTGTCTGCCAGATTTCAGGGAATTTCCTCTGCCCCACACTCTGGAAGACCTTAAGAAATCAAAGGGTGGTGCACCTCTCTCTCTCTCTCTCTCTCTCTCTCTCTCTCTCTCTCTCTCTCTCTCTCTCTCTCTGTGTGTGTGTGTGTGTGTGTGTGTGTGTGTGTGTGTGTGTGTGTGTGTGTGTAAGAGAGAGAGAGAGAGAGAGAGAGAGAGAGAGAGAGAGAGAGAGAGAGACTGTGTATGACTGTATGTGTGTATGTCCAAAATGTCCTATCATAAGGCTTGTCCTGCAATGAAAAAATATACATTTCACTATGTTGTAAGGAAATATCATTTTTATCTAATACCTTGAAAATACCTTTGCTTTCTATAATTACTCTCATTAATTTGATATTGATATAAAATGAGAGAGGAATATGGTGATATGTTAAATCTTTCACAGATGTTCAAAATAATAATGAACTTATATTTGAATTACTCATAAGAAAACAAGTGTTGATGATATCTTTTTCCCACATCTCCTTTCTCCTGTGTGGTCTGGTATCTTTCTAATAGAAATTCCTTACCAGTTTCTGGTCAGGAGGACTTGGATGGGGAAAGTGAAAACAAGGAGAGCCATCCACAGACCGCATATCCATAAAAGGATTGTCTTCACAAGAGGAAGGAGAAATCTGTCCTTTCAGTGGATTTGGGAAATGTTAAATTCTATGAGATACCAGGAAATGGAGACACACAGGAATGGAGACACAGAGATGGAGACACATGAGATTGAGACACACATGAATGGAGACACACAGAGATAAACAGGGATGGAGACACAGGGATGGAGACACACAGAGATGAAAACATATAGAGATAGAGATACACAGGTATGGAGAAACTCAGGGATACAAACACAGGGATGAAAACACACAGAGGTGGAGACACACAGGGATGGAAACACACAGAGGTGGAGACACACAGGGATGGAAACACACAGGATTAGAAACACACAAAGGTGAAGAAACACAAGGATGTAGACATGTAGGGATGGAGACACACAAAGGCGGAGAAACACAGAGATGGAGACACACAGAGATTGAAACATACGTTATAGGGGCACACAGGCAGTATTGTAGTGTATATAGAACTTTTACCAGCATGTGCTTTTTTAACCTGTTTCTGGGTCCCTTCTTCCTGCTCTGCTACCCAGGCTCTGTATATAGTCATGGGCTCCTGGGGATGTTCCATAGTTGAGCATCCATGGTTGTCACAGCTCTCTTAGTACAGGAGCTGACAGCAGTTGACTGACTCCTCTCAGAAACCCTACTTCTCGGTCCTCGGTCTAGAAATTGACATTGTGTTCGTTTGCCTGACTGTGTGCTGAGTCAGCAGAATTACACAAAGATTTGGTCTCTTAGAGTGTCCATGGGTGTAATTATAAATAAGCTGAGGTTTTCTGCTTTGGGAGAAACAAGTTCTTCATCTGTGCCTTTGTCCTTTGAAGAGAGCAGCATTGTAGAATTAGAAATGAATTATACAGTTAAGACTACGAAGTTGGATCTTACTGTAACTCTCTGAACTCATCCACGTTTACTAAGCCTACTTCTTCTATGCATTTAAATAGATGTGATAGCTGTGCTTCTTCAGATGGTTTTTGAAATTAACAATGGGACCTCATTCAAGTAGTTTAGATTGACATAATATTTTACAAAATTGTCAGTACACCAGTACTAATATCAACTAAATATAAAGATGAAGTTTTTAATGATGTGTTGAAACTGAGTTTTTAAAAGGAAGGAGCAGTGAATGTACTGAATAAGCTTTGAGTTTATTTTTGTGTGTGTTGAATTACAGATGCACTGGTGAAGAATACTTAACGATCCAGGGCATTGACCTCTCATCGTGGGGCTTTTGGAAGAATCACGTGGCCTTAGGTTGTATAACAATTATCTTCTTCTCATATAACTATGTGGAGTTATTAGCTTTTATGAAAATGAGACATTTTTTAAAACGACATTGCACTTTCATTGAATTAATCTGGCCTTAAAAAATTAAAACTTTATTGATGTGTGACCATGTCTGAGGAGCAGTAGGTAACTCTTGAATTTCAGGAGTTTGGCTCACCAGAATTCAAGGCACTGATGGGTGGATCATGGATAGGCAAGGCCCTAAGGGCTTTGGCTCCAGAATGTCTCTTGCTTCTACTGTGCCTTTACATTTTTGCTGCTGCCATTTTTCTCTGGTATTTGCCATGGTGTGAATGAGTGTGAAGGGATTCCCCTGTCTTTGATGTAGTGTGATTATCTCCTGGAAATACCATGAACTACAAGGCAGTTGTACCTATAGATTATAATGAAGATGATTTCCTCATAAGCTATATTGTGTAATTGAAGTAATGATTTTACAATAATAGTGGTAGTTCAAATTGAATTTTGATGATTATGGGTTTTTATCAAATGTAGTAAGGGATTATGATAGAGGTTAGTTTAGTGCAAAAATTAATATAGGTAAACATAGGAAATAGTATTGTCCACAGCCCTGATACAGCAGGGACTGGAGAGGATAGAAAATAGGAACAAGGAATTGTCATAAAACTAGAACTTAAGAGTTTCTCTTAGGAAATATATAGACTATTGTTTAGGTTAATGACTAAACTATTGTTTAGGAAAACTATTGAGTCCCAGGAGTTTGCTCAAATTTTTATTGATATTGGGAAATGTGTTTTCAGTTTTCAGTGCACACCATAGCTGAAAGAGAGCTGCAAAACAATTGACTTCATTTAACAAGAAAACAGGATATTATGGTTAATTATCATAATGGGACAGGACCATAAAATATGAAAAGTGAACCTAGTAGCCTGTTTTTCAGATAGTTATAAAAACTATTGCCTAGGTAAGAAGTTATGGCTGAAAGGCTCCTGATCTATGAGCAGTCTAAAAGATAAATTTTTAACTGTATGTGGGTGCCTGGGGATAGTTTATTTTTAACCAGTAATATATAGAATGTTTAAACATGTAAGGGAAATGGGAATCATGTTGTTTCTTACTTGTATTCGTTGTAATCATTCAGTTAAAAATAAAATGTAACAACATTGTCATTTTTATATTGTTTGAAATATTCTGCTGGGGTGTATAAGTTGTAAGGGAAAAATAGTGAGAATAAAGAAAACAGGAAGTGGAGGGAAAGGTAGTCATCAGGATGTAGAGGAGAAGGAAGTCATTAGGAAGTAGAAGAAAAGGAAAAGATCAGAAAATAGTGAGAAGGAAGTCATCAGGAATGAGAAATCAGAAAAACAGGGTAGAACAACAGAAAAGAAAAAATATAGGGTAGAACAAGCAGAGAAAGAAGAATAAAATGAAGAACTAAATTTTGGTCCTTGTGTACCACCCATTCGTCTGTTCAGTAGCTTGCACGCTCTGCATTTCCTCTTCATTTCTCTGTCCTGCTGAAGGTTTGCCATTCATCAGCACCCTCGCTGAGATCCTGACATGTTGGAGATGTGTGTGTTTGTTTGTTTCCCTTCCTTGCTGTCCACAAAGAGTTAAGTTTTGTCCCAATCGCTAGCCTCAGAGAATTCATTTTACTTCTCAGATAGAAAAGTCTATGGGGTGATTAGTCCTCTGACTCTCTGCAGTCCCTTCAGTTCCTGAGCTGCTGAAGGCTGGTCGCTACAGGAGCAAATGAGCAATTTTTTTTCCTGTTGTTGTTCTATAAATCCAACCAAAATCTAGCAACTAGCATTTTAGGTTCTTTGGTATAACTTTTCTAGAATTGTTTAAAGAGATTTGATTGCAAACTGTCCTCTAAATATTTTTACCTATACGTATGGGCACAGGCTACAGCCAGCATTATCCAGGTAAGATTCCCTTTGTAATGAACTGTGGTGAGTGCAGAGACTCATGATTGCTCAAGGTACTGACTCTTGAGTGATTAACCCTAAATAGGGCACAAAACCCATCTCCTCTAATGTTCAGAACTGTATGGAAGACTATACAGATTACAGGAACCCTAAGATCAGAAGAAAGGCTGAGAATGTTATATTATGGGCATGACACACACAGCCCTTGCAACCATGGTCTATCTACAACATCTACAAATAACTGCACAAAACTGGGTCCGTCATCCACAAAGTAAGGGTCAGGGAGGGAGGAACTCAAGAGGACCATATGATTAGATTGTGATAGATAGGCAGTCATTGATTTCATGTGTATCCTCACAGGAGAGCCAGCTAGGCTCCAGTGGATAGTCTAAAACCCAGGTAACACAGAGAGCCCTGATTAAACTCTGTGTGTCACAAGAAAGAACACAAAGACAGGACTGTGGGAAAGGGCCTTGTACAGTGCGTTGTATGAAGGGGTTGAAAGGGAAATAAGAAAGGTGGGAAAGAGGGAGTATGGTTGAAATGCACTGTGTACATATATGGGATTGTCAAATTTTTTAAATAAAAATTACAAATATGAAAAAGAACATCTTGTGTAACGTATCTAATGAAGACTTTTTCTATTCAGTTTCTGTTATATTTTAAATAAGCAACGGTCAATTTAACAAGATAGTGACACACTAAATTGTAAAGTAAAGGTACCAAGCACCAAGGTAATGTTCTTAAGCATTGCATGTTAGTTCATCTCACTGATAACAATCATGAGAGAAACCAATCAAATTCTTTATCTAGAAAAGAAGAATTTGTCCTAGAGAACCTTACATTCTTTACATTTTTATATCTTCATCTTCACAGTCAGTGCATATATCCACCAAATGAATCCATCATCAGCAATAATCTGGTTCATGAGAAATTACAGATTCTTTTAAAATCATGGTTCTAAAATATGGTATAAAAACTGTGCTATTTCTAAAGTTAAAAATGTCACTGAACTTGGTGTGGTGGTACAAGCTTATAGTGTAATTTAATATGCCATGTCCTTCTGTATATGTGTTACTTTAATTGGTTGATTAATAAAGCTGTTTTGATCAATGGCTTAGCAGAGTAAAGCTAGGCAATAAATCTGAACAGAGATATATAAAGAGAGTAGGTGGAGTCAAGGAGATGACATGCAGCTGTCGAAGGAGAAAGATGTCAGAACATTAATGGAAATCCATAGCCTTGAGGCGATACAAAATAACAAAAATGTGTTCATTTTAGATGTAAGAGCTAGCTAGGGATACACCTGAATCATAAGCCAAACAATTTATAATTAATATAAGCCTCTGTGTATTAGTTTGGGACTGAATAGCTGCAGGACCTGGCTGGACAAAAATTTCCATTTACAGTCATTACTTGAGAAGTGAGAAGATCAGGAATTCAAGGTCATCCTCAGGTGACAGTACATTTGAAGCTATCCTGGGCTACAAGAAATGCTACTTCAAAACAAAACAAAAACCAACAAACCATGCATGAGTGACCATGGAAACATCTTTGATGAGCTCATTAAATAAGATTTATGGATGGTGTCTTAGAGTTTGTATTACTTTGAAGAAACACCATGACCATAAAGCAAGTTAGGAGAAAAGGGTTTATTTGGCTTATACTTCTACATCACTGTTACTGATGGAAATCAGGACAGAAAGTCAAGCCCGGCAAAAAAAAATTGAGGCAGGAGCTACCACAGAGGCCATGGAGGGGTTTGCTGCTTATTGGTTTGCTCAGCATAGCTTTCTCAACCTGCTTTCTTATAGAAGTCAGGATTCTCCATCTTGGGGTATGATGAACAGTTTCTGGGCATTCTCCCATTGATCACTTACTAAGAAAATGTCTTACAACTGGATCTTATGAAGGCATTTTCACAACTGAGGCTCCTTCTTCTCTGATGACTCTGACCTGTGTCAACTTGTCATAAAACCAGCCAGGACATGTGAATACTTCTCTGTGGTATGTATGGCTCAGGAGTGTTGTCTGGGTGTCTTGACTATAGATGCTACAAAATGACAGGGTTATTGTGATATGAAATGGCTCTTGTGACATTTGATCTGAAAAGTCACTTAAGCTTTGGGTTAACTCAGTGGTATAGAATTTGGCAAGAGGCTCTCTTGAGGAATGTTGCTGAGACACAGATGTTGGGGCCCTGCCTCACAAAAACAGTATCTGTAGAAACTGCCTCTTGGAATCCCTGCCCACTCCCAGATCTGCTTGTTTCCAAGATCCTTTGCAGCCCTAGAGATTACAGACTATGGCTTAGTAGCTTCTATATCTGTACCTTTAAAGTCTTTATTTGTCTTGTGTTTCTATAATTTATATTTATAACTTCTTCATTCAGTCTTTTCCCATAACACCATAGTACTCATCAACAATATATGTGTTTTAAATATCTTATAAACTGATGTACAATGTAACAAAAAGTCCAGTTTGGCTCTTGGTACAGACTCGGTGTGCCCCTAGATCTTCCTGTTGTCCCTTTCAGTGTTCCTTCTAGGTTATGTGTTTTCCTTTCTCACTGTGCTAACCCACAGACTCTCTCTAGTTGGGACCCACAGCTTCTACAACTAGGCAGTACTTAGGTACGGGACCTTTATCTTTCTTCCGGTCCTTCTAGACTTACCCTCAGTCCTGCTGTAGCCTGTCAGTATGTGACACTCCACTCACCAAGTCTATTTCCACTCCCTAGGGACCCATTCTTTTGTTAATGAGCTAAAGAACTCCAAGTTCTTTCCTGCCACCTTGTCAGTATTCCCTTCTAGACATGCTCTCTTCCTCTGTGAATAGTGCTGACTTGCATAACAGTTCTCTACCAGGGTCCTTACAGTTCTCCCAATAGGATGGAATATAGGGACCATATAGCTGCCCAGTATGGCCAGGAGTAGAGTGGGCTGCATCAATCAAAATGACAGAACACCTACCTAACATATACAAGACTGGATAGTTACACCATGAATCACTCAATTATTGTAATGCTAGATACTTAGATCCATGTGCAGAAAATGCAAACATGAACAACCAAGAGGTGCATCTTCCAGAAACCATCGAATCAGTAGCCTCCTTTATACAAATGATAAATAGGCTGAGAAAAAAATCAGAGAAACAATCACCCTTCACAATAGCTACAAATAATATAAAATATCTTGGAGCAATTCTAACCAAACAAGAGGATGACTTGTATGACAAGAACTTTAAATCTTTGAAGAAAGAAATTGAAGAAGACACCTAAAAATAGAAAGACCTCCCATGCTTTTGGGTAGGTAGAACTAACATAGTAAAAAAAAGGCAATCTTACCAAAAGCAATATACAGATTCAATGAAATGCCCATCAAAATCCCAGAAAAATTCTTTACAGACCTCGAAAGAACAATATTCAACTTCATATGGAAAAGCAAATAACTCAGGATAGCCAAAAGAATCCTGTACATTAAAAGAATTTCTGGAGGCATCACAATCCCTGACTTTACTACAGAGCTATAGTACTGAAAACAGCCTAGTATTTGTTGAAGGAGCTGAGCTGCGGGCTGCGTTCCGCCTGGCTCCCAGCCGCCTGGCTAGCTTATGCCCTGAAATAATTACACGGAAACTGTATTCTTTTGAACACTGCCTGGTCCATTAGTTCCAGCCTCTTATTGGCTAGCTCTTACATATTGATCTAACCCATTTCTAATAATCTGTGTAGCCCATGAGGTAGCTTACCAGGGAAGATCTTAACCTGCATCTGTGTTGGGTGGGAGAATCATGGCGACTGACTTTCTCCCAGAATTCTGTTCTGTCTACTCCACCCACCTAAGGGTTGGCCTATCAAATGGGCCAAGGAAGTTTCTTTATTAATTAACCAGTGAAAGCAACAGATTAGAAAGAAATCACTCCCGCATCAAGTATTGGCATAAAAACAGACAGGAAAACCAATGGAATTGAATCCAAGGCATGGATATCAAACCACACACCTACAAACACCTGAATTTTGATAAAAAAGCTAAAAATATGAAATGGAAGAAAGAAATCATTTTTAACAAATGGTCTGGCATACCTGGCTGTCAACATGTAAAAAAAATGTAGATAGATCAGTGTCTATTGCTGTGCACAAAACTCAAGTTCAAATGGATCAATGTCCTCAACATAAACCAACCACACTGTACCTCACAGAAGAGAAAATGGGAAGTACACTTGAACACACTGGCACAGGAGACCTCTTCCTGAATACAACACTAAAATCACAGACACTGAGAGAAACAATTAATAAATGGGACCGCTAGAAACTGAGATGCTTCTGTAAAGAAAAGGACATGGTCAACAAGACAAAATGCTACCCTACTGAATGGGAATGGATCTTCAGCAACCCCACATCAAACAGAAGACTGATATCCAAAATGTACAAAAATCTTGCTATCTAAGGACAAATAATCCCACAAAAAATGGGGTACAAACCTAATCAGAAAACTCTCAACAGAGTAAGATTCCATCTTACACCTGTAAGAATGGCCAAGATCAAAAACACTGATGTTAACTTGTAGGATGAAGGCCCACTTGTTTATCCCAACCTCCCGGCTAGCTTAGCCCTGAAATAACGACACCAAAACTGTATTAACTAAATCACTGTTTGCCCAATTAGTTCTAGCTTCTTATTGGCTAACTCTTATATCTTAATTTAATCCATCTTCATTAATCTGTGCATTACCACGAGGTTGTGGCCTACCAATAAAGTTTGAGCATGTCTATCTCCAATGGCTCCATTTTTCTCCCAGCATTCCATTTAGTTTTCCCTGCCTACCTAACTTCTGCCCTATCAACAGGCCACTGCAGTTTCTTTATTCATCAATGGCAATCGCAGCACACAGAGGGAATTCCCACATCAACAACTTATGCTGGAGAGGATATGGGGCAAAGGGAACATTCTTCCATTGCTGGTGGGATGGCAAACCGGTACAGCTGTTTTGTAAATGAGGATGGCAATTTCACAGAAAATTAGGAAACAACCTACCTTAGGACCCAGAAATACCACGTGTGGGTATATACCCCAAGGATGCTCAATCATACAACAAGGACATGTGTTCAATAAATTCATAGCAGCATTACTTGTCATAGCCAGAACCTGGAAACAACCTAAATACCCCTTAACTGAAGAATGGAAAGGGAAAATGTGGTACATTTGCACAACGGAGAACCACACAGAGGGAAAAAATAATACTGACATCTAGAAATTTGTAGGCAAATGGATGGATCTAGAAAACATCATATTGAGTGAGGTTACCCAGATCCAGAAAGACAAATAAAATATGTACTCACTAATAAGTGGCATTTAGAAATAAAGCAAAGAAAAACTAGCCTACAATTCACAATCTTAGAGAACCTAGACAACAAAGAGAAACCTAAGAGAGACATACATGTATCACATCTTCACCGGAAGTAGAAAAAGACAAGATCTCCTGAGTAAATAGGGAACAGGAGCTTCAGGATCATGAGAGAGAGAGTAGAGGGGAGGGAGGAAGAAGGGAGTGGAGTGGAGAAAGATATTTAGCTCAAATATAGACTTAAAAAATATTCCTGATTCAACAATTAACATTATGTGATATTCAGGTGGTCTTTGAAAAAATCCAAATGCAGTCACTTTTATTTTTTTTTTTACCTGGGGCATGTTATCCACGCAGATTTCTCACCAGCCTTTCCAATTATGAATGGGTCATTTATGAACTCTAAATGACACCCAAAGACTGCTTAAAAATATTGAAATAGCTCCTACATAGAGATACCAACGGTTGTATTCAAGCCTTCATATGTCCTTCTCCATGGTGATCCTAATCCCAGGTCACCAAGGAACCTAATACCTAAAGAAAACAAAAAACAAAACAAAACAAACAAACACTTGGCTCTTATAGAAGAGAAACTTAATTCTCAAGGACTCCTTTATGTAGATTTAATAAACCATGGGGTCTTGTTACCTTTCCTACTGAGTATGCACCCACTGCCTACTTGCGACAAAAAGGGCCTCTACAATGCCTACATTTACTTGTAATTCATTAAAATTTGTGACTGCTATACTTCTCTGGTTGCTTCCTTATTGGGCAAAGGAAGAAGCAGGAACAAAAGCAAAAGTTAGCAGAAAACTGAAACTGAAATTAGGATTAAAACAGAAAATTCAAGCTCACAAGTTATAGACAGGACAGAAAAATTAAAACAGTTTACAAGGAAGAGAGAACAGTAAAGAGACACACTGAGGAAAAATTGCCTATGAGTAAATTGTTTCTCCATATAGCCCCTTAGTCATTTTCCTTCACTGGCCTTAGCTGGGTCCTGAAGGGGTCTAAATGGCTGGACCCTGAAGACTCCTGCTTTCCTGAGGTAATGAGGGACCTAGCTAAGTAGGTACACAAGTCTATCCAGGGAGAAAAAGTAGTGCATGTCGGAACCATGCCAGTTTGAAGAAGTAGTGTCCCGGGAGATCCAGGAGTGGAGAAATCTCCTTAGCATGCATCTATAGCCTAACCCTCACCTGAGAATGCTGCAAGTTCCCAGAGCCAGGTCCCCACTGGAGCAGTGAGCAGGACACCCCTAATCCCCCCATAGGAGGGCACCTCAGGAGGTCCCGTTTGGAAGTGTCCCAGAGATTCTTCAAAATCAGAAGTTCTTTAAAGAGTCCTCACTGTTAGGAATATTTCTTAGGGCAAGCCTCTCTGCTGATGCAAATAATTCCAATCAGGCCAAATTAGACCAAATAAAATATGCCCATGTTTAATGCAGTACTCCTGGGTGGCCCTGGAAAAGCATTGCAAGGGGGAGAGGGAGAAGGGGAGACCAAGCAAAACCGGAAGACCACATGTTCCTTTTATAGGGGAGGGGGGCGGCAGCCTAAATAGCCTGTGGGAGTGGTCCTGACCCACCCTGGGGAGAGGCCACCATTTGGTAGGCTTTCTTGACCCTCCCTGGGGAGGGATCACTGCTTGGTAGACTGTACTGGGGGAGGAGTCCAGACTAAGGCACCTCCCAGAGGAGGGGGCTTGAAATGGATGCCAGGGTCTGTGGTGACGCTTCCACAACAAACACCCCAGACTTCTTGGATATAGGGGTGTCAAGAGCTGAGGTTTCACTTCTGACCAAACGCTACTAGCACGAAGGAAATAAATTTTTTGTTAGGATGAATGAATTTCCCTCAGTTCCCTGTTCCTTCTAGCCCAGCCACTTAGAAAGAGCGCCTGAGAAAGCAAATAATGGTCAATCATATTTTTGCTGCGTTCTCCCCAGTTTTTCCGGGCTATCCGTTCAGGTCTCTGCCTATTCCAAACAACTTGCTTTACTATGATTCCTAGAGAATAAATGGTTAAATTTTGCCCCAAGAACCCCTGAAACTGTCTTGCTGCCTGGAGCCCAGGTGCCCCTGCTGCTCCTCATTTAAAACAAAGCAGGCTTTGATGATAGGACAGACAGCACCTGTGCCTACAGCTATCCCATCCCTCAGGCTGATTTATAAACTCAAAGGATTTCTCCACATCTCACAAAGTATTTCTCCATTGGCGAATGGATGCACTAAAAATCTGTCTCTCTTTCTCTCTATGTGGATGAGGCTCCCTGAGCTTTTGGTTTATTTACAAAAGATGTGTCCAGGTACAGAAATTCCGGTTCTCCCATCCCAGACAAATTCCGGAGAGAGAACACTCTCTCAGTCGATTTGTAAAAATTCTACAGGGCTTCTCAGTTCACTTGGAGACATCAGATGAACTACAGAAACGCTGCTTCATGAATTCTGATCTCCTCCAGTCTCTATCCTCTGCCTCTCCCACACTGCTCTGTTTTTCCCATCCCCCTACTCTATCCTGTCTACAGACTCAGCAGCTGCACTTCTCAGACCCTCCCTGCTGGCCAGCCCAGAAAAAGCTCATTGCTGCTGCTCTTTATGTTAAATCCTACAGCATTCATTATCTCTGAAAGTCTCTCATCCTAACACGAGATCCATTTCTTCAGCTGTCCATTTGTCTTATTAAGCTCCATCTACCTTAAAGGTATAGATAAAAACATAGCCACAATGTATCTGTCTTTTTTGTTTTGTTTTGTTTGTTTTTCCGAGACAGGGTTTCTCTGTGGCTTTGGAGCCTGTCCTGGAACTAGCTCTGTAGATCAGGCTGGTCTCAAACTCACAGAGATCCGCCTGCCTCTGCCTCCTGAGTGCTGGGATTAAAGGCGTGCGCCACCATCGCCCGGCATGTATCTGTCTTTTAAAACTCATTTTAAAAAATATCTGAGCTTACATGTTCTCCATGTTGCCTGTTATCCTTAGAACAGTTAAAATACACTTTTTCCTCTTTTCTTTACTCTTAAAGCAGCCATTTTGGTCTGTGTACAGTGCCTAAGTTGTCTCTGAAAGACCCTCTGGACACCCCCTCCCAGAACCAGCAGCTGGCCTGCTCTCATGAGAACATCCCGTTTGCTTAGGGAAACAGGATGCCTATAGTCAGCACATGTGCCCAACTTAGAATATCAGCAATTCACAAAAGAAACAATTCCCTCTATGAAAGACCCCTACTTAGCAGCATTAAGTTAGCAGCAGCAATAACGCTATTTTACAAGGTTTGAATTTTTGAGCAATATAACTAAAAGCTAGGACAGGGGAGTTCAATTTAGAGATAAGGGCGTTGGTCAACTTAGGGGCAGGGGCGTTGAGCCAGACAAGATATCTATGGTCAACCATCTGGACTGCCAGCAGGGGACTTGGGGTCCAGAAGAAGAGTTTGTACCCTAGATGGGCCGAGTCAGCATACATATCTGATTTCTTGGAAACCACAGAACTGTACTCAGTTTGAACCCGAGCCTTATTTGAATTGCCCAATCAGAACCCTGTAACTATGCGTCTCGCTTCTGTACCCGCGCTTCTGCTTCCCTACTTTATAAAAAATCCACTGCCCCAACCTGAAGTTGCGCAAGCCCTCCGAAAGACTTGCTGCCCACAGGTACCTGTGTTTACTCAATAAACCTCTTGCTAATTGCATCCTGTGTCCTGGTCTCGGAATGTCCTGGTTCTGGGGTCTTCATCAGAGAGGAAAGGTCCTCTCTGAGGGTCTTTCAGTCTCATGGTACATTATAAACAATTCATAATTACCAATCTTTTTATATATTGTATTTCTGATTAAGCGTCCCCTTATGTATTGTATTTTTGGTTAAGAATTTTTGTTTTCATATTAGAGAATGATGCCTGAGGAAAATATGCAGGTCATGAAAATAAATGACACAAGTTCAAAAGTTTTAAGATGTCTAAAATTATGCTGAAAAGATATGCCCTGAGGTTCCAGTAAGCTCTATTTTGGGTCTAAAGGAGTAGTTTGAGATATAAAGTGCAGAAGTTTAGGTTTGAGTTAATCAGTAAAGTTTATATGAAAGTTATTTGTAAAGATTTTCTAAGTGTGGGGATGTGAAAATGAATTTTGGAAAGAGAAATGTACCCTGAGTATATAAAGTACAAGTTATTATGATATGTAAAAGCAAGTTATAAAGGTCTGGAGATGAAAAGGCTTGAGTAATAACAAAGATAATAAGATTTCAAAAGTTCAAATTTTCACATTAATAATATTCTGATAAACTTATAACAATAACTGTTTGGTTTTTTTTTTAGCTACAAATTCAGGACTCTAATTTTCCCTTGCTCATTTCTAAACTTGAAAGTACTCTTAAATACTCCTGATTTTTCATGGAGGCATCTTCTTAATTCATATATATCTATTCTTCTAAACAAAATACAAAAAATAAATGTTACTGATTTTAACCAAAATTATTTTCAGGTTCCCAAAAACGTCTATTATGACTCAAAAATGAGTCTCCTTCATCTTTTCAGAACATGGATTTCTTTACACACCACAAATAATAATAACCTTCTATATCTAACATTTTTGCCTCTTAAGAAAGGTTCTTATAAGCTTTAGGAGATCAATTTAGACCTTCCAACATCATCACAGGTGAAAATAAACTCAGAAAAGTATTATTTTATTATTTGTCCGCAGTTTGTTTTCCCACCTGCCTGCCTGATTTTTTATTTTTTACTTATTTATTTTTTGTGCCGGGGAGGGTTCCCTTTCTCACTGTCCTGAAATGTCTTTCCCTCATACACTTAAAAAAATGCCTGAGATGGCAAAACATAGCCCTCTCCATGTGTAGTTCCTGAGATGCAGGAAGCAATTCCCTCCAGACAACCCAGCGGCAGCTAAATGAGCTTGTTACTTGAGGGCCAAGGAGAAAACACCTACTGTCCCAAGGACAGCTTCTATGGTGTCTGCATACGCATTTGTCAGTGTTACAGATGATTCTGGTTATAGCAATTCTACTAGTGCACTTGTTCTTCATGTTTTTCCTTCCACACCAGTGGCTTCTGAAAATACAGATGTGCTATATGATAATATGAGTCTTCATGATCTGTTAGAGCGGGCAGGCATTGAAGCTGTAAAGCAGGTTATGGGGAAAAATCCTGACTGATGAAAGAATTGGGGAAATTAGGGACAAATGCAGATTATAAAACTTGGCAAAAGAATTATACTGAAACAGAAAAGAACTTCACTATAATGAATAAAATTTCAGAAGAAACTAGGCCTTTAGGGCTGATTGCGTATGGCCTTAAAAATCAAAATTAGAATTTTAAGGAAGAGCAATGGGAGAGGTACGACAATGGAGTAAAACCCACTGAAACATGCTTCTAGAAACTGCAAGTAGTTAATCTCTTAGGTGAAAGCTCAGAAACTGTTGTATGATTAACTCTACAAAGAAGAAGATGAGGAAGAGGAGGAGGAGAAGGAAGAGGAGGAGGGGAGGAAAAGAAGAGGAGCAGGAGGAGGAGGAAGAGAAGGAGAAGAAGAGAAGGAGGAAGAGGAGGAGGAGGAGAAGAAGAGGAGGAGGAGGAGAAGAGGAGGAGGAAGGGGGAGGAAGGAGGAGGAGGAAGAGAAGAAGAAGAAGAAAAAGAAGAAGAAGAAGAAGGAGAAAAGGGAGAAGGAGAAGAAAAGGAAGAAAAGGAGGAGGAAGAAGAAGAGGGTGAACGTGTTTTGCAGTTGATAGCCTGTCAGCTTGCATCAGAACCCTGTGTTCGTGTACCCATGTACCCATTCCACCTTCCAGACATCCCAGATTCAAGACCCATTTCTCTGCTGAGGTTAGTCCTCGGCAAAAAAAAAAAAAAAAAAAAAATCCAAGTGTTCACCTAAGAGATAGCATTTCCTCTCTAAGATTCCTTAACATCACCTTCTTCCATGAACATATATTTATTCTCCCCGATTTATAATCATTTAAAGTGTTACAGATTGCTCTTCCTCTGGCTATGGCAGCCACCTTGCTGTAGCTCTGTGCCCTGCCTTCCAGTTCTCACTCCAGACAGAAACTACTCCATAGATGCCTGCATGCCACACAGAGTCTGAGACAGTCTACTCCTCCACAGAGTTCCTGTGTTTCAGTCTTCAAGACCCACTACTTAGTCCTATGCTGCTTTTTTTTTAACCATATTGAACTATATTGCCCAGGAACTGGACTGCCTTTAAAAATTGTTCTGCAATGAAAATCTTGCTATATTTTGAGACAGTTGATACTACCCTTTCATAGCTAAAATGGTTTGTTATTGCCTTGAATGCAAATTTAACTCATCAGGTCTACTTTCAACTGCAGCCGTGGTCCCACAGACACACATCACTAACTAGGCAAACTCTATGTAACAATGCTTCATCAAAATAGAGTCTACTAATCAAAGACTAATAGATAAAAATAACATTCTAAACTAGCACTCCTTTATTTTTTTAATTCAAGTCTACAACTTTTAGACACACCTAACTACATCTTGTCATCCTAAGTAATATAAATTTTTATATTTTTCCTCTGCCTTACTGTCAATGAGAGAGATTTTAAAATCATATATAACTCATCTGTATTCTGGCTATTATTCGCCTGTCAATACTGTATCTGGTGAGGACATTCTCCCACACATGTATCTACAGGACTCTGTCTCCTATTACAGAGATACTTGCTCATCTGTGTTCACTGCTGTTATAGTCACAATGGAGGAAAGGGAAACAGCCTGGATGTCAGTGTTAGGTGGTGCTGGTGAGGAACATAATGGAAACATGGCACTATAATAAATCCATGCATTGAAGATATGGACACCACACTAATGTAGACAATGAAGCTCATAAAGTTCCTTAGTTTTGGCCGCTGACTAAGTGTGGGCTCATACATCAAGGGTCCTGGTGCAGAAATTCAGAGGTGCAGCATGTTCAAGGAAAAACCTGCAGTTTCATTGATGTTGAATGAGGAGCAGAGTAACCCTGCATCATATCAGAACAGATTTATTTCAGAAAGAATATGACAATGAATTTTGACTTCCATCTTCTTCAGTGATTTTACTTTAAGTTCATACATCACTAATTATTTTGTTTAATGGTCGTCATGGGAATCCCAAATGTGTTTCCAAGACAGACATCACTGTTGTGGGGTAGAGGGCTGAAAACTGTCTGAGCAGACCAAAATGGAATCAGGAAGAGATGGCTTTGCCTTAGTCACTTCAGTACATACAGGAAACAGTATTTTATTCAGTTGTAAAGAAAATGAAATTTGTAGGTAACTGGATGGAACTAGATAATACTATGTTGAGTGAGGGAATCCAGGCTTGGGAAAACAAATTTCACTCTCAAATGTTGGTCTTTCCAAGTTTAACTTGGATGCCTGTAGAGGTCAGGAAGGGCCAGGACATGAAGGACAGTTAAATGTGTGTTACATGAAAATAGAGAGGGAACGCTGGCAGATAAAGTGTTACTTGGGGGTAAGGGAGGAGGAAGAAGGTGAGGGTTGGAGGTAAGTTTATCTAAAACTAGATCTGTATGAAAAAGTTATGTGGTAATCTACAATTTTGTGAGCCAATTAAACAAAAATTCTTAAAAAATGAGTTTGAAAGGCAGTTCTCTGTGTGAGTGGATAACGCTGCTCCCAGAGTCTGGGTTCTTAAACAAAAATTCTGCCACAGACTTGGGACACCTCCTTGTGAGTTATTGCTCCAGGAAACTCCAGGTCCACAGAAGTATAAGGCAGCTGTTACAGATTCACTCGGGTTTAGAGGAAGACCAGGATAGGGTTAGGGGGTGAAGAGAATCAACTAGAGAGCTGATGACATAGTTATCAAATCCTCAGACTTGGGGATGTAGTCAGGGTCATAAGTGGGCCAGGCATGAAGCCCCGGGTCAGGTCACCAGCTCTACTACATGATAGACGTAAAAACTAAATAGAAGTAGAAAACAAATGACAGAAGCAAGAATGTGGTGACCTCTGGAGAGGATGGCAATGGTGGGGCTTGAGGAAAACCCTGTGGTTCACTGCTCCTCTCTACAGTCTGCACTTAGTCCCCCTCCCTACCCTCTTCTTGTTCTTTAATGACGGAGTTCAATATTTAGCCCAGGTGCCCAAACCCCAAATCATCCTGCTTCAGCCTCTTGGTCATAGGGATTACAATCGTGAACAGTGAATTATTTCAAAATTGGTTCTTCAGATATAAAGTGAAGCTATAAATCAATTTATATAGACAACCTGGGTATTTAACAAGCCATACCCTTGGCTGTACTGACCACGTTTTTCCATTTCTGTGTTAACCATATATTCACCTCCTAGTTATTACCCCGACCGTCAGTCTATTAAGAAAGAAGGAAAGACAGACATCTCTGCTTTTTCTCTTCCCAGGCTGCCTCCCCACCGTCCAACTGATTGATGCTAGGCTGATCCAGGGCTCAGTGCAGACCTGAGGCTCCAGGACAACGTTGTACATGAGAATCCCGATTGACCACCAGGTGGCGCTAGCTCCACTCTTCTTTTCTGGTGCCGCCCAGGCTCACCTTTCTTCCTAGAAGTTTCTGATTCAGGCAGAGGCTGAGGACAAGCTGAGCAGCAGCCTGGGTCTCTCTTCTTCTGCATCTGACAGCAGTGAGTATGGGCGACAGGAATGGCTTTCTGATAGTATAATTAGCATCACACACCTCATGGACTTACAATGCACACTCCTGTGATTTTGGGAATACTCAGAGGTGTGCAAGCATATTTCCATAATCTATTCTGTTTATTTGATCCAGATATGCTTTCCCACAGCTTCTCTCTGCATTTTCAGTGTGTGTGCATGCGGAGCGGTGAGGAGCAGGGTGTGTTATGGGTAGATTCAATGTGTGTGGAGATCACAGGATAACGTTTTGAGAGTCAGTTCTTTTCTTCCAACTTGTTGAGGAGATCTCTCCTGTATTTTGTTCCATGCTGCAAACTCCAGGGTAGCTGGCCCCTCAGCTTCCAGGAGATCTCTGTGTTGGGATCGCAAAGGCATGCCACTGTAGTCCCCTTTCCATGGTGTTCTAGGACTGAACTCAGATGGCCAATCCTGTGCAGGCAGCACATTTACCTGCAGAGACCCCTTGCTGGACCCTGGGTGGTTCTCAGAACTCTTGGTATGTGGATTTCCAGCGCCTTGCACATGCTAGGCAAGTGCTCTTCCGTCCTGGTGGGATTTTAAATATAAAAGCATTTCATAAGTGGGGGGAGGGGGAAAAGGGTGGGAGGAGGGGGAGAAGGGTGGGAGGAGGGGGAGGGAAATGGGAGGCTGGGAGGAGGTGAAAACTTGGTTTTTTTTTTTTTGCTCCTTTTCTCAATTAAAAAAAAAGCATTTCATACACAAATGGGGCAATTTGAATTCTCCCTTTCCTGATTGTATCTCTCTTCCTCCTCTCTTCATATTTTTCTGAGGATCCAAACAGTAACCAATAATTGAGGGATGGTTGCTCCTGGCTCTATCCTGTATTTAGAGGAACTGATTTAAGTTATTCCCTATTCAGTATATTTGTTTGCAAGGATTATCACAATGTTCTTTATTGTGTGCAGGAATGAGCTTTCTCTTCCTAGTTGTTCAGGTCTGTGATCAAGAATGAGTTTAGTTTTCTAAAGACTTTCTACATCTATTGAGATTATACCATACTTATCCTGGATCATGTTATGTGCTAAATTTCTTTTACTAATTTGCATATGCTGGACCATGCTTGCAAAAACACAGTGTTCTTTCACCATGTGTTTCTGTGCTTTCTATTACTGTTGACTTTTACTACAATTCATTATGATCTGATAGGATATAAGAAATTACCTTTTGGATTTGTTAAAAGTTTGTGATGGAGTGTTCCAATTATTAATATGTAGTTATCTTTATTTTTCCTAACATTGACTGGATGTCTGTTTTGTTAGGTAAGAGTACAGATTTCCACTCTGTTTGCTTAAAATGCCATTTTTCATCAGTTCTCTTTCAGTCTTCATATGCGTGGCCAGCTAGTTGGGTTTCCCACTGCAATAAACAATTCGTTATTGTTTTCTGCTTTTCAATTCAGCCTGTCAATTTCATCTTTTACTCAAGAATTGAATCTACTTATTTTTAGGTTAGTGCTAAAATGTTTGCACTGAATGAAATCCTATAATTTGATTGGCTTCTCTTTACCTTCTATTTTTCTGTTTTTCTTTTAGTTGCTATATGTTCTTTTCGTTCTCTCTCATCTTAGATGTTTGCTGGCTCATTGGCAGTTGACTTTTGATTGCTGTGATAAAACATCATGACCAAAAGCTATTTGGGGAGGGAAAGGTTTATTTGGCTTATACTTCCACATCACAATCCACCACTGAAAGAAGCCAAGGCAGGAACTCAGGCAAGAACTGAATTAGAGACCATGGAGAAACATGGCTCACTAGTTGCTTCTCATGGCTTGCACATCCTGCTTTCTTAAGTATTCTAGGACCCCAAAGTGGGATGGGCCCTCCCACATCAGTCATCAATCAAGGAAATGCCTCATAGACTTACCAATCTGTTGCAGGCAATTCCTCAGCTGAGTATTCTTCATCCCAGATGACTTCAGCATGTGTCAAGCTGACTAAAGCTAACCAGCACACTTTCTGAGTTACTGCTGTTGATTCCTTAGAAATACAGGAGTTATTTTCTCCTGAGCTCTTGTGATCATAGCTTTCTGTCTTTTTCCTTTGTGTTTTTATTTTCCCGTGAGTGTCTTCTTCACTGCTGTTTCTGAGGTCATGCACTGCTTTAGCTGTGTTCATCTTGAAGGAAAATTTGCATGTAGTCACATTGGTTGTCCATATTTTTTTTGAGGACTCAAAATACATAGTTGCACACTCCGGCCTTTAGCTTTTCTGTCAAGGAACCTTCTGCTGTCATGATTGATTTGCCAACCAGGTACATGCTAGTAACATGGATCTTCTCTGTAGTAACTTCCAGATTTTCTTTTCTTGTTCTCAACTCCCTAAATTTTACCAAGAGTGTCGTATGACAATATTATTTTTTGCTCATATCCATATGGTGGTCAAAATTACCTCTGTAATTTATTACCTCCACTAATTACCCTGATGTCTTAATCTCTCAATAGATATAGAATATTTTAGGATATTGCATGAATGAATAGGTTTTCTGTATCTTTAGTCTCTGTTTTAGCATTCTATTTTAATAAAAACATTCCTGTTTGGTCTGTCTGTCATGTTCTGGAGGTCATCTTAAGTTTTTCTTTATTACTCTTGAATAAAGAAAAATGCAATAACTTATTAACCTTGTATTTGAAGCTCTTGTATTTTATCTTTCAGTTAATTTAATTTGCTGGTGGTGGTTTTTACTGAGTTTTTAAAAATTTATCTGCAAACTATTCCAAGATTTGCGTTTTTTAAAGTTTCTCATTCATATTCTATATTTCTTTGCTTATTTCCTTCAGTTTTCCGTCATTTTGGAGTTGTAATTATTTTTAAGTAAACCTTTGAATAATTTTTTCAGCATTCTATCCAATTAAATACCTTTTGATTCGGTTGCTGACAAGTTATGATCTTTTGAGAAAGTTCTGTTTCCTCACATTCTTGTGTTTTGTTGTTGTTGTTTGTGCACCCATGGGAGTGAATATTGTTTGCACACTGATGTGAGGATTTGTATAGTCTTTGCCACTGCTAACCCCAGATGTCTTTGTGCCTGTGGTCCAGGTAGGACTTCTGTTTGTAGGTTTCTCTAAACAAAGTCATGTCTACCAGATGCTTTGTGAGAAGTGTAGATGGCAAACAGAGTATGGAGGCCCACAATGGAGAAAGATCCTGGGATCAAAGCTGTTCGCCTAAGCATTTTCAGATATTACCCAGCAATAAACCACATACAATAAAGAAGAAGCTGTGGAAATTCAGTAATCTTTTTACTCAGGTTCAAAGTTCTCAGCCCCTGTCTGCTGCCCACAAATTGCACCACGAGTCAGTTTCTGAAGCCAAATTATCTGCCAGGCACCTGCTCAGAACTCTGAGGCTCATCAGTCATCCATAGGGAGGCAGGGCTGTCTGTCCTCGTGCCTCCACAGCCTGAACTCCTATTGTGTTTGCCAGTCACTCACACCTCCATTACTGTGGCCTATGAATACCTACCAACCAGTGCATCCCAGAGCACCAGATCTCAAACTCAGAGAATAGAATCTCCTGGTTTCTGGCACTTTGAGAAGGAGTGTGTAGGTCACAGGCTGTGCCCATCTGTGTTCCCCTGTATTATACAGGACAGGAGGTGTGCCTTGTCTTGAATGACTCCATTTATACAGCAGTAATTTGTCTCATTTTGGAAGTAAATTCTGAGGCAAAATAACTCTGTACCTTATATGTACAAGTGTCCAGCACAGACAGTAAAGCCTATGCTGATAAGTAACTCATTAATACAAACAATTTTTCCTACCTATAAAAATATCAGGCCAGCAACACTTAGGCCCATGAATGTTTGAAAAAGTTGCCTAAGAAACCATCTTATTGTGCTTGTTTAATACACCAGAGATATATTGAAGATGATATTGTAGTGATGGGAGTGGCAGGCTGTGGCCCGGCTCCCACACAGCTAGCTTAGCTCCAGAATAATTACATGAAAACTGTATTCATTTAAACACTGCCTGGCCCATTAGTTCCAGCCTCTTATTGGCTAATTCCACATCTTGTTTTAACCCATATTTAGTAATCTGTGTAGCACGGCGAGATGGTGGCTTATCGGAAAAGATCTTAACCTGCGTCCATCTCAGAGCGGAGAGCTATGGCGTGTGACTCACTTCCCTTCTTCCCAGCATTCTGTTCTGTCTACTCCATCCACCTATGTTCTGACCTATCAGGCAAAGCAGTTTCTTTATTAATTAACCAATGAAAGCAACACATAGAAAGAAGACGCACCTACATCATGGTATTTTAAACTATTTCCTAAGTTGAGTTCACTGAAGGTCTTACTTTAACGCAGACATCAATAACTTGTGAAATGAGACAATTACATTTAATTTGTATTCTTCTTCTTTAAAGTCTTAAACTGCTTAGTAAATCCCTGTCACTTTAAAATCCATGTCTTCCTAGATTACAACATACCCATTAAAGCAATGATGATGTCATTATTAGCAGTTCATCTTGTTGGCTGTCCAAAATTGCCTAATAACTGGAGGTACAATCTGAAAATAGCCAAAAATTTGTTTGTCCCGTTTTCTGTACAAGTCCAACAAATTATGATAGTTGGAAATCTCTCTCTCTCTCTCTCTCTCTCTCTCTCTCTCTCTCTCTCTCTCTCTCTCTCTCTCTCATACACACACACACACACGGAGGAGATGTGGTAGTTGTGGTCATATATCTGCCTTTGAAATACATTATATCAAAATATACTTTTCAATCAAGACAAATGATCTAAGATTCTACTCTGTATGCCGTGAATACCATTGGTTAATAAAAAAGCTGCTTTGGGCCTATTGCAGTGCAGAATATGGAAAGGCAGGACTTCCAAACAGATAAAATGGTGTGGGAAGTCCTTCTGTATATGTGCTGCTTTTATTGGTGAAAGAATAAAACTTCTTTTGGCCAATGTCTTAACAGAGTAAAGCCAGGCAGGAAATTTGAACAGAGATGTAGAGAGAGAGTAGGCAGAGTCAGAGAGTCACCATGTAGCCACTGCCAGAGACAAGTGGCGCAAACTTGCAAGTAGGGCACAACTTTGTGGTAATGCAAAGATTAATAGAGATGGGTTGATTTAAGGTGTAAGGGCTAGCTAAAAATATGCTTAAGCCATTGGCCAAACAGTATTGCAATTGATACAAATTTCTGTATCATTATTTCAGGAGTCTGGGTGGCCAGGAAATGAACAAGCAGCCTCTGCTAACAGATTGATGCCAACATATGCCAACTAAATCCACTTAAAACCTTGAGGGAGTTTGGAAAGCAATTCTAGACACACAAAAAGGACAAGAGTTTAATGCAGCTTCTTGATCTGTTTGTTGGAAGGAAGCAGGGATGTGACTCCTTTAAGAGGTTTCCTGATTTAGCTTCATCAGCCGAAAAGTACAGAGCTTTAAAAAATGGTTGTTTCTTGGTTCACCAGCACGAATGATTCTGTCTCTTTTGAGAGGTCCAGCTATGGAGCATTTAAATGGGGTTTGTGTGCAATGTGCTACTTGTTTAAAGGCAACATAGACCCACCACCCTCTGTGTGCCTGAAAATGAGGCTGTGTTCATGGCTCTCAGAAGCAGTGAACATGCCTCTGCCATGTTGGACTGGGCAGAGCAAGAAAGCAGGACCACAGAGTTGGCCTAGCCACACCTGCTTATCATAAAAAAAATCCACTCCTAGTCAAAAAACAATTGCAGATATGCAATAAAGACAGATTCATGTGGAAAGGTCCTGTAAATAGGTCTCAGTGTTGGAAAAATGTATGTAGGCTTGAAAGATAGAGGAAAAATAGTATAGACAGTTATAATATAAAAGAGTATAGACAGTCAAAGATTAAAGGGTTAAAGATAAAAAATAAATATTAAAGCTCTAGAAAAAGTAATAAAGTAAAATAAACTACATTAATATGGAAAATGTGTATAGAACCTAGATTATGTATATTATTGTGTTTTCTTTATTTTTTTTCTATGAATGAGCTAAGTACAGAGAGACATTTCATTGTGTGGACAGCTAAGCTAAGCCAGCAAAGGTATTTTAAAGACATATTGACTTCAAAATTGAGGTCTAAGGATATGTTGCTTTGGAAAAGAGGTTCTGTTTTGTTTCTACAGAAGATGAGAAACTATGTCTTCTTTCCAGACTAACGTGGTTTGATGGACCAAGATCCCCCAAAGGGTCACCATGAACATCCAAAATTACTTTGCCCAATAAAAAGCAGGAAGCAGTTTGGAGAAAACTGTGCCTAAATTCCCTAAATGATTGTTTATAAATGTTTGTTTACATTTAAAGAGAGATATGATATAGATTTGCATACTTTGCATTGGTATGAATTTTAGTCTATTTTTATGAATTTAAGGTAAATGTATGTTTCTGCACTTGATTAAGGTATTGCATTTGTGATGCTTATTTAAAAATGTAATGATAATTAAGAAATAAAGGTTAATAGATAGTCATCTATAATAGTCAAGCTTGTAGTCATGTTTGGTTTTCTAGATATATAGAGATATATTTCATTTAGGTATTCTTCAACTCTTTCAGAGACTAACAGAATATGGCATTAAAACGTTTTAAAAACTTAGGACTTTTCATGAAAATAAGATACATTTGCTCTTTGGTAGCACCAATCTACTTCACAGGATGGTAGGCATCAAAGAGTCTCCTTGTGGAGCTGATTAGCCATTAGGACAAGAAACTGTTATTGGACTGATTGATGGTATGCTGTATGAACTAGACATGCAGGATCCACAGAAAAATGACTCCTAAACTTGCCTAAAGGTGAGACAGTCCTTCAGGCCTCCTGCTTCATTAAAGAGTCTGCCAAACGTTCTGCAGGACACAGAAGAAAATTATTGACAAACTGCCAATTTACATGGAACTGTCTGTGAAATTTCATGCTTCATGGAAAATTCTGCCAGATGCTATGGGCCTGTAGGCTGAAGATGGATGCTCCAATGTTACAGAAGAACTTTGAGTGACTGCCCAGACAGTAAGATTTCTGTCAATTCAAGAGTTTTGGAAGTTGCTTACAATGCACTACGTGTTTACTTAGGTAATATTATATCTTTCTGGAGTCTTTGATGGAGTTGAAGAATAAATAGTCATAATTATAGTTTACCTTAGTTATGATAAAAGATAAAGTAGATATAACTGTAATTCTTGCTATTACAATTGTAATTCTTGTAATTATAATTACAATATTTATATTCTGGTAATTTTGTAATTTTCCCATATTAAAGTTAAAGTCTTCTTTTTTTACTTAGATAGAAAAGGCAAGGTGTTGTGGAATTCCCCTCTCTTTGCTGTGAATACCCTTGAGCCTATTGAAGCTTCTTTGAGCCTATTGAAACACAGAATAAGGCAAGATGGGAATTCCAAGCAGATAGAAGGAAAAATTAGGCAGAGTCAGGGAGATACCATGTAGCCACCAAAGGAGTAAGACACCCATGCACAGGTACTGATAAACCATGAGCCTCATGGTAAAATATAAAATAATAGAGATGGGTTGATTTAAGGTGTAAGAGCTAGCTACAAATATGTTTAAGCTATTGGCCAAACTGTATTGCAATCAATATAGTTTCTATGTGATTATTTCAGGTTTGGGTGGCCAGGAAAGATCAAGCAGCCTCTGGCTACAGACAAATCTGCCCCCTCATCTGTATCCTTCTTCCTTTATGAATTATGAATAATATTTATGCTCTACTCCTTAGAGCTCATTTGTTTCTTAGGAATTTGGTGTCTAAGGGGAGTCTATATATCCTCATGTCTGCTTCTCATTTGGTCTTTAGGTGATCACAGCCATATATGCTGTTCATCAGGAAGGGATCTGTTTGTGATTACACAGATTAAAACAATCCTTAAGTGTGCTGTGTTATCCAATAATAATGTTTGTGTGGACTATCATATACAATTTCTGTTCCTTCTACAGGAAGGAAGAACCTCTGGAGATGTCTTCCAATATTGACCCTGTTGCAATACCAATGATAGAAAGAAATCCCAATGACCTTCTTGGAATGGACACCAGTGACCAGAACACATTGACAGGAGAGGCTGTGCTAAGTTTTCATAACATCAGCTATCAAGAAACAGTGCAAAGTGGTTTTGCATTTTGTAAAAAAACACGTGTGATAGAAAGACTATCAAATATCAGGTGTGTGCATGAACAATTTTTGAACAAACACAAACTTTCTCTATTATTAATAATCTCGTGAGTATTTTTATGTGTTTGTGTATGTGTATATATCTGCTTATGTGTTTGTGTAAGTGTGTATGTGTTCGGACATAAGATGTGGCACAAGTACATCACAGGGCAACCTTGAGCATTGGTGTTCACCTTCAACCATGTTGCAGACAGAATATCTCATTGTTCACTGATGGTTCTGTCAGGGTACCAGTCTGTAAGTGTCCTTGGATTTTCCTGTTTCTGTCTCTAATTTCTCCATAGAGCACGGAGTTATAGATGCCCACCACTCTACCCAAGTTTATATGGATTCTGGGGCATAACATAGGTCCTCACCCTCCCTCAGCAAGTGCTTCATGCAATACAACATTCACCAGCTTCACCTAGCAATTTACATATTTTACAAATAATAGACTTCTATTAATACTTCAATTTTATGAGTTTATAGTTTTATTATGTGTACGATTTCACCCAAATTAAACTGCATATTCAGTGTAGACCCTAAGCTTATATAACTTCTTTTTAAGAGAAAAATCAACCAGTGTATTTTTTTGTTTACAGTGGGATCATGAAACCTGGCCTTAATGCAATTATGGGACCTCAAGATGGGAGCAGATCTTTGTGAGTATAATGGAAAGCATACACAAGCCCTTTGTATCAAGTTTCTGTGCTGGAAAAATAGCTCTTACAGGAGTTATTGTAGTAATGCATGAGTGTATCTCTGTGTGTACATGTGAGTCTGGTCCCGTGTGCTGTGGATAACATGCAGGAGGGTGTATTCTAACTTTATATCAAGAGCAGAAAGTTTTACTAGGTCACTTTACTGATAGGAAATGATAGAATGATTGGCATGTGTTACTGTGACATATTATTATTTAATGTGATGAGATAGTGTAGTATGGAGTGAGCCGCTTATTGGTTCCCGGCTGCCCAGCCCCCAAATAATCTTACAGAAACTATATTATTTAAAACACTGCTTGGCCCATTAGCTCTAGCTTTTTATTGGCTAACTCTTACAACTTAATTTAACCCATTTCTATTAATCTATGTATCACCATGTGGCTGTAACCTACCAGCTAAAGTTCCATCCATCTCTGGCATGGCTACTTGGCTTCTTTCTGACTCTGCCCTTCTTTCTCCCAGTATTCAGTCCTTTCTTCTCTGTATAGCTCTACTCTGCCCTGCCCTGATTTGCTATAGGCTCAAAGCAGTTCTCTTTTTATTAAGGGTAATCACAGAATACAGTAGAAAATTCCACATCAAGATAGTATTAAAATTAAGAAGATGAAGAAGAGTTTTGTGGAGATAAGAAAATATCACCAGGCCTAACTCTCAAAATACACACATTGCCTGTTTGAGTTCCCAAGGTCAGATTACAGAGAGGGGTAGTCATGTAGATCATGTCTTACATTCACAATTCTGGGATGTATTACAGCACATAATGAACAGAAGACAGAGAGAAAGAGACAGACAGAGAGAGAGAGAGAGATTTCAGCCTTTTGATATGCAGACCTTTTACTCTGAGTATCTGAAAGCCGATAGCTGTTACTGAAGGGAGGAAGTAAATCACACAACATATGTAACCCTTGTAGATTATTAGATGTCTTAGCTGCAAGGAAAGACCCACGAGGATTATTGGGAGATATTCTGATAAATGGAAAACCTCGACCTGCCAATTTCACATGTACTTCTGGTTATGTGCCACAGGTAAGTGCTGGTGGGTTTGTAATTTTATATTTCCCATGCCTCTGTTTTGGTAGGTGCTCATCTTATATATTTGTGTGTTTCCAGTTCATTATATGACACATTTACATGTCCTACTTTCTCTGCACAATGACTCATTAGCCTGAGGGTGGCATTATTGAACATGAAGAAGGGGAGGTATTGGTGTATGATATGTGTGGCACAGTATTAATAATTTCAGCTGTAATTTAATTCTACAAAGGACTACTGTTGTCTAATATTAACCTTCCTTCATATTCCTCTACTGCTTAGAAGATGCTTTATGCAAATAATTGAAGGTATTTATCACCAAAATCCCTGAGCTGTATATAGAAGTTAAATGGGAGGGGGGGTGGAAATGATTGCAACTTCCTCTGTATTTGAAATTACTAAAAATTAAAAGACTATTTTTAAGTAAAGCATTAAGTTTGGGTTCATTATATGTGACTAGGTTACATACATTAGAGAGATGGTCTTACTTATAACTATCCGTAATTAAATTTAAAATTCCACTTAACCTTAAGAATGACATGGTGATGCGCACGGTGACTGTGAGAGACAACATAGAATTCTCAGCTGCTCTTCGACTGCCAATGACTATGACAAGAGATGAAAAAAGAAGGCGAATTAATGAGGTCCTTGAACTTCTGTGTCTGGATAAAGTGTCAAATGTCAAGGTAATGGGAAGAAAAGTCTGGAAAGACTCAGAGTAAAAAAAAATGTGAGAGAAAGGAAGAGAGAGGGGAAGATGGAGAGAGAGAGAGAGAGAGAGAGAGAGAGAGAGAGAGAGAGAGAGAGAGAGAGATCCATGTATGAATAATATGACATTCTGTCAGCAGTTTCTTATAATGTGTGTGATCAAGGTGGGTGCTTTCTGTATTAATGAGTAAGTGATTGGTTACATGATATGGAGTGCAAATTAAGGTGGGGAACCTTAACAATGGTTAAGCCTGGTAATAGAGTGTGATCCAGCAGGGAAGAGTGTCCTTAACAATGGTTAAGCCTGATAATAGAGTGTGATCCAGCAGGGAAGAGTGTCCTTAACAATGGTTAAGCCTGGTAATAGAGTGTGATCCAGCAGGGAAGAGTGTCCTTAACAATGGTTAAGCCTGATAATAGAGTGTGATCCAGCAGGGAAGAGTGTCCTTAACAATGGTTAAGCCTGGTAATAGAGTGTGATCCAGCAGGGAAGAGTGTCCTTAACAATGGTTAAGCCTGGTAATAGAGTGTGATCCAGCAGGGAAGAGTGTCCTTAACAATGGTTAAGCCTGGTAATAGAGTGTGATCCAGCAGGGAAGAGTGTCCTTAACAATGGTTAAGCCTGGTAATAGAGTGTGATCCAGCAGGGAAGAGTGTCCTTAACAATGGTTAAACCTGGTAATAGAGTGTGATCCAGCAGGGAAGAGTGTCCTTAACAATGGTTAAACCTGGTAATAGAGTGTGATCCAGCAGGGAAGAGTGTCCCTCACATGGCCATTTTCACGTGCCCCTCGCATGAGCCTCCTCTTCCCTCATCCTTAAACTCTTGACTTTAGAGAATTTGATAAGTGCTTTCTCCTGTTTATTGTCTCTTCCCCTAGAGGACTTGTCCCTTGTTGTTTCAGAATGTGCTTCTGGTCAGACAAAGGACGTGAGATGGAGACCTCTGGCTCTGTGTTCACTCTGCATTTATTTCCCTCCAGGGATGTCCTTGGTCTCTTTAGCTTTTACTTCTCACATGTGTAGTGGTTGTTATTTTTTGTAGTCTTTCTTTTTGTGTATTTATCTCATCCTGTCTGTGGTACCCAGTTTTAACTGTCAGCTTGACACAGTCAAGAATTATATACAATTATCTAGAAGAGAGTCTCAATGAGGAACTGTAGTCAGGTTGACTTGTGGGCATTTCTGTAGGTGATTGTCTTGATTAAGTTAGGCCATGTGGAAAGACGCAGCCCAATGCAGGCAGCGCCATTCTTAGGATTTATTGAGTTGAGCATTGACAAGCATGCAGGCATTCATCCTCTCTGTGCTCTTGACTGGATGTGCCTAGCTGCATCAGCTTCCTGCCTTGATTTCCCTCCAATGCTCTACTGTACTTTTGAACTGTATGCTGAAATAAAAACTTTTCTCTTTATTTACCTTCTATCTTATCAACTGTACAGAAACTAGGGTACACTTTGCCCTTGCTCCCTGCTTCCTTATCTTCTGTTAATATTTATTCCCAGACTGTCTGGAAGGTTTTATAGATAAAACCACATGCAAGGGACTCTTTCTGCTGAGACTTTAACATGATGAGGAAATGTAATAGAAGGCTAAACTTCACAGCTGACTGTTGTAAGAGTTTACTAATTATTTTACTGATATATTAAAAATATTTATAGTATTTCATCTCCCAATCCCTCATTTTTATCCATAAAAAATACGGACATTTCTTTATCTTCACAATTCAATTCTTAACTATCAAAATGAACAAAATCTTGATATCCTTAGCCATGTCTAATCTATAACCATTTGTAGTAATTGATTTTTTATTATTTCATTCTTTGCAGATTCTGATCAAGCATTTAATTAATTATATGCCTATAGTTTTCCAACATTACTCTTTTGTTCTCCCAAACTGCCATAATTCTTACAATAACACTGGCTTGTTGAGAAGATTATATATAGAAGTCTTTTTAGCAGACATTTGGTGGTATAGATGAAAATGGGCTCTCCAGAATAGGATTCTCATGGATTAACTCCTGTGGTGACTTCTTAGAGGCAGTGAGGACTAGGAAGGTACTGGATGCTGATTCTTACAATACTTCTCCACAGTCATTTACAAGATATTTGTCTTGTTGGGAAGAATAATAAAAAATCTGGCATTTATCATGCTATCTTTTTTTCCTGAGTTATGTAATTTTGTGAGCTTTGGCTCTGTTTATTTATGTGGTTTTATGTTTACAAAAGATACTTTCTTTTCTAGGTTTTTAAGAATAATTATTCAAGCCCTAAGTTGCTTACTTGTTTCTTTAAGGACAACATTATAAAATATTTATTAACTTCTTGAAAGTCATAAAATGTAATAGATTGCAAGAATTTTAATATAATATTTACTAGTTATTTTTAATTTATATTACAGCCCAGTCAAAGTCTCTCCTTCCATTCCCTCCCAGTTGTTCCTCCTTTCTTCTCCTTCCCCCTCCCCAGTTCACTCCTCATTCACCTTTGTCCAGAAATTGCAGGCCTCTATGGGTGGCAAAAAAGCATGGCATATTAGGTTGAGGTAGAACTAAGCTCCTCTGCTGTTATTAAGGCTGCACAAAGCAACCTAGCATTAGGGACAGGTATCTAAATGCTAGCCAAGGTGTCAGGAGTAGGCCTGGCTTTCACTTCCAGGAGTCTGACAAATTGTCCAAGCCACACAACCAACACACATATGAAGAGGACTTAGACTGATCCCCAGCAGACTCCCTAGCCATTGGTTCATAGTCTGTGAGCTCCCATGAGCAGCCCAGTTGCTTCTGTGTATTCCCTTCTGATGACCCTGACCACCTGGCTCATGTAATCCTTCTTCCTTAACATGATTCCCCAGGATTTTCCCAGTGCTTGACTGTGGATCTCCACATCTCTTTCCATCAGTTGGTAAACTCTTCAATAACAGTTGGGTAGTCACCAATCTGATTACAGGAGATGGCCAATGCCAATTCAGTCTATGCACTATTGCTATAAATCTTAGCTGGGGTCATCCTTGTAGAGTAATGGAAGTTTGCCTTGCATCATGTTTCTACATGACCCCCAAATGCTCTGAAATATGTGTATGTGTGAGTGCTATTCCCTCACTTACTCATTCACTGACTGGTGCAAAGACTATGCCAGTTTGACGTGTAGACTATACCACCTTTTGGATTTGCCTACAAGAATGAGTCATGAATTATGTGTTGCTGTACAGTATATATAATGTCAATTTGCAAAGTCTTAAGGGAGTTAAAAAAATTTCTAATAAGGCAACGTGGAATTTTTGATAAAAAAGCAGTGTATATCTGTGTGGGACTGTGTGTTGTGCTGTGTGTGTATTTGTGTGTGTATTCTCTAGAGTTTGTGTGGTGTCCTGTTGTGTTTATTTTGTGTAGATTGCCTGTGTCATAAGTGTGTTGGAAAGGGTGAAATGACTACTAAATTACAAGAAATACTTCCTCTTCTCCTGTCCTGTCTTCCTCAACCTTAAATAGAGATTTCACTGTGCCAGTCTTTGAGTGTGATAACCATTATTCTAGAATATGTGACTTGATAAAGAAACAGCAGTAACTGTTATTATCACGGGCTTTGTGTCAAGTCTGACCTCAGCTTCTTTATATTCACTTGGAAAATAAACACCTCCTTTTTCTCCCAGGTGCCCATAATGGTGTAACAAAAACCTTTTATTGCTGGAAAGTCTCATTCACCAAATGATAATGACTAGCTGATCTTGCTGATAATGATGGTTTTCGTTGCTTTAGCCTGGATCTAAAGAGCTCAGAAAAAGGACCAGTATAGCCATGGAGCTGGTTGCCGAGCATCCCATTTTGTTCTTGGATGACCCCACCACTGGCTTAGACTGGAGCACTGCTACTGATGTCATCTCCATCCTGAGAAGGTAAGTGCTGAAGGAACATTGAGTTTTTTCTCGTAATACATGTTCACATGTGTGTATTTTTGGTGCAGGAGATTCAGAGGTAAGCAACAGAATTTCTTCCTTGTTTATTAGAGGGAAATTTGGTTAACAAGGAATAAACATCAAGAACAATGAGACAGTAACACAGGGAAAAACAGCTGTGGTAAAGGTCCAGCACTCCTTTAAATAGCATGTCCCCATAGCCCTCAATCCAGTGTCAAGTGAGCTGGGCATGAGTGGATCAGATCTGAACAGAGTGTCAGATCGAGGGAAAACTCATTTGTTCTGAGGCAAATCATGTTTGGTGTGTCTGGAATATTAAAGAGACCACATTGACTAGAACCCCATAGCCTAGGGAATGGAAGGTTGCTAGTGCACTGCTTAAGACACCAAGATTGAGTGACTTGACAGAAGTTAAATTTCTTACAGTTCTGGATCCTGGAAGCCAAATATTAAAGTATTAACAGGCCATGCTACTGAGACCTGGGTCACTGAGTTGTGGAAGGTGACTCCTCGCTCTTCATGTGTCTATGCCCTGATCTCTTAAATGGACACCAGTTACATTAAGACACACTAGTAATTTCATTTAAATAAATTACCTTTTTAAAGAGTCTTCCTCCAATTATATCTATATTTTAGTTTCTTAGATGTGAGGTATTCCACAAATGAGTCTTTGAAAGGACATAATTCAGCCCTCCACCTTCACAATTGGAGGGAGAGAGATTGGTGATTGGATGTAGATTGCCTAGACCACCTGGGTCACTGTAAAGACTCTTCTTTTCCATGAGAGGGCATAGGGGAAAGCTTTTGAATTTAGAGTAGAACAATATGTCATGAATAAGGTTGTTCAGTTGCATCATGGGGGTGTAAAGATGTCAGCAGGAGGATGAGATGTGGGGGTTCCTTAGTTAGGCAATGGTGGGTTCTATATAGTTTTGTATATAGAATAAACAACATTATCTCTGGGATTAGCCCTGGATGTGATGGCCAAGGGAATGATTCCTAAGGTCTAGGTCCTGAACCAGGGGAAGAATGAAGTAAAAGAAAAGGTATTTCTTTATCTCATGAAGTAAGTCCGTGACTCAAATATTTATAGAAAAAAGTATACATATTATGTTTTGTACATTTTAGAAATGAATAGTTTCAAACTAACTGAATAAACCTAAGGACCATGTAGACTATTCTATTCCTCTGACCTATGTTCCTGGCTGTTGAACTTACTACTCGCTGTTTTTTCCTTCCTTCCCCTTGTTCTTTGGTTTGTCGTCCATCACCCTAAATATTTCTGCCTGTATCTCCAAGAACCAAGATTACTCTACCATTGTACCTTCACAGTGATGAAGTCAACAATTAGGGCCTTGTCACCTTCTACTCTGTAGACTCCTCAGGTGTCACACTTTTCCTATTTGTTCATTTTCCTTATTGCTTAAGGATACTCAACTAAGATCAGGTTCTTGCTTATTTTTCCAATATGGAATACTTCTCTCTGTCCCTGTGTCTTATGGCATGCCTAGTCTTAGTGCATTGCAAGGGAACATACTAAGTGGCTTCTCCAAGTGTTTTGGGAGCAGACTCAAGCCCTGATATACTGTGTTCTCCTTGATCTCCAACACTCCCGGAAGAGCATCCTAATGTAGAATACTTTATTTATTTTATATTTATAAAAGAAAACAAACTATCTTTTTTTAATTTTACATACCAATCCTAGTTCCCACTCTGTCCCCTCCTCCTATTCCCTGTACCTTTTCCTCCACCCCACCCCATTCACTCCTCAGAGAAGGTAAGGTACATTGATTTGGGGAAGGGCCAAGGCCCTCCCTACTATATCTAGGCTGTGCAAGGTATACTTCCAAAAATAATTGGTTTCCCCCAATGTCAGTATAAGCAGTAGCGATAAATCCTGGTACCACTACCTGTGGCCCTGCAGTCTGTCCCGGACATAAAACTTTCATCCACATCCAGAGGGTCCAGTTTGGTCCCATGCTGGTTTCTCCCCTGTCTGGCTGGAGTTGGCAAGCTCCCATTAGCTCAGGTAAACTGTTTCAGTGGGTGTCCCCATCTTGACCTCTTTGCTCATATTCTCACTCCCCCCACTCTTCAACTGAACTTTGGGAGTACAGCCCAGCACTCTGTTGCTGGTCTCTGACTTTGTTTCTATCAGTTGCTGGATGAAGGTTCTATGGTGACATTTAAGATATTCATCATTCTGACTACAGGGCAAGGCCAGTTTGGGTATGCTTTTTATTATTGCTTATGTTCTTATCCTTGTGGAATTTTGGGAATTTCTCTAGTGCCAGGTGTCTTGCCAGCCCCACAATGGTTCCCTCGATCAAAATATCGTTTTTTCTTGATCTCTATCTCTGTTTCTCCTCCATCTCGACAATCCCATTCCTTTAAGTTCTTCTCCCCCTCCCCTTCTCCCCTCCTCTTTCCCTTTTGCCCTCCCATCTTCCCCACACCAGACACATACTTCCAATTTTGTGAGATGATCTTGTCTATTTTCCCTTCCCAGGTGGAACTCTATATATTTTTCTTAGGGTTAACGTTGCTACTTAGCTTCTCTACGGTTGTGGACTATAGGCTCTTTATCCTTTGCTTTACAGCTGGTACCCACCTATGAGTGAGTACATACCATGTTCATCTTTCTGAGTCTACATTACCTCAATCAGTATGGTTTTTTCCCTAGTCCCATCCATTTGCATGCAAATTTTAAGATGTCATTGTTTTTTACCACTGAGTAGTACTCTTCAGATGAGGGGCTTATAGGTTGTTTCCAGGGTCTTGCTATTACAAATAATGCTGCTATGAACATAGTTGAACAAATGTTATTGTAATATGTTTAAGCATCCATTGAATATATGCCCAAGAGTGGTATTACTAGGTCTTGCAGTAGCTTGAGTTCCAATTTTCTGAGAAGCTGCCATACTGATTTCCAGAGTGGTTGTACTAGTTTGCATTCCCATCGGCAATGGAGGAGTGTTCCTCTTACTGTGCATTCTCTCCAGCATAAGCCATTATTGGTGTTTTTGACCTTAGTCATTCTGAGTGGTGTAAGATGGTATCTTAAAGTCATTTTGACTTGCATTTCCCTGATGGCTAAAGATGTTGAACATTTCATTAAGTGTCTTTCTGCCATTTCAGATTCTTCTGTTGCGAGTTCTCTGTTTAGGTCTGTACCTGATTTTTTAATTGGATTATTTGGAATTTTGTTGTCTAATTTCTTGACTTCATTATATATTTTAGAGATCAGTTCTCTATCTAATGTGGGATTGATGAAGATCTTTTCCCATTTAGTAGGTTGTCTTTTTATCTTATTGACTGTGTCCTTTGATTTACAGAAGCTTCAGGAGGTCCCATTTATTTATTGTTGCTCTCAGTGTCTGTGCTATTGGAGTTATATTTAGGAAGTGGTTTCATATGCCCATGTATTGAAGGCTACTTCCCACTTTTGCTTCTATCAGGTTCAGTGTGGTTGGATTTATATTGAGGTATTTAATCCATTTATTTTGAGTTATGTGCATGGAGATAGATAAGGATCTATTTGCATTTTTCTATTTGTTGACATTCAGTTATGCCAGCACCATTTGTTGAAGATATTCAGGACTTCAGTTTGATTCCATTGGTCCCACTGTCTGTTTTCATGCCAATACCAAGCTGTTTTCATTACTGTAGGTCTATAATAGAGCTTGATGTCAGGGATGGTGATGCCTAAGGAAGTTCATTTATTATACAGGATTGGTTTGGCTCTCCTGGGTTTTTTGTTTTTCCATATGAAGTTGAGTATTTTTCTTTCAAGGTCTGTGAAGATTTGTGTTTGGAGTTTAATGGAGATTGCATTGAATCTATAGATTGCTTTTGGAAGGATTGCCATTTTATTATGTTGATCCTACCTATTCAAGAACATGGGAGGTATTTCCATTTTCTGGTATATTCTCTGGTTTCTTTCTTTAAATACTTAATGTTATTGTCAAATAGATATTTCACTTCTTTAATTAGTGTTATTCCAAGATGTTATTTGTGGCTATTGTAGAGGGTGATGTTTCTCTGATTTCTTTCTCAGACTTTTTATCATTTGTATATAGGAAGGCTACTGATTTTTTAGTGTTGGTCTTGTATCCTGCCACATTACTGAAAGTATTTAACAGCTGTAGGCATTCTCTGGTAGAGTTTTTTTTTTTTTGGATCACTTATGTATACTATCACATCATCTGTAAATAGCAAAAACTTGATTTCTTCCTTTTCAATTTGAGTACCCTTGATCTCTTTTGTTGGCTTATAGCTCTAAGAAGAACTTCAATAACTATGTTGAATAGATATGGAGAGAGTGGACAGCCTTTCTTTTTTCTTATTTTAGTGGAATCACTTTAAGTTTCTCTCCATTCAATTTGATGTTAGCTGTTTTCTTGCTGTATATTGCTTTAAAAATGCTTAGATATATTTCTTGTGTCCCTGATCTCTCTAAGGCCTTTATCATAAAGGTGTGTTGGATTTTTAAATGCTTTTTCAGCATCTAATGAGAGGATCATATGGTTTTCTTTTTTCAGTTTATTTATATGGTTGATTACATTGATAGATTTTCATATGTTGAACCATACCTGCATGTCTGGAGTGAAGCCAACTTGATCATAGTGAAGGATTTTCTGATGTGTTCTTGAATTTGGTTTACCAGTATTTTATTCAGTATTTTTGCATCAGTGTTTTTGAGGGAGTTTGGTATGTAATTCTCTTTTTTTGTTGAGTGTAGTGATAGGAGCGGCGGGGCTGCGTCCCCAGAACCCTGGCCGCCTGCTAGCTTATGCCCCGAAATAATTACACAGACACTGTATTCTTTTAAACACTGCTTGGCCCATTAATTCTAGCCCTTACAGGCTAATTCTCATATCCCGATCAACCCATCTCTAATAATCTATGTAGCACCCCAAGGTGCGCTTACCAGGAAGATTCTAGCCTACGTCCATCCTGGGTCGGAGTTCATTGCGTCTGCCCCGGAGAGGGGAGCATGACCTCTCCTCCAGAGAGCAGAGCTGTTGAGTCTGAGCTCACTTCCTCTTCCTCCCAGCATTCTGTTCTGTTTACTCCACCCACCTATGTTCTAACCAATAAAATGGGCCAAGGCAGTTTCTTTATTAGCCAATGACCTTCCTCCATCAGTTGAGTCTGCTGGTTTCAGTATCAGGGTTACTGTAGCCTCATAAAAAGAGTTTGTCAATGTTCCCTTTGCTTCTATTATGTGAAACACTTTGAGGAGTACAGGTATTAGCTCTTATTTGAAGTTCTGGTAGAATTCTGAGCTGAAACCATCTGACCCTGGGCTTCCTTTGGTAGGGAGGCTTTTGATGACTGTTTATATTTCCTTACAGGTTATAGGTCTATTTAAATTGTTCACCTGGTTTTGATTTAATTTTGTTATAAGTACCTCTCCAGAAAATTGTCCCTTTCTTTTACATTTTCCAATTTTATGGAGTACAGGTTTTTTTGTGGTATTACCTAATGATTCTCTGGATTTCCTCGGTATTTTCTGTTAGGTACCCCTTTTCATTTCAGATTTTGTTCATTTGGATGTTCTCTCTCTGCCTTTTGATTAGCTTGGATAAGGATTTGTCTATATTGTTGATTTTCTTAAAGAACAAATTCTTTGTTTCATTGATTTTTTGTATTGTTTTCTTTGCTTCTATTTTATTTACTTCATTTCTCAATATGAGTATTTCCTGTCATCTATTCTTCCTCGGTGAGTCTATTTCTTTTTGTTCTAGAGCTTTCAGGTGTGCTGTTAAGTCACTAACGTGAGATTTCTCCACTTTCTTTATGTAGGCATTTAGTGCTATGCACTTTCTTCCTATATGTGTGAGTTGTGTGCGTACATGTGTCCATGTATATCCTGCCTGTAAAGGTCAGAGGTTAACTCAAGGAGTTGGTTTTTTCCTTCCACCAAGTGTGTTCTGGTGACTGAACTCAGGTCTTTAGACTTTACATTAAGTTCCTTTACCCATTGATCCATCTTGTTTGCATGTCTTGAATCTTGATAATCTAGTAATTCTGGTGGTTGCTGGGTTATATGATAGGAAATTACAGTTTTTCCTTTTGTTGTTTATTAATAGTCTCTCAGAGGAAACACTTGGTTATTATGCCCTTTATTCTACCCTTATCTTGTCTCTATGCACAGCTCTCTCATTCTCTTTTCCTTTCCCTCCCTCCATCTTTTCTTTTGATCCTTCCCTCTCTCCCTTATTTTCTCCCTTCCTTCATTTCTTATTTCCTACCTTCCTACTCCCTCCTTCCTTCCCCATCTACTTTATTTATTCTTTCTTTTTGTCTATTTGAAACAGGGTCCCATGTAACATAGGTGAGCCTTGAACTATAGAACATCCCAAGTGCTAGAATATTACAGATATGCCACAATACCCAGCCTTCATGAAAATATTTTCGCAATAGTTTTAAACAGTTTTTGGTTATTGGTGCTCATACAGATGTTCTGAAATGGTAGTTTAACTTATTTTTTTCCTGTCATGGAATTAAACCAATGATCAAATCCCAAGTTTGCCCCTTACTAACTGACCCCTTGGTCTGTTGCTTGACCTTTTAAGCCTATCAACAGAAAGGGGGAAATTATATTCGAATCACATTATGCCGATATTGTAAAAACTGAAATGAGGTTATTGCTGAGTGTTTAGTGAGAGAGAAAATGGTTAGAAATGTAAATAATACTATCAGCACAATGAGAACCAATTCTGAAAGAGACAGAAAGTGTGAATGATTGAAGGGAACTGTGCATACAGTCACAGTTGTAATGTTTGCTCTTTCATTGCTTTACAAGCTTCAGTGAACGTGCCAATCACCAGGGCAGCCTGCTCATAATATGGTTCAAGTCTGAGGAGCCTGCTCACTTACAGGATCTACATGGTAACTCTTGAGCAGACCCTGCACTACTGTCATCCCACACTTCGGAAGTCTTAATCTTTTAAATAAAAGCTTGAACTTTGGTTTCTCTATCAGGTGTATAATACAAGTGAGATGAGGTGTTTTTAAGGAAAATTCTTCTGAAATGGAACAGAGAGTGTAACTTTGGGAATAAAATATTTTGTTGAGAATCTCAGGGTTCCTCTGTTCAGTGACTTATGATTTCTCCCTCTTTGAACTTAGGATGTCTATGAGGGAACGGACAATCATCTTCTCCATTAATCAGCCCCCATACTCCATCTTCAGACTGTTTGACAGCCTCACCTTAGTGGCCTCAGGAAAAGTCATGTTTCACGGGCCTGCACAGGAGGCTTTGGAGTACTTCAAATCCTCAGGTATGGCTGGCTTTTTCTGTGAGAACTTCTTCATTCACAGACTCTGCAGAGAGAACAGGGTTTCTCGGGAATGCTGCTTGGCCCTCATGCAGGCTTACTGTATGTTAAATACCTTTGGTTAATTTGGCGACAGAATTCTGTTACTTGTGCAGCAAGGTTTGTTATGCAGGTCTCTCTTTTTTTAAGGTTTTATTCTTATAATTTGGAGAAAAAACTTTTTCAATATAGGTTGGTTTAAAATTTTTCTTTGTTGTTGTTGATTCTGTTATATATAAAATTATTCAAGGAGAGAAACATGTGAAGTTGGCATCCCAGGACCTAAGTAAATTAGGATTTATAGTAAAGTACAATTTTTAATAAAACAATTTAGACTACCCCAAATACTGCTAAGATCTTACATTTCCTCAGTGACTTTTGTGTTCATACATAATATATATTTTTATTTGTTTTTTAAAGTTACAGGCATTAGATTTTTGATTATAGAAGAAATACAAGCTGTCTATAAAAAAGACACATGGCATTTAATGTGTAATTTCACTTAAAAAGCCATGAGCAAAGATTTGTATGCTGCATAAGAAAATTGCAAGTGTTTATACTTTCAAGCTTCAACATAATCTTTAATTTTTCAAAAACTCATACAAGGATTGTTTATTTTTGTTTTGATGGGTTTTCTAAGACAGAGTTTCTCTATGTAGTCCTGGCTGCCCTGGAGCTGTGTACACCAGGCTTGCTTCGAATTTCACAAAGATCCACTTGCCCCTGCTTCCTGAGTGCTGGGATTAAAGGTATGACCACCAGTAATAGCTGTTTTCTTACTTTTCTGTAAGGAGATGCAATTTTTCAAAGATGTAATCAATTTCCCAGGCTTTGTGTCATTGTTCAAAAGCATCAGCCTCCTCAAGGAATTGAATGCTGCATTTCATACCAAATAACCTTGTTTCTTTCTTCTACCTGTATTATATCTGTGTTACAGGATATTTACTGAGCCTCTTGTTTTGCTTCCTAGTTGTGGTGACCCTCTTAATTAACATGCTGGCCTCTGGCCTACTTATCCATCCTTTAAACAGCTTTGGAAAGGTTCAGCATCATCATGTTCTTGCTCAGGTAGCAGATGGTGGTTTTCAGTTTTTCCTAGTGTAATCTGACTCTGAGTGTTTGTAGAGGCATTCCTTAACTTACTAGTAACTTTGCTTTTCAGGTTTAGATGCTGATTGGGGGCTATAGTGGCTCAAGTCTGGCTTCTGTAGACTCAGTTTTTTGTCTGAGTTTTTTACAGTCAGATTAGATGATAAATATTTTTAATGATTCATGTGATTAATTTCTTCTTAGAGAAATATGGATATAGTTATGGATGACTCTCCTTGACTATGAATATAAGCTTAAATATTTGCACTACAGTACTGTTCATTTTTTATTAATCTTTGTCATTTAATAATATCAAGCATTTGTGAGTCTGTAGGCCAAATTCAAATGATTATTTCATGGGAAAACTTCATATAAATGTCTGATCGATGTCTATATCTATGTCTATGTCCTTGTTCATGTCCATACCTATGTCTATGTCTATGCCTATGTATATTCTGTGTCCATGCTCATGTCTTTGACTTTGTCCATGGCTGTGTAGTCTATGTTCATATCTATGTCTATGCCCATGCCTATGTCTATGTCTATATCCATGTCCATGTCTATGTTTATTTGATGTCTATAACTATGTCCTTGTCTATATCTTTGTCCCTATCCATGTCTATGTTCATGTATATGTCCATTTCTATGTCTATATATAGTCTATATCTATGTGTAGTCTATATCCTTAACTAAGTCATTAGTTATGGCCATATCCATGTCTTTGTCCATGTCCATGTCTATGTCTATGACCACATCTATGTTCATGCCTATGTATAATCTATGTCCATGCTCATGTCTATGTCTTTGTCCATGGCTATGTGTAGTCTATGTTCATATCTATCCCTGTCTATGTCTATGTCCATATCCATGTCTATGTTTATGTTGATGTCTGTAACTATGCCCTTGTCTATGTCTGTGTCCATATCCATGTCTATGTTCATGTATATGGCCATGTTTATTTCTATCTCTATGTATAGTCTATGTCTAAGTGTAGTATATGTCCACATTCATCCCCATGTCCATATCCATGTCTATGCCCATGTCTACACCTATGTGTAGTCCATGTCTATGTGTAGTCTATGTTCACGTCTATGTCTATGTATAGTCTACGTCCATATCCATGTCCATGTCCATGTCTATGTTTATGTTGATGTCTATAACTATGTCCTTGTCTATGTCTGGGTATATGTCTATGTGTAGTTTATGTCCATATTCATGTTAATTTCTATTTCAATGCCCATGTCTACAAGTAGTCTATGTCCGTATCTATGCCCATGTCCATATCATGTATATGTCAATGTTTATGCTGATGTCTATAGCTATGTCCTTGTCTATGTTTATGTCCCTGTCTATGTCCATAACTATGCCCATGTCCATATCCATGTCTATATCTATGTATATGTCCATGTCTATGTTTATGTCCATGTCTATGACTATGTGTAGTCTATGTCTATGTCCATAGCCATGTCTATATTCATATCCTTGTCTATGTGTATGTCCATGCCTATGTCAATTTCTATGTCTATGTATAGTCTATGTCTATTTCTATGTCTATGTTCATGTACATGTCTATGTCCATAACCAAGTCATTGGCCATATCCATGTCTTTGTCCATGTCTATGCCTATATCTATGACCACATTCATGTCCATGTCTATGTTTATGTGCATGTCTATGTCATTTTCCATGTCCATATCTCAATGTCTATATCTATGTGTAGTCTATGTTTATATCTATTTCCATGTCTATGTCTGATCTATGGCTATATCTACTCTGTCTATGTCTGTGTATTATATATACATATTATATATGTATAGCACCAACATAAGCATACACATATATTCAGTAAGCTATAAGGTAGAGATTGCTGAAATAATATGAGTGTATATATAATAAGAAAGGACAAATTTGTGGGGATGGGAAAAAAGAGGAGTAAGTTCTTAGATTCTGTCTCCTCTCCCATTTCCCACTCTCTGCAAACAGGTCCTCAACTTTTTATTCATGGGCTACCTTCTTTGTAGGTTACAACTATGATTCCCACAACAACCCTTCAGACTTCTTCCTGGACATCATTAATGGAGGCTTCTCTGCTCTATTAGACACAGAGGAAGATGATCATGAAGGTATGTGAGCCTCCTAAAGTCACAGGTTTTTTGCTTAATTGATTTTATTAAAACATAATCATCTGTCTCATTGGAATTTAGCTTTTGTGTTAATTCAGTGTTTAAAATTAGCTAATAGACTTTGCTGTCTATTAGTGCTGGGTGTTTTAAAATTTAATTTACAAAAGAACCTTTATATGATATTGTCACAAAAGAAATTTTTATTAAAAAGTACTTATTATTTGTTATGTTATTCTTTTTATTTTTGTTGGCTTATGTAGTCAGACTAGATTTGAATGTGTGTTCTTTCTACCTTACTTCCCAAGTGTAGGTATTATAGAACTGTGTCAGCATGCTTGCTTTGTTTATAGAATTTTAGAAACAAAATACTTATCAGTTTATACATTTTCATATACATTCACATGAGGCAGAAGAAGTGACCAGATTTTTACATTAAGAAGTATAGAACCAAAGGAGAAGTAAGACTATGTTAAGAATTAGGGTCTGAACCTGGAAACAACCTAAATGCCCATCAACCGAAGAATGGATAAGAAAAATGTGGTACATTTACACAATGGAGTACTACACAACAGAAAAAAAATAATGATATCTTGAATTTTGCAGAAAAACGTATGGAGCTAGAAAACGTCATTTTAAGTGAGGTAATCCAGACCCAGAAAGACAAGTATCACATGTACTCATTCATAAGTAGTTTTTAAACATAAAACAAAGAAAACCAGCCCACAAATCACAATCCCAGAGAACTTAGACAACATTGAGGATGCTAAGAGAGACATATATGGATCTAATCTACATGGGAAGTAGAAAAAGACAAGATTTCCTGAGTAAATTAGGAGCATGGGGACCTTGGGGAGCATTGAATGGGAGGGAAGAGGTAGGGAGGGGGCAGAGAAAAATGTAGAGCTCAATAAAAATCAATAAAAAAAAACAACCAAACAAACAAACAAACAAAAAAAAGAGTTAAGTCTGGATGGAAAAAAGCCATTCAATTTCCTGAACCCATGGAATAATGACAGTAGTCAGGTCAGTTAGGGACACTTTTCTAATATATAAAGGAGTTACACAAGAGTTATTTTATTATGTTAAATGTTGCAGGCTGAAGATCAAGATCAGCTGGTAGAATGTTTGCCTAGCAAGCACAAAGCTGTGAGTTTGGTTCCTAGCACATAACTGGGTGTGAAGGTGAATGCCTGTCACAGCACTTGAGACAGAAACAGGAAGACCTGGAGGAGTTTAAGGTCACCCTTGGCTTCATAGCAAACTTTAGGCCAGTCTAGGGTACATGAGAATGTCTCAAAGAAAAACTGATACATAATTGATGTGTTATTCATAAAAAGTGTCACAGAAAAATCATTACTGTTTCTTGACTTTATCCACTTTTATCTTAAAGCCAATGAACATACAGAGCTTTCTGAGAGACAGAACCATGTCAGTGAAAACTTAGCCAATATGTATACACAGTCCTCCTTATACAGCAAAATGAGAACTGAACTGGATCGACTCTTGGAAGAACAAACGGCAAGAAGGAGCTCAGCCTTGGGGGAGATCACGTGTGTCACCCCTTTCTGGCATCAGCTTGAGTGGATGATCTGTCGTTCATTTAAAAGTTTCAAGGGTTTTCCACGGACCACTATAATTCGGGTAATCTGATGAATTATTTCAATTGTGAAACTCAAGTGGGAGCAATATGTTTCTGAGTCAATCCACTTCAGGGTCACATTTATCTTCTGCTCCCTTCCATATATTTTTCATCTTCACTCTGCTTAGCATATAGAAATATTCAATAAATCAAGTAGACCATTGTTGACTTTTTAATTATGGAAAAACTTTTAGTAGTTTTTTTTTGTATAGAGGAACAATAATGAGAAACCCAAGTACTAATTTTAATTCTGGGAATGCAAAAACACATTCAGCACACCTGAGAACTTCTCATACCTGTCTCCTTTAATTCACCAGTGCATCCTACAAGTTCAAAGTCCAGGAATGAGAAAAGGAAGAAAGGCTTTTTTCCTGATGCAACTTTCAATGTGGGTGGATGGATGGTAACTGGATAAACAGATAAAACTGTAGCCTGTCAGGTGAAAGAATGGACTTGGGGAAAGTTTAAGTAGAGAAGGGTGGAGATGACTGGAGAGGGAAAGGATGGTTGATCTGTGGTTGAAATCATGTGGTGAGGAGACAGGGCCATAGAACAGCTCTGAGGGAGCCTGAGCATCCACTGCCTGAGATGAGCCCATTGCAGAGTGCTGTTCCCTCATCAGGAGTCCAGTGTGTGAAAGCAGTAGCTACTTAAAGAGTGCAGCTCACACACACAGTAACTGGACTGAACAATGATCTTCCGTGTCAGCCAACTGGAACTGGGAGGAGGTGAAGTTCTACTTTTCTTTACACTGGCTCTGTAATAAGAATCAGCATGACTTAAGATTTTCTGTATTTTAACATGAATGTCACACAGAAGTGTGGTTCTTCCAGCTCATTGAGCCATCACTTATTCAGTTATCTTTTATTTCATGGTGTTGATTCTGTTGTGTTAGTGTTTGATCGGGCCCTTAGCCATTAGCGGGCAATCACTCTACCATGGACATATATCCCTGTCCATGTCCAATGAGAACATAGTCATTCTCAGTCATTTAGTTTTTGTTGAATATTGAAAGGTCATGTGTTGTTGGCTGTGGTGAAACATCACTTACTTCTTAACGTGTGTGCTGCCCTTTTTCATATTTCAGTGTAGCTGCCTTCCCTGTGTTTATGTGAATATTCTTACCATTTAAGTTATACTGTCAATTGATCCAAACACTTTGGTCTTTTACTTAGGCACTTAAATCATAAAAGAGGCCTTTCTAGGTCAATTATTTTTGGAAAAACAAAAGATTCTATATGGTTGGAAACAAATGAGTTTCCCACAGAGGTACAGAGTCCCGAGAGGTGACACAGGTGCGAACCAGCTCACCCCTTCTTAGCACACAAAATCCCATTGCTAGGAACTGTGTTGTGAGTCATTTTCAATTTTGTTGTTTGGTTTGCACTCGAGGGAATGTGACTAGTGTATGTTGTGAGGGCTCTGCCACTGAGCTGTCCCCCTGGCCTGGGTGCACTTGTTTCTAGCTATAAGAGTAAAGAAAGTCTGAATTCCCTTGAGCCACTTGAAGTAGAAAACTGCACATGTTTACTGGAACCAGAGCTGAGACCCCAGTTTAGGTGGACCCTTTCTGTCACTTACTTGGGTTTGTTTCCTAACCTCTGCAAGTGATATGGGATTCCCCTCTGTGTGCTTTCAATATGTTTTATCACCTTTGGTTAATAAATAAACTGCTTTGGGCCTATGACAGCACAGAATAGAGAAATGCAGGAATTCCAAGGAGAAACAGAGGAGAAAAAAGGCAGAGTCAGAGAGATGCCATGTAGCTGCCTAAGGAGATAGACACCAGAACCTTACCAGTAAACCACGAGCCTCATGGCAATACATACAATAATAAAAATGGGTTAATTTGAGATATAAGCGTTAGTTAATAAGAAACCTAAGCTAATGGGCCAACCAGTGTTGCAATTAATACAATTTTTGCATGCTTATTTTGAGTCTGGGCAGCCGGGAAATGAACAAGCAGCTTCTGCCTACACCCACGTGCCTAAATTCTCTTCCACCCTTTGTCATCTATGTTTTAGTACCTAAACTGAGTCTTTCACTGGCCATTCCTGGTAGAGCACTGGGAGAACTCTTAGCTTTTCCAGGATCTGCACTGTTGGAGCCTCAGATTGCAAAGAACTTCATTTTTAGTTTAATATACAGGAAGCCTATTGACATGCATATTGTATATTCTTCCAGAACCCTGGCCAAAATATACTATTTTCCTCACTGGAGAGATCTGATTAGGAAAAATAATGAAATTTTTTTCCTCTATTTTTTTGAAAGGTAATTATCACAATCATAGTTGCTGTCATTTTGGTTACTCCTTTCAGTTCCCTACAAAATGATTGTACAGAAGTCCAGAAGAGGTAAGAAAATGAAAAAAATACTATCACTTTGTACAAACTCAGTTAAAACCATTAAGAATTAGAACTAGAATTCATCACAAGAACAGAGTAAACATTTTATCATTTCATTATGTGGTAGGGAGTGTTGGAACATTGAAAACTGATTGGGAGAACTTATGTTTTCACGTGTGTTTGAGTATAGATAGTGTGAAACTACATATACCACACATTTCACATTTTGCCAGTTTTAGTGTATGGAGGAACTTCATGTTATACAACTATCACCAAACTCTAAATGTAGATCATTTTTTCATCTTCCCATGTAGAATCCCACAGCTCTGAAAGAAGACTCCCCATACTACCCCTTTCTGATTCCTGGCATCAACCATTCTGCTTTCTGTTACTGGATATTATAACGTGGGAACCCTGAATTGGAATCACACAAGTGTCTGTGTTTTGGTGTTGTTTGTATTTGTTTTGGCTGGCTTGTTTCCATTAGTGTGATATCCTCAGGGCTCATCAAAGTACGGCATATGTGAGGATTCCTTGGGCTCTGTAAGGCAGAATAACAGTCCATTGTGTGAACATGCTGTGTTGTTTCCCATTCATTGTGGCTAGAAATGTGCTTTGCTCTCACCTCTGGTTGCTAGGAACCATGCTGCTGAGTGTGCAAGTCCATCTGTTTGAGCCCTGAACTTTTGTTCTTTGAGGCAGAAAGCAAGAGTTGCCAAATCATAGGCGATTGGGTTAATTGAGAAACTGCTATCAAGTCTCCAACCCCACTGTACTATTTTATATCCTCACCAGCACAACACAAGGGCTCCAATATGTGCACATCCTCACCCACCCTTATACTATTTCTTGTTTTGAATAAGATATCAGAGAAAAATGAATCATAATTCATTGGATAGTTTATGAAGTATCTGTAAAACCTGTTTTCCCATTTTAAATTTGAATGTTTTCTTTTCATTCCAAAAGTATTTATTTATTTACCTAGTATGTGCATGTGTGTGAGCATTTATGTTCTACAGCATGCATGTGGAGATCAGAGGACAATTGGCAAGAGATGACCCTTCCACCAAATGGGTTTCAAGGATTGTACCCAAGTTCATTAAGCTTGGTGGCAGTCATCTTACCTCCTGACTGAACCATCTAATTGGCCCTTAATTTTTCAATGGTAATGAGGTATAAGAGTTTCCTTTCTGAGATGTGAATCCCCTACCAGAAACAAACATGATTCACATTTATTTCTTCCCTTCTGTGTATTTCTTTGTCTTGGTGCATAAATGTTTTAGTTTATCTATTTATTCTTCTTTTGTTGCCCTGGAGACAATTTTCTTGACTATATAAGGTTTGTTTGATTGTGAGTGTGGGTTAATAGGAAGAGACTTGCCATATGGATGTCACTTTTGTGGTCCTCGTCTAGCTTGAGCTATAATGTGGTTTTATAGATATTCTTTCATCTTCAAACTTTTTAATGACTATAGCATGTTCCCAACATAGTTTCTCATCAGGATCAAAATTTACAGGATTTTTATTGCAATTTATGTTTGACACACCACTATTTGCTCAGCTGAGCTTCCTTTCTGATGCTCACAGCCTCAGCGTACCACCCAATGGTCAGAGAGGCTTGATCATGGAAATACTGTTGATTTGGTGTGTGTGTGGGTGTGTGTGTTATATTTACATTCAGTCCCAAGGAAACACACAGAGGTCTACGTTAATTATAACCTGGTTGGCCTGTTAGCTCAGGCTTTCTTATAACTAATTCTTACATCTTAAATTAGCCAATAATTCTTGTCTGTGTTAGCCATGTGGCTTGGTATCTTTTATCAGTGAGGCATGCTCATTTTTCTTCCTCTTGGTCTGGGTGACAACTGCAGACTGAGTCTTTCCTCTTCCCAGAATTCTCCTGTTCTTGTCACCCTACCCTGGTCAATTAGCATTTTATTAAACCAGTACAAATGACAAAACTTTACAGGATAGAAAACCATTGTCCCACAGCAATTTGCAGATTTCTTCCAGGTGCACTCATATTTAGGCGGGTGTATACATATGCATGTTAGTGATCGTGCATGTATCTGCATGTGGAGGTCAGAGGTTGATGCCAGGCTTTCCTTGATGACCCCCCACTTTTTTTTCAAGGCAGGTCCCTCACTAAACCGGCAGCTCATTGACTTGGCTAGATTGGCTGGCCCATGATCTCCAAGTGTCAGCCTCTGTACCCTTCATCTCTGGGTTTACAAAAAGGAAGTACTGTGTCTGCACACTTTCACGTGGGTCCTATGTATCTACACTCTGGTCCTCATGGCTGCATGGCAGAAACTTTCCTGAATGGTTCAGCACCACAGCCCCCAAAATCTGTTTTGGAAAACACTGATTAAGTTTGAAGAAAAGAATAAACATGAAAATCAGCTCTATGAATTGCCTTCTGTGTGGATTAGAAGTTAGTCTGTAGCGAGATGATCGCTACAGCATTACCAGGCTGGAACATATTAGTGCTACACCTTAAATAGGTAGCTATACGTTGTCAATCTACAATTATATAATCTAAAAAATCAGATAGAAATTATATGTGTTGTATATGATTAAGCTAGCCAAGGCAATAAAGTTCCCTTTCTAAGTTCTTGGGTTTTTTTTTCTGGTAAAAACATATGAAAGTAAACACAGATTGAAACTTGAGCACAATATTTTGGAGACAGAGAGAAGAAGAATGCACTGAACACCAGGAAATGAGTGTGTGTAGGAATGGAAAAGTGGGCAGAGAGAGAAAGTTGTATGTTTAGTAAAGTCAAATAGGTATGCCTTGAAAGCAAGACTGGCTCATTAGGAGAGGACGAGAAACCCAGGTCCTCCTCTATGGTTGATAATGTACTCAGAGCAGGTCCTCTGCTCTTGTTTGGTCATTAATGGCAGGATCACAGTTTTGACCTGAAAGGCATAGAACTTGTCAAATAGCCCAGGCTGGCCTCCGTCTGCCACTTTCCTCATGCATCTGTCTTCCAAGTTCCAGTATCTTGGGAGTACTGCAAGGAACTAAGATCTGTTCCATGTTTTTCATTTTTACATTTTTGTAAAAGCAAAGTGGCCAAATGAATGTGAATTCATGGGACTCATATTTCCTGAACTTTTTAATCAGAAAAGTTCCACATTTTCCTTCTTTATTTTTGTTAAATACTTATTTTATTTTTATATGTACGAGTGTTTGCCTGTATGGATGTATGTTTACTGTATATGTGCCATTAAACCTGTGAAGATCAGAAGAGTGCAACATATTGACTGGAATTGGAAGGACAAATGGTTGTGAGCCACCATGTATGTGCTGACAACTAAACCTGTGTCCTTTGCAAGAGCAACAAGTACTCTTTATTGCTGAACCCATCTCGCAGTCTTGCTTTTTTTTTCTTAAGCCTATGTTATGTTATTTCATCTATGGAATAAGCTCTGTTGGGAAAAAAGCATTCTAATATTAAATTTTCTGTTTTCCTTTTGCCTCCATTCTCTCCCTGCAGAGCTGTCTTGCTCCTTTTGCTCACAGGTTTTGAATGTATCACAAGCATGTCTTCCAGAGAGCTCTTTATGATTGACAGGGATCACTTTCTGTGAGTAGCCCCTGCTTTGGAGAAGGCATTAGGGGTTGGAGATCAAGTTGATTACAGTCATAGTGAATCCTAGTATGTTATCTCATGAAATAGCAGCATATTTTTCCTTTTTCTCTTGTTTAGCTGAAAAGCAAGTAAATTATGAAAGATTGAGTTCATCATTGTTGGGATTCTATGTATTTTTAAGTATGTAAAGATATTACTGATATTAATGAAAACTGGATGGAAAACCAAGAGCAGAGGTATCTGTTACTCAGTAAATGTTTCAAATATGTGGTGTTGTCACCAGACCTCAGTGCTGCAGACAACGCGGCAGTAGTGGGGTGAAAAAAATCACAGGATATTCATAATGCCCCCCCTCAAGAAGGATGTCAGGGGTTTCATAGAGCTTGGGTGTAGTGGGTTCAGCAGCACGTTGGAGCTAGAGAGACACAGCTGCATAAGAATCAGGGTCCTCTTGATGCAAGGCTGGAAAGAGCCAGACAGCAGCCGCATATAAAAGAGCTGTTTATCGCCCATGCTTTTCTAACATTGAAGAACCTTTTCCTGGTGACCTATGCTTAGGAGTTCCTGCTCTCAAGATGGCAAAGATTTGCCCGTAAGTACATTCCAAGGAGAGGAGTCATCGGAGAGCAGTTGAGGGACCTGCACAGCCAGTAGAGTGCTGACTCTGTGTGCATAAAATCCTGTGTTAGAGTCACAGTACCACAAAACCCTGAGCATGGCTGTATTTCTTTAATCCCAGAAATTGGGGCCAGGGTAGAGGCAGGATGGTCATTCTTGGCTACATATGGAATTTAGAGCCAGCCTGCTCTGGTGATCCTGTATCAAAGAAAAAAAAATCAGAGATGAAATGAAGACACTAAGAGGGAAAAAGAAGACCTTGGGATTTGGAAGGGCTAGGAAGGAAAACGATTAGTTTGGTGTCTGGTAAAGATTCATGGTTGTAAAGAGAGATTATTGAAGAATGCATCTGTCCTAAAGTGAGGGTAGCAGAAGAGAAGGGTGTAGTGTCCTGAAGCTTCACTATGACCTCAGAGTGACAGTGTCACCTTCTTCATAAGAACTGGGAGGAGAAAAGTCTCCATGACCAGTGTCTGAGGTGAGGTATGAATGAGCTGCTCCTCAGGGAGCCAGCTTCAGAGGGGCAGAGACTCTGGGGAGAGTGGGCACACCGGACTGTTTCTCTGGAGGGGCTGTTGTGTGCCCAGAGTGAACAAAAGAGGGGAGAGGTTTTTGGTGTGAAAAATCATAGTGAGAATGTCAAAAGGATGATGGCTTAGAGATGCTGGTCCCTAAGATGGGGACATGTGTGGGAGTCAGCCTGGGTAATAGGGTACATTGTCCTGTTAGACTCCCTGTGGTAGCAGATGTCAGTGTAGCCTTCTGTACTAATTTAAGGATGTATAACATGATCTTTGTCTCTCTAGACATGAGCACACCAGTGGATACTACAGAGTGTCATCGTATTTCCTTGGGAAATTGCTGGGTGATCTGGTACCCAGGAGGGTATTGCCAATTATTATATTTACTGTTATACTTTTCAGCATAGCAGGTAAGTTGAGAAATGTGTCTTTACTCTTGGGGGAGCATGTTTTGGTTTGTACAACTTTGGCAAGCCTAAAGTAGAAGAAAATAAGTAGAAAAGAATGTCTATATTGTGTGCCATCTAAAACAAGAGTTCAGTGAGAGAAAAATCTCCAAGACCTGTTAACAAATTATAACAAAAACTGTTTATGAAACTGTGCTTTTGTTAAGAGATTTCGTGCAGTATAATGACTGAATAAATAACATCCATTTAAGAAGACAGTGCCAAATGAGTAAAATCATTAATGAGATATCTCTCCATATATATATGGATTTATTTTTCCCTTATTTCTGTGTTTGTCTCTGTGTGTGTATGTGTGTGAGTGTGTGTGTGTGCTCTAAGTGAAGGCTGTACCTGGGGAGGTCAGAAGAGGACTTCAGACTCTTTGGAACTGAGTTACAGAATAACCACTGTAGGAATCCAGGGCCTCTAAAATAATAACACATATTTTCAATCGTGAGTCATCTCTCTAGCCCAGCCATGCATTTTTCTCTGTGTTTCTGTCTGACTCTATATGTTAATAAAATATAGAAAAGTGTATAATATGCCATACATATGTACTGTGTAAAAAACATAAACATATACAGGGCATTGTGCTACCTAGTCTTACAAAGAGGGAGAATACTGAATATGAGGTTTGTTGAAATTATATAATGTGTATAGTTATTGCAAATATGTACACCAATTCATTTGTTCATTATGGTTGAGCTTCACTTTCGATTATTTGTTCAGCATTTCCATACTTATAACACACACATACTTACACATACACATAAAAATACACCCACACATTTACACACAAGCACATACATGCATATACAACATAGAGAGACAGATATACACAGAGACCTGTATACACACACAAACACTGTCACACTTTCAAGTATAAATACTGTAACAGCTTAGACTTTGTTTTATAGAAAATTGATCATTCAGAGCCAGTCATTAAGGCCATGGGATGGTTGTGGGGAAATGTGCTTGTCTTGCAAGTCTGACAACCAGAATTTGATCATCAGAATCCACAAAGGACAAGAGAATTACTCCAGAAAGATCTCATTCAACTCCACATACATATCATGGCACATGCACACCATAGCACATGTGCACAATGGCACATGCACACCATGGCACATGCACACCATGGCACATGCACACCATGGCACATGCACACCATGGCACATGCACACCATGGCACATGCACACCATGGCACATACACACCATGGTACATACACAACATGGCACATACACACCATGACACATGTACACCATGGCACATGCACACCATGGCACATACACAACATGACACATGCACACCTTGGCACATGCACACCATGGCACATGCACACCATGATACATACACAACATGACACATACACACCTTGGCACATGCACACCATGGCACATACACAATACGGCACATGCATGCCATAGCTCACGCACACCATGGAACATGCACAACTTGGCACATGCACAGCCATACCCACTCATCTATCATACACACCATGATAATCAAATTAATAACTTTTGAAATAATTAGGCAAGTAGCTCAGCTTCTGCAAACTCTAACTTGTGTCCTTGTGACTATTATAAATACACAGGACTTTGCATTGCTCATAGCATTAGCTCCATAAAGATTACAAATCAGTTTGTGAAACCTATTGCTTTCTTCCAGAGCAGTTACATGTGATTTCCTAGGAAAACTTAAACTGGAGGCATTCTCCTGTCCTCTAGATATCACACCATTGCAAGGTTGTTTAATCTTCAACTCAGCTTTCAGTATACCAATAAGGGAAGTCAGGGCAAGAACTCAAGGCAGGAACCTGGAGGCAGGGAGTGAAGCAGAAACCATGGAGGAGTGCTGCTTACTGGCTTGTTCCTAAAGGGTTATTTAGCCTGATTTATTATAGATTCCAGGACCAACTGCCCAGGGATGCTACCTCTTTCCATATGACCCTAGCTTGTGTTAAATTTACAGAAATTAACCAGCACACTACTGATCTCATTAGTTTTACTAGCACAATTATGATAAACACAGGAAAATGAGAACAAGAATGTTTTCTATTGGTAATTCTCCTGTAAGGGAAAACAGAATAGCTGGCAAGTTGTGTTCCCTGGAGCTCTACATATCCAGATCTCATAAATTGCTCATAATTATTTATAAAAAAGAATAGACATTATATGGAAGGTATTATGTGGCAAGTATAAAAATAAAGCCATATGATGAGCCTGTAGTGATGGCTCATTGGTTCGGAGCACTTGCTGAACCCCAAAACCCCCAAATTTGATTCCCAACACCCTCATCAGGGCTATAGTCACAGCTCTAGGAGAGCTGATGTCTCCAAAGGTAACTGCAGACATGTGACATACATTCCCACAGACACACATTAACATACACTTGAATTAAAACAGAATAAATCTTTACAAATTAAGAGAAGTTTATGTAATCACGTAGAAGGAAGCAATTAAATTGGAGCCCATGATTAGTGGGATGACTGTAAAATTGTTTCTAGTCTCTTTGGTGATTGAAGTATTACTTGAAACATGTACAGTTGTCTGAATTTCAGTAGCTGGACTGATCACACATTTTATTTTTGTTTCTTAGGAGTAAAAACAGATGTGAAGGGTTTCTTCACTATGATATTTATTGTCTTGATGTTGGCTTATTCTGCCAGTTCTCTGCCACTGTCTTTAGGAGCAGGGGAGAATGTAGCAGCTATACCAACACAATTTATAACCACCTATTTTATGTTCATGATGGTGAGTATGACTTATGTTTCTCTGAGAGGAACATGTCCCTTTTTGCACATGAAACCTACTTGATACATCAGGACTTGAAACAGGAGGCTTTATTCTAAAGCTTATTATGGTCTGTAGAAGAGAAGGAGCTGCTGCCTTTCCTCCTAGGCTTTGTAGTTACTGCTCTGATGTAGTCCTGTGATGTGGTTGACATGCCCTTTTTAGTGAGCTCTTAGCAGACATTTCTTGGGATTATTTTACAAAACCATAATAAATTTGAGACAATGGCATGATTTCCCACTACAAGACAGATTGTAACCTTTCTTTCATCTTGGTGTGAGAGACTTGCCTGCTGTTTTAACCATATCATAGGTGATTTGGTTTATTCAATTGTCTCTAATGGAAAAGCCAAGGTCATGGTCAATGCAATTGTGCGGCACTAGGAGTCTATCTCAGTGTTCACTTGTTTTCTGAAAACTGATAGAAATAGAAATAGTTTCCAGATTCCTAAGTACTTATCAGTTACCAGTTTTAGCACACTTCTGCTCAATGCTTGTAATTGGTTATCCAGTCTTAGTCTTTCATGCCCATAAATTACATACTTAATGTAAATAAATCAATAATCTGATAAGTGGAACCATTTCCCACATTTCCCCCAAAGACATGTCAAGTAAATAGAAAGATTGATGTAGTGTGTTAATGTTCATATTCTTTCTGCTAGTGCAGGAGCTTACTGTAGCTTGGCAATTGTGGATTTATGTCCTTGAGAACATGCGAAGTTTTATTTTATTTTCTATTTATATGGTCATATCTGTATGGCCATTCTGTAATGCAAACATATCCTATCTTAAGGAGTTCACAGCTATGCTTCCCCCTATATGAGAGGACACAGAGGGTAGTAAAGTTTTCTAGAGTCTGCTGTTCTTGTTCCCAGATGTGCAGGAAAGCCCACTGAAAGCCTCTTATCAATAGAGAAGATGAATTATTCCTCATCCAACAGCCATTTTTGAATATTCTAGTGTTTAAGTCTAGATAGGGCAAATTTCTTGTGATCTTCACAGCTATCCCTTGTTCATCATTCATAATACCTACATAAATTAAATATTATAAAGAATCTAAGAGGATGTAAATATGAAGGGTAGGAGTATTTCAAGTTTAAAGGATGTGCATGATTTGCACATTGATTTCATGCCTTTTTAAAGATCACATCTGAGAGTTACCTTCTGCAGAGGCAGGATAACAGTCCATCTTTTAAACCCACAAAGAGCCTTAACTTTGCAGACTGAAGAATTCTGTTTAGAGTACTGGAATAATTCTTTAAAGAGCTGGTCTGAGCAGAAATGATCAGAAGGATGAATGGGTCTTGAAGAGGGACTATCTTGTCTAGAATTCTTAGTCCCTGGACTGGTTCTAATTTGTGGTTCTGTTCATTGCAGTTTATCTCAGGTCTGTCCCTACATATCATGAACTTCATGCAGAACCTCTCATGGATTTACTACTTTAGCATTCCTCATTATGGCTTTACAGTAAGTTGTCCTGTCTGTCACTGTAATTGGGGTCTCAAACTGTAGTAACTGAATTGATTCTTACAATGCCTTTTCCCAGCTGTAATCTCTAACCAGACACTGTCCAGAGATTTTGAATGAGAAACAAAAGTTAACAATTTTTCTGTTAGTTTTAGCCAAAAGTCAGTGAGTCATCTGGGATTTTCCCCAGTCACATGTTATTTGAGGAAAATTAAGGTTGAGAAAAATCCCAGTGTAAAGAGAAAGATAGACGATAGATGATGAAAAGCAAACAGTTGTGATAATGCCCAATAAGGAAATTATGATAAGATCAGCGACTGTGATTGATAGTTTGTGCTAAGAAATTAAAAGAAACAGAAAATACTGGGAGCCTTGCTCTTAACTGATCCAACGACCTGGGATGGATGTGTGAAGTCAGCCAAACAAAGAAAACTCTGACCACCTGTTTCAAACAAGTGGCCCCTGTTAGCCTGAAACTTTTTTCTATAGTTTGCATGAAAAGTTTTATAATCACTTTCCATTAGTTTGTTTAAGTTTAAGGGAAATTAAGTTTTCCTTAATTTGTTTCCTTAAGTTTCTAATAACAATTACAATAGTTGCCACTTCGTTTCCTTACCTCATTTCCTTTCCATCTCCTGACTTTCCCACTGGTAATCGTTACCTATTTGATTTGTATATTTAATATTAGAAGAATAAGCAGTAGAGCAGGCAGTAAAGGTAGTTTTCTAATGAGGCACACCTAGAGGAAGAACAGTTGGCAGCACTTGTGGTTACAGTGTTATACAAAGTAAATGAGAATTTTAGCTCTATTGGTTAATATTTAAACACTCACATTCAAGTCGTCGGCCAAGACTGAATCCATCCATTCTTCATTCTATACTCCTCTAATCTCCTGTCATCCTGAAGACTACATAACTAAAAAGCTCACTCTTAATAGTTGGCACTGCTTGTCTCTTGCTCTCATGTCCACTTCCTCTCAGTTTACTACAGCGTTGATGCCTACAGTATTGGCACAGCTATTAGAAATGAGGGCATTGTGGATTAATGTGATTCTGCTTGATTCTCTCTTCTTAGACTGTTCCCATTAACTCCTGATATCCTCTATTTGTTCACATTACTCTTAGACACCTGTGGTTAGAATCATTCTCTCCAGGGCAATTACGTAAATATGTATGTCCTGAACTACAGTGACTCTTCCAAACTAGTCACCAGGTGCGTTAGGAAGACAGCATCCTGTTCTCAAGAATCCTAAATTCATAGTTACACTTTAAACACCAAAGGCTTTAAGAACTGAATCAGATTGACTGCATATTTTTAACAACATCCCCTCTGGCTCACCCAGAGTAGAATCATCAGGGTAAAGTTTTCCTAATACAATAGCCATCTCACCTATGGCTCTAAGGAAGTGAAGCTAAAGGTAACCAACAATATAATTTCTGTAAGAAAAACAAAAAGAGCAGGTAGCACATATGCTTTGGGGGTCATTCCCAGAATTATACAGTGAACTATCCATCAGCCTTACCAAAAAGGATTAAATTCTCCCTGGCCTTGCCAAAAGGAGAACTTGTTCAAGGCATCACATGGCCTCTGGAAAGAAACCATGTGATACCCAGAATCATATAGGTTTTGCCAAGCTATCTTTACAGTAAGTGAACCTTACCAGACTTTCTTACTCCCATTATCACAACTGGTTTTGATGAAAATAAACAAGAATTATTGCCAATATAGATCAAGAGTGCTATTTTATTCACAATGTTTACATGGTTATGGACTTGGCAGAGAAGTAGGATGTAGTACTGAGCAGTTTAGACTACCTACTTCTTAGTAGTTGGGAAGCACCATCATTTTAAGGAAACTTTCTGAGTGTGGGAAGGGGCACTGCTTTTCTGGGCAGACTGAACTTTGTAGGAGTTTGTTTATTTTCTTTGCTTTTTCTTTTTTTTTTTTTTTTGCAAATTAAAGTCAAGATTGAACTTGAAGTCATAGCTGTGTTTATTTTTTGGAAACTTATTAAAATCTTAAACTATTTGCCTTTCCTTGTTCCTGTTTGTGTTACAGGCTTTGATGCACAATGAATTTATGGGACAAAACTTCTGTCCAGAAAGAAACACATCAGAAGTCAGTAGATGTAAGAACTTTGTAATGTAAGTTTGAGTTCAGTGTTTCAAGGACATAGAATGCTACTAGACTTAGCAGGAAAATCCACCCTTTCCTGATTAACACTCCTTCCCCTGCCTGTTTCCCAGAGTGAGATTGCAATCAATGCACACGTGGCTGTATTTAAATCCTATTGCTCTGTGGTGTAGAAAATTTTCAGAAAGGGTTCTTTTGGAGCATTTTGAAAATGATTTTGGTATCTTGATTGTGGACTTGAGTTTCTTGTTTCAGAACATTTAAGTTTGACATAAGATGCTCTGATAGTTTACAAATGTATAAAGTTTCCACATGTGTAAATTATGGCACCTGTGAGTAGAGCCCAAAAATGTCAGGGCATCAAAGACTAAAGTGAGTCAGCTTTGCCTGCCAGATTTCAGAGTATTTTTTCTGCCCCACACCCACCATAGCCCCACACAGCTATTACTTTAAGAAAAAAATGTGGTGCTTGTGTGTGTGTGTGTGTGTGTGTGTGTGTGTGTGTGTGTGTGTAGGAAAAATGTCCTATCAGAAGACTTTTCCTACAATGTAAAAATACACATTCCTCTTTGTTGAGAAGAAAATATCATTTTTGTCTAATGCCTTGAAAATACATTCACTTTCTATGATTGTTCTCAATGATTTTATTTTGATATATATGTGAGAGAGAAATATGCTGATATGTTAAATCTCTCAAGGATGTTCAAAATAATAATGACTAACAGTAACACAAATTTATGTTCAAATTGCTGATGAGAAAACAAATATGGGGGGTATCTTATTTTCCACATCTCCTCTCTCCTGGTGTCTGTCATATGACATCCTTTTAATAGAAATTTCTTATAGTTTTCTAGTCAAGAGGTCTTGGATGGGTAAAGTAAAGCCTAGGAGGGCCATCTGCAGTTCTCATACTCACAAAAGAATTTTTCTCACAAAAGGAAGAAGAAATCTTCCCTTTCAGTGGATATGGGGACTGTTATATCCCAAGAGACACTCAGGGATGGAGACACACAAGGATGGAGACATAACAGGATGGAGACATAGGAATGGAGACACAGGGGTAGAGGCACACAGGGTTGGAGTCACATAGGGATAGAGATTCACAGGAATGGAGACACATAGGGATGGAGATATACATGGATGGAGACACACACACAGGAATGGAGAGACACAGGCAGTAATTGTAGTGTATTCAGGACTTTTAGCAGCAGCTGTTTTTCTAACCCGTATCAGGGCTCCTGCATCCTGTTGTGCTACAACTGATACCCAGGCTCTGTCTATAGCCATGGGCGCCTGGGGATGTTCCATAGCTGAGCATCCATGGTTGTCACTGCAGTCTTAATACAGGAGCTGACAGCAGTTGACTAATGCTTGTCAGAAACCCCTAGTCCCCTCTGTTCTTTGGTCTAGAGTTTGATGCTGTGTTTTTGTTTTTGTTTTTGTTTTTGTTTGTATGACTGTCTACTGAGTCTGCAGAATTGCAAAATCTTTGATCTCTTAGAGTGTCTGTGTGTTATTAGGAAGGTGGGGTTTTCTGCTTCAGGAGAGACAAGTCCTTTACCCATCCATTTGCCCTTTGAAGAGAGAAATGTTGTAGAGTTAGAAATCTCTGATGACACCATGAAGACTACAAAGTTGGATCTTGTATGACTCTCTAAACTCAGCCTTTGTGCCAATAGCTACACCTCTTAGATGGTTTTTCAAATTAACAAAGGGACCTGATTCAAGTAGTTTATATTGATTATAGTGCAAAACTGTAAGTACATCATTATTATTACCAATTAAATATACTGGTGAAATTTTTAATAATGTATTGAAAATATGAGTTTTTAAAAGAAAGGAACAGTGAATGTGTTGAATAAACTTTAATGTTATTTCTGTGTGTGTTGAATTACAGATGTTCTGGTGAAGAATACTTGATGACCAAGGGCATCGACCTCTCACCATGGGGCTTCTGGAAGAATCACATGGCCTTAGCTTGTATAATGATTATTTTCTTATCAATAACCTATGTGCAGTTATTAGCTCTTACAAAAAAGAGAGTTTTAAATTAGTCTTCAATTTTCTTTGAATTAAACTGACATTAAAAAGCTAAAATGTTGCCAGTAGGTGGTCATGTCTGAGGAGCAGATGGTGGTACTTGGGGTTTGTGAGACTGGCCCACCAGAATTCAAGGCACTGATGTGTAGACCTCAGATAGGCAAGTTCCTGAAGGCTTTAGCTCCAGAATGTCTCATGTTACTGTTGTGCCTTTATAAATGTTTTACTGTATGTGGAACTTAATTTTCACCGGTAATACATAGAATATTTAATCATGCAAGGGAAACTGGAAGCATGTTGTTTTTTTACTTGTATTTATTGTAATCATTCAGAAATTAGAAATAGAATGTAACCACACTAATTTTTATATTTCATGAAAAATTCTGCTGGGGTGTATAGACTATAAGGGAAAAATAAGTTAGAAAGAAGATAACAGGAAGTAATAAGAAAGAAGTTATCAGGAAAGAGAAAGAAGGGAAACATCAAGGTAGAAGAACAGAACAGAAAAGACAGAAAAAAACATGACAGATTGACTGATAGAATGTCTCTCTAGGAAGGTAATATGCATGCGATGAAGATTATGTTAAAAAATGAGACATTATCTCTACCTGACAGACTTCATAAATTGGAATCCTCAATAAGGGCATTAGAACAGAACACTGGACAGGAGATCCAGACTTTGCAAAAGGCAGTGGCAAATAGATTTGAAAAGATTGAGGAATGTATTGAATTTGATAACCAGGGAAAAAATGTACAAAGACAAAATTTAGCCTCATTGGTATGTAAAAATCTCTGAGATAACTTCCCCAGAGTTTTCCCTGCCTTTCCAGTAATAACATCAAAAAGAGTATCTGGACCCAAGTACCTAAGGTTGTCAAAGAATATACATGGGAGCCCATATGTATGTCTGATCTAAAGGAAATTAAACAAGCAATTGTAGCTTATGGACTACATTAATCCTTTGTTAGGGAACTGGTCAAAATGTTGGCTTCCAGTAACAAAGCAACACCACAAGACTGGGCTCAGTTAATCTCAGCAGTCCTAGAAAATGGACCACAGTTACTTTGGAGGTGCTATTTTAAGAAAGCAACTTGAATTTTAGAGCAACAGGAAAAAGCAAAAGGACTTGAGATCTCCCTAGATCAAATTCTATTCAAGGAACTTTATTCTGATTCCAAGGATCAATCTTTTTTATCATGAACACACCATGTCCCTATGTAGCACAGCAGCTTTAAAGATTTGGGGTAGGATTCAGAAACCAGAAAGGAGGACTGAATCATATCTTAAAGTTAATTGGGGTCAGAGAGAAACTTTTAGTGACTTTTTACAAAAACTAACAAGAGCTGTACAAATAGGGGTAACTGACCCAGAAGATAGATGTATAATAATTGAAACTTTGGCTTATGAGAATGACAACATAGAATCCAAAAGGATCCTTGGGCCTTTAAAGACCAGATCAGCACACATGGATGAATGGGTCTTGCATACAATGAAAGTTGAGACACTTGACTATGGTACTGAAGCTTTAGTAGGAGAAGCAATTTCCAATAGTAAAAGAAGACATGAAAATACCAAATGTTTTAATTGTGGTATAATGGGTCATCTGAGAAGGGATTGTAGACAAGGGGTTCCTAGGAATAATGGTTCCTAGGGAAGTGGCAGAAATAGGAGGACTCAGCCTTCAGATATATGTAGGAGGTGTAGCAAAGGCCAACATTGGACCAATGAATGTAGGTCAATGTAAGATAGACAAGGCAACCAGTCATTCCCAGTTACTGTGAGGAAAGTGTCTCATCAAGAAAATTAAAAACTCCAATGCCTGCTATGAAAAACAATACTGTTCTGAATGATGAAATAAATGTGGGGGATGACTCAAAAAACTTCAGTAGAACATAGGAAATGTATATTCTGGCTGACTTCTATAAATGATCAAAGACCAAAGCAAAGAGTGTGTGTAAATGGCATTTTAATTGAAGGCTTACTAGACATGAGTGCAGATATAAGTATCATTATTCCAGAACCTTGGCATCTGAATTGGCCTCTTCAAGAGGTAGATGTTCAGTTCCTGGGAATTGGAACCCCATATCAGGTAAAACAAAGCACAAGATGGTTTGAACACATAGGGCTAGAAGGGCAAACAGGAAGATGGAGGCCATATATAGCCAATATTGCAATGAATTTGTGGGGTTGTGAACTATTGTAGCAATAGAATACCCAGATTCACATTCCTGTAGCCCCCAAAACTTATGTTTCTGGGGGGAATATTAGAAGATACTATAGACGGCAGTCACCAGCCAGTCAGACTGTACAAGAACACAAAGCAATTGATGAACCTTCAGAGGTATTAATAGCCCTGTCTTTAAAATGGTTAACTGAGAAACCATTATGGGTTAAGCAATGGCCTCTAGTTGAGGAAAAGCTAAAGGCATTAGAACACCTGGTACAAGAGCAACTAGATGCTCGACATATTGAAGAATCTACCAGCCTTTGGAATTCTCCTGTATTTGTTGTTAAAAAGAAATCTAGAAAATGGAGAATGGTGAGAGACCTTAGAGCTATCAACAAGGTTATTCAGCCTATGGTCCCTCTACAGTCTGTAATTCCTCTGCCTTCTCTGGTACCAAAGGGATGGCCTCTCATAGTTATTGATTAAAGGATTGTTTCTTCACTTTTAGAGGAGAAGGATAGAGAAAAGTTTGCCTTTACAGTGCCTACTTATAATAGTTCTCTGCCTACTAGGATATATCAATGGAACGTCCTCCCATAAGGAATGCTCAACAGCCCCACTCTGTGCCAATACTTTGTCAGCCAGCTATTTTAAATAATATGTAAGCAATTCCCTAAGGCTATAATCTACCATCGGAAGATATTTTGTTATCTGATTCAAATACAGATTTTTTAGAAAGGATGTTTGAAGAAGGAAAGAAAGTCTTGCCTAAATGGGGATTACAAATTGTTCCTGAAAAGATTCAAAGAGAAGATTCTGTTACTTACTCAGCTTACAGAATAGGTTTACAGAAAATTAGAGCAAAAAAGGCACAAACTAGGAGAGACTTATCGTGGACTCTTAATGGCTTTTAAAGATTGTTAGGGGACATTTCTAGTCTATAACTGGCAGTTGGGTTAACACCTGATCTAATAATCCATTGTAAAAAAAAAAAACCTTAGATGGTGATAAAGACTTGAATAGTCCCAGAGACACATGTGGATAGGGTGAATTCAAATCCTAATTGTATTGTAGTCATATTGCCTTTCAGAATTTCTCCTACAAGAATTTTAATGCATGGGGTGATATTATCTTAAAATTGATCTTTTTACCACATAAACCAAGTAAAAAATTAAAAACTTACAAGGGAAGGTCTCTGAATTAATTATAAAAGGTAAATTGAGACTTTGTCAATGTGGAGGTATAGACCCAACAGAGATTATAGTGCCTTTTACTGCTGATGAAATAAAGGAGCTATAGGAAGACAATGAACTCTGGCAAAGGGTTTGTGGTAATTTTTTTGGAGAAATTAATAGCAATTATCCCAAAAGTGATAGACTTAACCTTATAAAGTGAACTTCTTGGATTCTTAACTGAATTGTACGTCATGCTCCAATAACTGGAGCCCATACATTTTATATTGATGCAAATAAATCAGGGAAGGCAGGTTCCAAAAAAAATAATTAAGTAAGGTAGAGCAAAGCTCATAATTCTTAGTACCATAAGAATAGCATACAATTCTACCTTTTGGACAGAATTATAAGGGCTTTCTTCTAATTTACTTAAATCTCTTAATTTGTAACCTCCCCTTAACATCTGGGAGCAGATGAGAGGGAAACATAGAGGACGAATAAGAGGAGGAGCAATTGCTCTAAAGGTCATTTGAAAATCAATATGGAAATCTATTATTGTAGAAGCACCCTAAAAATGTATATATGAATGGAATAATAATAGAGTCACCATAAAATAGAGGAGATGTGCTCTGACAATATATCTTATGTCACCAAGTAAACCTTGAGTTCCAGGAATGGATTACATCATGTTGAGCCATTGACCAAAGGTGTTCCTGTAGATTTTCCTGAGTCTCATAGACTATTGTCAAGACTGTTGGTTGCTATTCATAACCTAAGAGTAGGACCCTATTGCTGAAGACTCCACCAACTTATGCTATTGAACACAGAAAAATCAAGGAGTTATACAGTTAGAGGCTTTACCCCTACTGCTCATATTTATTGTGCTGGAAGGTTCTTTGCATGCTCCTACAGGAGGAGAGTAATAATCAGTGTCCTCTAGCTATAAACTCTGTAATCTCCAGAAATAACCTCCTGCAAGATATTTTTGGTACAATAGTGGCAAAAACATTATGGGGGCAACCAATTATTTTTTTAAATGGGGCTTAAGGTCCACTATATAAAATGAAGCCTGTACCTGGCACTGTCAAGTGGCCAAGGACCTGAGATTAGATAGGTTCTGAGCCTGGGGAAATACCTACTACTACTTTTGGCTAAAGAAACATAGAATGATTTCAGATGACATATTGCTATAGCTATGGACTATAACATTATTCAGCTGTCATCAGAGAAACTTTTTATTGGAGTAGATGGTAATTTACAGAGATCTACAACTGGACAATGTGTAAAGGCTGAAAGACTTTGTAGCACACATCTCTACCTTCCACTGAAGCTCAGAATTCTATGCAGAAGAGAAGGTATCACGGTTTTAAGAGCCAGAGGTGATGGATGACTCCATGGAAACAGCATCCCTTAGAAACAACAGGACCAATGCACATATGAACTCACAAGGATTGTGGCAGCATACAAAAGATCAACCACAGTTCAAGCCAGATAGGATCCCAGCACTGAACAGGGGAGGTGGACACAAAATCCAACACTAACCCAGAAGCTATTTGCAACTAATGCCTACTGGAAAACGAAAAAAAAAAACAGCTTTTTCCAATAAAGTGTCCCTGGGAATATCAACTATACTCCAGGGCAGAACTGGTACCCACGGGTAATTGACCAACATTAAACAAATATCATGTTGATGTTGTACAGCTTTGTTTTGTTATTTATTGTCTAATTGGTTTTCTTTTTCTTTAGTTATTTTGTTTTTGTTATGGTTTTGTTTTTCTTTACTTTTGAGGCCAAGGAGAGAGAGACACAGTGAGAGCTACCATGTATTTAGCTAGGTTGGTAGGAGGGAAGGAGCTGAGAGGAGTTGGGGAAAGAGAAAGAATATGATCAAAATATATTGCATGGAAAATTAGTTTAAATAAAAAATAAGTACGGTTTGGTGAATTACTTTAAACAAGATGTTTTACAAACACCACTCTTGGTCAGGAAATGGGTAGTGACTAACACGTGTGAGGTAGTCATGCCCCTGTCTACTCTAGACTTGCTGTCTCCATGCATTGCTTCTGAAATGACACAAAGTACCCATCTCTGTTTGCCATCAGAACACCGTTACAGCTTAGTTTTATCTTCTAGTATTTTTAGCACAGATTCAAGTTTTCTGTCCACTACTCAATCAATTTATCTTTTCTCATTTTTTTGAGACAGTCTTATGCCCTTAGGACAAGCTTGCTTTAAATCCAATTCCTTCTGACTGTGCCTCCTGACATGCTGAAGTTACATGAATATTCTACTGCATTTGGCTTAATAGGCTTAATTTTCAAATAATTTTATGTATACAGAAATTGTAGAAACATGTCAATATCTAGTGGGTTGGGGTCCCTGAGTAAGGACCTCACACAAATCAGGACACAGGAGATACAGAGTATGAACAACTGCATAACAAGCTTTATTTTGTATGGCTTTTTATACAGACTAAAAAGCATTGCTTCAACTCTTTAACCTTCGTTTGCTCACGTACATGATCATGAGAAACTCTTACCTCACCTTGCAAAAAACAATACCTCAGTTGATAACAGTAATAAAAATGCAAAGAAGTACACAGAAATAAGGCAAAAAAAGTATCAGAAGCAAAGCACTCCTTTATATCTGGTAGAGCATGAAGAACTGAACACAAAGGCCACTTCCTTATCCAGGGTACAGATTCTGACAGAACGTTTGAGAAATGGGCAGAGAAAGTTTGCTTTCATCTATGCTTGGTTTGCCAAGCAACCGTTTCCCACCTTTATCTCATCTGTCCCAGGATGAGCCTGCACTCTGTGCCAGTTCTTTGTCTCCACAATTTCCTCCTTTTTTATTTTTGTTTGAAGTTAAAAGGAATTTAAACCATAAAGTATGTAAATTTTCTGCATTTGATCGAATACAAAACTGATACATAATCAAGAAAAAAACATAAGAATGATTACAATAAGCATACACCAGAGGTATGAAGAATACTTTATAAGAATACCTTAGGATCTAATCCTGTCAATTTTTCAGCAAAAATTTGTGCAATAGTGGAGGCATCTGAATCGGGAAATTATTTAGCCAAAGTAAATACTATATTATTCTGTAAGTGATTAATGAGTGATCAAGCAGAGGCATTACCTAAAACATAAGTTTGAATAACCTTCCATTCATGTAAAGAATCATTATAAGCCAAATAATTAATGCAAAAAGTGGTTGAATTCCAATCATAAGGCAAGGCCATTTGTTCTTGAAAAGATAAATATTTCTTTCCCAACCATCCCACAGTTTGCTTAAGCATATCATTCTCTGTCTGAAGTCGAGCATCTATTTGAGCTTGCTAAATCCAAAGTTCATGAGAGTCTTTATGACATTGCTCTACAAAGTGTTTTGCCTGCAAAGACGTATGTAAAGCAATATCAACCAGAGAAGCAGTAGCAACAACAGAAACAGGGTTAAGAATTACAGCTATAATTACAGTTATTACCTAACATGCACTTTGTTCATTTCAATATCTTTTTGAAGAATTCTACAACAATATAATCTAGAGGAATTTGAGCCCAAGAACGACCTAAGTTTACAGGCAGCCAAATATGTGTATGCTGCTGTAATATCATAAGTGATTGAATATGAGGATTAAATTTAACAGAGGAATTAATACATGAATACAATCAACAATCATAACAACTAATTCCAGTTGTAAAAACTGATTCTTCCAACTAAAAATACATATGTTAGTGGCACACAATCAGTAACATTAGTACTTTTAAGAAAAGTAAATTTATAAGTAGAAGTGGATACTGCTGTTCCAATAAATGAGCCATTAAAAAGCTAAACAGGTTTTAAGCCAGCTACAATCTTTCAAATTGCATCTGAATTGCATTAGGGGCTGTGAGTAAGGCAATGTGATTATCACTGATTCCTCCGTCTCCCCATGCCAGGAGATGGTTTCCAATTATTTCATTCTTGACTTTATTCATCCTGGTAGCATTAAGCAAATTACAAGTGGTAATATTCTATTCAGAACAAGTGTTAATAAATTGACCCCAACTAATCCATTTATTTTTAATTATTTTGCCAAATTTGCCAAAACAAGTTTTCCAAACAAATGGCCGATATTTTAAACTGTCATAAATAAAATCTGGACATATAAGATATGTCACCCATCCTGCAGAGAGACATAACCATATTCTCTACTTTTCACCATTAGCAATGCAGGCTGCCATTCAGCATCTGTGGCAATTTTGTATTCAATTTTTTCTTTTGGTAATGGGAAAATTATAGCAGAACTATCCAGGCCTGTCAAAGTAAGATATCGTTGTCTCCTTGCTGAATTATACAGGCTAACATTTCTTCATAAGTTGTTATTGTTTTAGAAAATGTATGCTTTGTGTAAACCCATTCAAGGGGAAAATATCTTGAGCTAAAATACCTGTAGGATATTGAAAAGTATCAAATAATAATAATTTAATAGGTATGTTAGCTTGTACTCTACTCAAAAAAAGCATTTTTAATATGCTCTTCAACTATTTTTAATTCTGCCTGAGTTTCTGTGGTAAGGGACTGAAGGCTATGTAATTCCAGATCCCTTTGACAAAGAAGCAAAATCTGACAGTTTTTTAGATTTTCTTAAACACAGTCATAACCTATGAAGCTGGCACTACTTTCTGTTTCAACTTAGTGGCCCGTTTTTTCATTTGCTTTTCTAGCCCATCAAGTTTCTCCAAAACGGATTGCAAATCCAAACTAGTTTTCTTGATTATGCTACTTTGGTTCTCCACAGTTTGCTCTTTAGTTTTTTGATCCTTGTCCAAATTTTTTACTGACAGAATAACATCCTTTCCCAAATCTGTCACTAACCGCTCTTCTGCCATAGCTTTGAAAACAGTAAAAATCATAGACTATATAGACCAGAAATGGGCAGGTATTTTCTCACCCTGTCTCACAGTTTTTCAACATTAGTTTTAATTCTTTGCTAAGCATCTCTATCTAAAGTGCCTTCTTCTGGAAACCAAAGATTATATTCCTTAATTACCTCTACACACATTTCTAAAACAGAAAAGGAAACAGAAACACCATGAGTTTTTAGTAAATGTTTTAGCATAGCAAGATATGGAGAAGGCTTAGCTTGTCCCATTACCCTGTAATAAAGATTAATTATCTGGTTAATGTTTTCAGACCCTTCCTGACTTTTCCTCTTCAGGGTCCCTGATTCGGGTGCCACTTGTCAACGTCTACCATATTGGGGTCCCTGGGTAAGGACCTCACACAAATCAGGACACAGGAGATGCAGAGTATGAACAACTGCATAACAAGCTTTATTTTATATGGCTTTTTATACAGACTACAAAGCATTGCCTCAACTCCTTAACCCTCGTTTACTCACATACATGATCATGAGAAACTCCCACCTCACCTTGCAAAAACAATACCTCAAATAATAACAGTAATAAAAATGTAAAGAATTACATTGAAACAAGGCAAAAAAAAGTATCAGAAGCAAAGCACTCCTTTATATCTGGTAGAGCATGAAGAACTGAGCACAAGGCCACTTCCTTATCCAGATTCTGACAGAGCGTTTTGCTGCAGGAGCCCCTTCCACTCCTTCAGCCAATAGCCTTTAAGACACTAGCCCATTGGGCATGGTCTCCTTTGCTTTAAAAAAAGCAGCGGCAGCCCTGCTCTCGCTCCTCTGCTTCCGGCTCCACTCCAGGCTGCTAGACCACGTTCCTGGTCGTGCAGAGGGCTGTTGTCTAGGTCAGTGACAATTTTCCCCTTAAATAAATAACCCTTTTATTAACCATAGTTCCAACCTGGTGTGGGATTGTTTTGTGACTTACGCCTTCAACTTAAGAGAAATGGGCAGAAAAAGAATGCTTTCCTCTATGTTTGGTTTGCCAACCAACCGTTTCCCAACTTTGTCTCATCTGTCCCAGGAGGAGCCTGCACTCTGTGCCAGTTCTGTGTCTCCATTGGAACACAGTATAGAAAGTTCTTGTGTTCCCTTTGCCAAGATTTTATCTATGTAAAAGTTTTCTTTGCCAAGGTACTCAGGTTAAAGGACACTAACATTGGGACACTGCTGTTCATTAAACAGAGCAATGTGTTCACATTCCATCACTTTCCTATTACTCCTGTGTTGTTTGGAGATCTAATTTGGGATATACATTGCATCTGACTCCCATCATTAAAATAAAATAGTTTTAGAAGTAAAAGGATGTAAGACCCTTGTGACTGGATACTGAGTATCATTTAGCACACGGCGGATGCTTGCAGCATCGTTTCAACACCAGTCTAGAAGACATCTCTACACTGCTCTATCTTTGAACTTTACAGGAGAGGGTTTACCCTCATGACATTGGCTTATAGAATCATTGTAACTTACTCTATGTCCTGAATATCAAGGTGTGTTAGTTAGGGTTTCTATTTTGATAATATACCATGACCAAAACGAGTTGCAAAACAAAGAGTTCATTTTTAAACTCTTTAAAACTTAAAGTTTGTAGTCTAACATCCAGGGAAGTCAAAGCAAGGAACTCAAGGCAAGAATCCGGAGGTAGTATCTGATCCAGAAGCCATGGAGAAATGCTACTTACTGGCTTGCTCCCCATGTCTTACTCTCATAGCACCCAGGGCCACCAATCTAGGGGTGACACTGCTTCTCTATTTTGCAGGAAGCTATAGGTTTATTTCCCAGCATTGCATAAACTTGGCATGTTGAAGCATGCCTTACACCCAAATGCAAGTCTCGAAGCAAAATTAGCAAAAAAAAAAAAAAAAAAAAGGAAAGGAAAAATAAGCCTTTATAGCTGGAGGTGGAGCTTTATTGTGAAGAATCCTGCATGTCTGTTTACATTTTGCTCTCCACCTAACAGTGGGCTGGGAGAAGGCTCATTGGGTAAAGGACCACGGGTACATGCATGAGGATCTGAGCTGTGGGACTCTCAACTCCATTTTGTCCATGAATGATGACTCTAAATCCATCATATAATTAAATCATACTATTTGTCCTTTTGTGCCATGCCTGCCTCACTTGGTATAATGTTTTCAAAGTAAAATATTCATATGTAAAATATTCTTTATCTTTTTGGTGAAATAATATTCCATTTTATGCAGTCACCACATTACATTGTCCAGTCATCCACTAGTCTTCCTGTTCTTGTGGCTTTCCAAGTTTATTCATCTTAGGTGGACCATGGAGCAACTGTTCCCAACATTATCTCAGTGTGCCACAGACCCCTTTGGTTTCTCAATGGAGAAAAATAATACAGTGTTGACATTCGACATCTGACCACCATAGGGTACATACCTGCACACACAGGCACACATGAACATGAACTAGTATTTATAACACACAAATCCTACTGTACACACATACAAAATAAAATTGAAAAAATAGTAAATTTTATTTTACATATTTAACTAATAAGGAAAGAGGGGGTTATACCCCTCTCCCCCTTTCTCATGGACCTGCCACCCCAAGCAGAGCAACTTCTGTTTTCTTATGCAGGAAGCATGCCTATGTCATGGCAAAACCTATTCTCTGGGCTAAGACTACTGTGGCAGACTGAGCAAGGACTGCATTTACTGTTGGCCATTAGAACAGCAAACCTGACCTTTGCTGTATACTTGCAGATGTCCAGGGAAAGTTTGAACACGTGTCTAGCTCATGAAAGAGGCTGAACAAGAATAAGTTAAGGAATTTCTATATGAAGCTTTGCTGTGACTAAGGCATCTGAAGAGGAAGTCAAGGATCCAGTCTCAGTGAATAAATGCACTTCGTAACTGTTTGACAAAGAAAAAAGAGAAGTTGACTAGGTAGGGTCAGAATAGTGAACCAAGAGAGCAGTAGTAGAAGTCAAAGAGACAAGTTTCTAGAATACCAAATGCAAGAGAAGTGAAGCACAGAGAGCTGAGAAACCTAGAAAATTTGGCAAAGATGTTTAAAAACACCCAAATTGCTGATGAGTACTTTCCTATTATGGAAAAAGACTGAATGGAAAAAAATTATAGAAACCAAAAGGAAGTATAGATAAAGCTATTAAACCATAGTCTGAAATTTGAGGGATTGCAAAGGATCTTGGGAGCTAGCAGATCTAGGAGTGAGCAAAAATTACAAGAGGAAGTTTCTACAGATGTTGATGTGCAAGGCAGGGCCCCAACATCTGTGATTTTGTAATGTTCCTCAGGAGAGCCTCTTGCCAAATTCTATACCACTGAGTTAACCTTGAGCTTAAGGGATTTTTTTCCAGATCATAGTCTCCCTGAAATGTCACAAGCCATTTCATATTACCATAACCTGTTTTTATACAGAAACTTTAGCCAAAGCCCCCAATCAAGACTGAGCTATTACATCACTGCAGAGAAGTAACCACCTGTCCTGGCTGTTTTTATGACAAGTTGAAATGAGCTATGGTAATCAGAAAATAAATGCCTCCATAAGATCCAGCTGAAGGGCATTTTATTAATAAATGATCAATAGGGAGGACCCAGCTACTGTGAATGGAGTCACTCCTGGGCTGCTGGTCCTAGCTTCTATAAAAAGAGCCTGAGCAAGCCATGATGAGCAAACCAGTAAGCAGCTTTCCTCCATGGCCTCTGCATCAGCTCCTGCCTCCAGCTTCCTGCCCTGTTTTAGTTCCTGCCCTGACTTCCTGTGGTGGTAAACAGTGATAAGGAAGTGTAAGCCAAATAAACCCTTCCCAAGTTGCATTTTGGTCATTGTGTTTCATTAAAGCAATAGAAATTCCAACTAAGACACAATTCATGAGCCTTATTTAACGAGATCATTAAAGTTGCTTTACGGCCACTCATTATGTGTGTGTGTGTTTGTTTGTTTTTGAAATTGTGTCTTTTCTAGCACAAAGTAGCCTCAAATATATTGCCTTCCCGAGGACGGTTTTGGATCTTTCCACATCCCAAGTGAAGACACTGTATGCATACTCTACCACATGAAGTTTATTGAGCTTTTTAATCTTAGGTTTTTATAATCAAATTTAGAGTCATGCTTTTGAGTCAATAAATTTTAATGGACCAGACAAAGGTCAATGAAGGATTCATTGGCTATTATATTTGGTGGATGATAGGTTATGTTCCTACTGTAAATATGAAGATGTAAAAATGTAAGGTATTTCTAGTACAAATTCTCCTTTACCAGGTAGAAGAAATTTGATTGATCGCCTCACATGATTATTATTGATGAGATGAACTAACATGCAATACTTAAGAAAATTATCTTAGAGCTTATACCCTTTTACTTATAATTTAGTTAGTTACTATTTTGTGGACTTAAAAAAAACCATTGCTTATTTAAAGAATAATAATGTTACTAACTTGTAGACTTAAAAAAAAACAACCATTGCTTATTTAAAGAACAATAGAAACCAAATAGAAAAAAGTCTCTATTAGATACTGTACATAAAACATTCCTTTTTTATATTTGTAATTTTTATTTAAAAAATTTTGACAATTCCACATATGTACATAATACATTTCAGCCATTCTCACTCATTCCCATCTTTCTTATCTCCCATCCAACTGTTCAAACAACCTTCTTCAAAATTCCCTTTCCCACATTTTTATCTTTGTGTTTTGTCTTGTGACCCACAGAGTTGAACCAGTGTTGTCTGTGTGGCCATGGTTTTAGACTGTCTGCAGGAGCCTAGCTGCTGTCTTTCCTGTTGAGTATACATGTGAAATCAATGACTGCCTCTCTCTCATAATCTACCAGTAGCCAATAGTTCAGCAGAATGCGATATGGCCCATTGTTGTGCTCATGAGGGACCAAGTCTTGTGCAGGGATCTGCAGATGTTGTGAGACAGACCATGGTTACAAGGGCTGTGTCATGCCCAGAATAGAGCATTTCCAGCTGTTTTTCTCATCTTCTGGCTCCTGTACTCTTTCCACTCCTTCTTCCAAGCTTTGGAGGGAGTTGTATAGGTGTCCTGTTTAGGGTTAAGCACTCAAGCGTCACTTACTCTAGTCCTTTGAGCAGTCATGATTGTCTGCATTCACCACAGTTCATTACAGTGGGAATCTTTCCTGGGTAATGCTGGCTGCAGCATGTGTCCATGAGTGTAAGTGTAAATATTTAGAAGACATTCAGAAACACATCTCTTTCAGCAAATGAAGACAGTTTCTGCCCTACAATCTAAGACTCTAGTTACTGGGTTTTTTTTTGGGGGGGGGGTGGAGGTCTGGATTTACAAAAAAGAAAGATTTTAGTAGTTGTTTTTTTTAAGGTCAATTCAAAGAAAATGGAAGAGTGATTTTAAAATATCTCTTTTTCTTAAGAACTAATAACTGCACATAGGTAATTAATAAGAGGATAATCATTATACAAGTTAAGGCCACGATATTCTCCCAGAATCCCCATGGTGAGAGGTCAATGTCCCAGATTATCAAAAATTCTTCACCAGTACACCTGTAATTTAAATATAGAAAAATGATATCAAAATTTATTCAGTACATTTACTGTTACTTGCTTTAAAAAACCCATAGTTTTAGCACATCATTAAGTTTCTTCTTTATATTTAATTTGTGGTAGTACTGACATACTTACAATTTTCTTATATATTATGTCAATCTCAACTATTTGAATCAAGTACCTTAGTTAATTTCAAAATTCATCCTAACAGGTGTAGCTGTCACATCTCTTTAAAAGGATATAGGAAGCTGACTTAGGAAACACTGCCCTGTCATTTCTAATCCTCAGTGCTGCTCTCCCTGATATGGTGTGTATCAACTCTTGTTCCTCTTGAAGGGGAAAACCTTAGCTTCCTAAGTTCATATACGCACACTCCAAGAAATCAAAGCTTGCACAATTCTGCTGACACAGCACATGATCACACAAAAGAACAAAGTATCAAATTCTAGACCAAGGACCAGAGGAGACCAAGGGATTCCAAGAGGAGTCAGTCAGTTGCTGCCAGCTCCTGTACTAAGAGATCAGTGAAAACCATAGTTGCTCAGATATGGAACACCCCAGGAGCCCATGGCTGCAGATAAAGTCTGGGTAGCAGTTGGAACTCAGATGCAGGGGCCTTGGAAAGGCAGCTATTGTGAAAAGTTCTGGACACACTGCAATTGCGGACTGTGTGTCTCCATCCTCTATGTCTCCATTCCTGTGTATCTTTAAGCTGTGTGAGATACCTTTGTGTATCTCAATTCTGTGTATCTCCTTCCCTGTGTGTCTCTATCCCTATGTGTCTCCATCCCTGTGTGTTTCCATTTCCTTATATTTCCTAGGATCCACTGGAAGGGAAGATTTCTTCTTAATCTTGTGAGGAAAATCCTTCTGTGAATCTCAGGACTGTGGATGGCTTTCCTTGATTTCACATTACTAATCCAAGTCCTCCTAAACAATCACTGATAAGGAATTTGTATTAGAAGGATGCCAGACCACATCAGAAGAGAGGAGATGTGATAAATAAGATATTGTCTTATATGTGTTTTCTTATCAGTAATTCAAACATAATTTTTATTAATATTATTCATTATTATTTTGAACATCCATGAGAGATTTAACATATCATCACATTCCTATTTCACTTATATATGAAAATCAAACCAATGAGAACAATCATAGAAAGTGAAAGTACTTTTATAGAATTAGATACAAAAGATATTTCCTTTTCAACATAGAGAAATATGTATTTTTCGTTGTAGGACAAGTGTTCTGATAGGATATTTTACCCCCCCCCCCACAAGGCATACACACACACACAAACATACACACTGCCTTTTGATTTCTTAAAGACTTTTAGAGTATGAGGCAGAAAAAATACCCTGAAATTGGGCAGGCAGTTCACTCACTTTTATCCTTGCTGCCCTGACATTCTTGGGCTCTGCTCACAGGTACCATAATCTATACATGTGAAACTGTATGCCCTTATAAACTATCAGAGCAGCTATGTCAAACATAAGTGTTCTAAAACAACTCAAATCCACATTCAAGACACCAAAACCACTTTAAAAGGCCCCAAAGAACCCTTCCTGCACATTAGCTACACCTGGGAGTTGTAGGATGGAAACACAGCCAGGTGTGCGTTGGTTATAATGACTCACTCTGGGGAATGGGCAAAGGGCAAAGACTTAATCCTGAAAGGATGGGTTTCCCCTCTAAGTCCACAAGCATTCTATGTCCCCGTCATGACACTGAAGTCATGCTTACATTACAAAGTTGTGGCATCTACTGACTTCTGCTGTTTTATGTTCTGGGCAGAAGTTTTGTCCCACGAGTTCATTGTGTTGCAAAGCCTGTAACACAAACAAGATCAGGGAAAAGTAAACCATTTAATACATTCATAAGTTTCAAAAGAATAATACAGTTATAACCTCAAGTTCAATCTCTACTGTTATTTGTGAATGTGTTTAAGAAAACAACCCACCCCCACCAAGTTCAGTCTGCTCAGCAAAGCAGTGCCCATGTAGGCTTAGGATTGAATTGATGGTGCTTGCCAACTACTAAGAAGTAGATATTCTAACTTGACCACACTTGTACCCTCCTTCTCTGCCTAGTCCTTAACCCTGTAATTGAAACAATACTATTGATTTATAGCAACAATATTTTCTTGCTTATTTTTTTTTATCAAAACCAGATAAAAATATTTTCTTTCTTATTCGAGTAAGAAAGTCTACTAAGACAAAATTTACTGCAGAGAAAGTTTGTCAAAGCCGGTATGGCTATGGGTATCACATGGTTTCTGCTTCTTTTAATTTCTAATATAAACTTTCTATAACAGACCTTGATCTTTCATAATTTTCTTATTGTATATAATCACAACTGTTTGTTTTTTTATCATATCATCTACCTTTCCTTTTCACTCTGGGATTTTTCTCAACCTTTATTTCCCTCAAATAACACATGACTGGGGGAAACCTCAGATGACTCACTGACCTTTGGCTAAAATCAATGGGAAAGTTATAAACTTTATACAGCTATCCTTGATCTTTCATAATTTTCTTATTGGATATAATCACAACTGTACGTTTTTTATCGTATCATCTGTCTTTCCTCCTAACCCTGGAGTTTTTCTTACCCTTTAGTTCTCTCAAATAACACATGACTAGGGTGAAAAGCCCAGATGACTTACTGTCCTTAGGCTAAAGTAAGCAGGAAAGTTCTCATCATTGCTCCTGGAAAGAAATTCCTGGGCAGTGACTGGTTAGAGATTACAGCTGGGGAAAGGACTTGCCTGGGGTTCATTTCAGTTGCTACAGTTGGAGAACCCAAGTACAGTGATAGACATGACAACTTACTATAAATCCATAGTGAGGAATGCTCAAGGACTTAATCCATGAGAGGTCCCGCATGAGGTTTACGGAATATAATGACAGACCTGAGATCAACTACAAAGAACAGAACCACAAATTAGAATCAGTCCAGGGACTAAGAATTCTAGAGAAAATCCTTCCTCTTCAAGACCCCTTCATTTTTCTGACCATTTCTTCTCAGGCCAGTTCTTTAAAGCATTCTTACAGTAAACTCTAAACAGAATTCTTCACTTTGCAATATCATGGCTCTTTGTGGGTTTAAAAGAAAGACTTGCCCCTTCCTCCACGGGAATGGAAACTTGTGCAACCACTTTGAAAATCAGTGTGGCGATTCTTCAGGAAATTTGGGATCAACCTACCCCTGGACCCAGCAATATCACTCTTGGGAATATACCCAAGAGATGCCCGATCATATAACAAAAGCATTTGTTCAACTATGTTCATAGCAGCATTATTTGTAATAGCCAGAACCTGGAAACAACCTAGATGTCCTTCAATGAAAGAATGGAGGAAGAAAGTGTGGAATGTATACACATTAGAGTACTACGCTGCGGTAAAAAACAATGACTTCTCGAATTTTGCATGCAAATGGATGGAAATAGAAAACACTATCCTGAGTGAGGTAACCCAGACCCAAAAAGATGAACATGGGATGTACTCACTCATAATTGGTTTCTAGTCATAAATAAAGGTCACTGAGTCTATAATTTGTAATCCTGGAGAAGCTAAATAAGAAGGTGAACCCAAAGAAAAACATATAGTTATCCTCCTGGCTATGGGAAGTAGACAAAATTGCCGGGCAAAAAATTGGGATCTTGGGGGTGGGGTGGGATGGGGCTAAGGGGAGATGGGGAGAGAAAAGTGAGAAGGGGAGGATGGGGGGAACTTGGGGAAACAGGATGATTGGGATATAGGAAGGTTGGATAGGGGAGCAGGGAAGCACATATCTTAGTTCAGGGAGCCACCTTAGGGTTGGCAAGAGACTTGAACCTAGAGTGGCTCCCAGGTGACCAAGGCACTGTCCCCAGTTAGTTCCTTAGGCAGCTGAGGATAGAAAACCTGAAATGACCCTATCCTATAGCCATACTGATGAATATCTTGCATATCACCATAGAACCTTCATCTGGCGATGGATGGAGATAGAGACAGAGACCCCACACTGGAGCACTGGCCTGAGCTCCCAAGGTCCCAATGAGGAGCAGAAGGAGGGAGAACATGAGCAAGGAAGTCAGGACCACGAGGGGTGCACCCACCCACTGAGACTGTGGGGCTGATCTATTGGGATGTCACCAAGGCCAGCTGGACTGTGACTGAAAAAGCATGGGATAAAACCGGACTCTCTGAACATGGCGAACAATGAGGGCTGATGAGAAGCCAAGGACAATGGCACGGGGTTTTGATCCTACTTCATGTTCTGGCTTTGTGGGAGCCTAGCCAGTTTGGATGTTCACCTTCCTAGACCTGGACGGAGAGGGGAAGACCTTGGACTTTGCACAGGGCAGGGAACCCTGACTGCTCTTCAGACTGGAGAGGGAGGGGGAGAAGAGTGGGGGGAGGGGGAGAAGGGCGGGAGGAGGGGGAGGGAAATGGGAGGCTGGGAGGAGGCGGAAACTTTTTTTTTACTCAATAAAAAATTTAAAAAATAAAAGAAGGACCTGCCACCCCTCTCTGCAGGAGTCAAGCCTACAGATGTTTGTAAGGTTTATATTTAAAAGAACATGCAATCTATGCATAGTCTATTGAATAGGCTGGGCGGGCACAGCCCATTGTGGGTGGTGCCATCCCTGATCTGCTGGACTTGGGTTCTATAACAAAGTAGTCTGATAAAGCCCTTAAGTAGTTCCCTTCCATGGTTTCTGCATAAGCTCCTAACTCCAAATTCCTGCCAGTTTGAGCTCTTATTCTGGATCTAATCAATGGTCAACAGTGTTGTGGAAGTGTAAGCCAAATAAACCCTTTCCTACCCAGCTTGCTCTTCGGTCATGGTGTTTCATCACAGCAATAGAAACCTTAAGTAGGACAAACACTGAACATCACAAGCTCACTTCTATTCCAAGAATCTATAAGTCTTGTTATTTATAAGAGTTTTGACTCTCTATTCATGATCTTAGGAGTAATTTTGGATTCATTTTAAAATACCACCTTAAGACAACTTCAAGCCTAGAACTGATAATCCACACCATGTGGTGAAGAGCAGCAGAAACAGTGCCCAATCCCCCATTTAAAAACACAAACCACAGAATCACACGGAGATGGCAGAAAGCAGTGATGAGGACAGCTCCAAAGTTCACATACAACTTACCCTATTCACTCTGATGTACACTAGAATATGCAAAACATTGACTGTCTGCACACATTCAGACAGCATTTGTCCAAATGCTTATGCAGAGGACACAACATTTGGCACCATAACTAGTTTAAAGGTCCCATTTAGAAACTGCATACATTAACCAGCTGTCTTAATTCCTTTCCTGTGGCTATGATAAAACACCCTGACAAACATAGAGGAGTCAGGAGCTTTTACAAGTTCAAACTGCAAACATAATGGGAAAGAAATAAGGGAAACAATCTCACTCACAAAAACCTCAAACAAAAGGGAGGTGAGAGATCTTGGAATAAATATAACCAAATGAAATACTTGTATAATAAAACATGAAGACACTGGAAAAAATAAATTGAAGATACTAGAAGATAGACCTCCCATGCTTACAGATTGGTAGGATAAGTGCAAAAATATCCATGCTACCTAAAGCAGCCAACAGATTCAACGCAATCCTCATCAAAACTTCAATACAATTTAAAGAAATTGCAAAATAATACTAAATTTCACATGGAGAATCATCAGACTATCAGATCAAGTCTGAACAACAAAACAGCTAGAGGCATTACCAAGCATTGGTGAAAGAATCCAACCCCTGTCATGTGAGGGATAACTCATTCTCTCTATTGTTAAGAGGCTTTCAGTGGGACTGCCTGCACATCTGGGAACAAGAACAACAGACTCTATAAAACTTTACCACCATGTGTTCTTTTTTCATAAAGAGGGTAGCATGCCTGTTAACTTCCTAAGATAGGAGACATGAAACACTCATGTGGAGAGAGGCACCCAGCCCTTCTGATAGCTATTTTAATTTTCAACAAATCTATGTAGTTCTAAGTTACTCTAAGATAGTATTCATCACACCAGCATCAGCACAAGGAAAGGAGGAGGCTGCTATCACCTGAGGAGGTATTCTTTTAGTTTGTTTCTTTGGTATTGGGAGTTCATTTGGGTTCCTTCAAAGGGCTTCATTTAAGATCCTCCATGAGGATTTTTAATTATTTTCAACCCCTTTTCCTGTTTTCACAATTACACATCATTAACACACACCTGATTGGCCCACATACGTGTAGACCTCATCTAAACTTTGTTTCTATTGCTCTGATAAAGACACTGTGACCGAAACTATGGGAAAGAAGGTGTTTATTCTACTTTTCCATGCTGACCAGCCACTCAGCCTCAAGCTGCTGGAGGCCTGCTTGCAGCTGGGAAGGAGGCAGTGGCCTCTCTGCCAAAACACTTGACCAAGATATGGGCAGGACCAGAAGAATTCCTGCAGGAGCCCCCAGAAAGGAGCTGCACATCCTCAAGACTACACTCATGAATGAAAGCTCACAGATTTATTTCATTGGTACTTCAGTTCTAATTTTTTTAAAGTGAAGATTATATTTGTTGTGGATGCATATGAAATTTAGGAGACAAAGAACTCTCCATAGCAAAAGAAGACAGGGAAACCAAAGTTTAAAGGCTGAGAAGTAACAGCAGCAACAGCAGTAGGGATAGATGTGGTTTGGGACAGCCCATCCTAAACAAAGGCCAATATATTTCACAAAATGTAGGAAGACTTCCAGGAGACAGTTTAACACCAAAATACTCTGTGTGTCCCTCTTGAAAAATTTTCCACATATTCTCCGGGATAAAGTTACTGTTTTATACCCATATTTTTCCCCTTAACTATATATTCACACACGAGAAGAGAAAATGGGAGGGCTTACACAGACTTTGTCCATCTTATTAAAATGGACACATTCTGTCATCTTTAACCCTCCACTAATGCACTGGAGTCACTGTAGAACTGCATTTCATTTTTTAAAATCTCCCATTACAATGCCCAGACAGTTCTGGGCTCTGATGGTGACTTGGCTTCTCTTCTATACTCTGGGGTAGAAGCACCAGAACCAACAATGGGCAGAGCTTCTGGAAACAGTTCCTGGTCCTAGTTGTTTCCACTGTGCTTTGGGGTCTTTGCTCTGGGATGGCAACTGAGCCAATCTCTACAGTATGCTCCTGCACTAACAGAAAGAACATGAATGTTAACACACTACATCAATCTTTCTATTTACTTGATATGCTTCTGGGGGAAATGTGGGGCCTGGTTCCAATTATTGGTTGATTTATTTACATTAAGTGTGTAATTTACATGAGAAACTAAGACTGGGTATCCAGTTACAGCCAGTGAGCAGTAGTGTGCTAAAAGTGGAGACTGATTAGTACTGAGGAGTCTGGATTCTTCCACTTTTTCTAACACTTTCCAGAACACAAGTGAGCCCTAAGACAAACTCCTAGTGACATGACCTTGGTTTTCTGACTATAGACAACTGAATAAACCAAATCCCTTCTGCTGTAGTTAAAATAGCAGGCAAGTCTCTCACACCAGTATGAAAGAAAGGCTGCAATCCATCTTGTGGGATATCAGTCAATCATACTATTTTCTCGAAGTTCTAACTGACTATGGTTTTGTAATGTGATCCTCCCAAAAAATGTCTGTTAAGAGCTCACTAGAAAGGGCGTGTCAGACACATCCTAGGACTGACATCAGAGCAGCGGCCACAATGCCTAAAAAGAAAGGTGGCCCCTTTTCAACCACAGACCACAATAAGCTTTAGCATAAGACATCATGGCTCAGGTCCTGATTTGCCTAGCAGGTTACATGTGAAGGAAGGAACACAAGGAAGATTTTCCTCTTATAAAAATAATTCACACTCACCAGCATGAACATAAAATAGATGGTTATGAGTTCTGTTGGTACAGCTGCTGCATTCTCCCCTGCTCCTAAAGACAGTGGCACGGAACTGGTACAGCAAGCCAACATCATGATGGTGAATATCATAGTGAATAAACCCTTCACATCTGTTATTACTCCTTAGAAATAAAAAAAAAAAGTGGTGTCAGTCCAGTTACCAAAGTCCAGGCTATTATATAGTTTTCAAATAAGACTTCAACCACCAAACTCTAATTTAATTGATTTTTTCAATGGGACTACATAAAGTTGTTATACAGTTTCCATTTTAAAGATTTGTTCTATTTTAAGTCATGTGTATATTAATGTGTGTCTGTGGGAAAGTATGCCATATGTTTGCAATTACCTTTGGAGGCCAAAAGGCAGTATCAGATCTCTTAGAATTGTGGTTATAGGCAGTGAAAGCTGCATGATGATGAGGGTGTTAGGAACCAAATTTGGGGCTGTGGGGAGCAGCATGTGCTCTTAACTAACGAGCTATTTCTACAGCCTCATCATATGGCTTTGTATTTGTACTCGGCACAAAATGTCTTTCCATATAATGCATATTCTCTTTTATAGATAATTATGAGAAATTTATGGGATCCTGATATGTAAAGCTCCAGGGAACACAACTGGTCAAATCTTCTGCCTTCTCTCACAGGAGGATCACCAATAGAAAACATTCTTGTCCTCAGTTACCTGTGTTTATCATAACTGTGCTATTAAAAATAATGGGGTCAGTAGTGTGCCAGTTAGTTTTGTAAATTTAACACAAGTTAAAGTTCATATGGAAGAGATACCCTCAACTAAGGAAATGCTTCCATTATATTGGACCATAGGAAGCCTGTAGGGGCATCTTCTTGATTAAGGATTTATTTGGGAGATCTTTTCAACTGTGAGTGATGCCATTCCTGGGCAGCTTGTCCTGAAATCTGTAATAAATCAGGCTGAACAACCCATCTGGAGCAAGCCAGTAAACAGCACTCCTCCATGGACTCTGCTTCATTCCCTGCCTCCAGGTTCCTGCACCGAGTTCCTGCCATGACTTCCCTTCTTGACATACTGCAAGCTGTCTAAGGGAAGGATTAAACAACCTTGCAGTGGCTTTAATATCTGGAGGACAGGAGAATGCCTCTGACTTTAGTTTTTCCTAGGAAATCACCATGTAACTGCTATGGAGGAAAGCAACGGGCTCCACAAGTTGATTTATAATGCTTATGGGGCTAATGTTATGAGCCATGCATAGTCCTATGTAGTCAAAAGATCACAAGTTAGATCACAGTCTGGGAATCTGAGTTATATTCTTAATTGTTTTAATAGTTATTGTTATGATTACCACAGTATGTATGGTACATGTGTGAGTATGGGTGTCCATGACTATACATGTGCCATGGTATTCATTATCATGGTATGCAAGGACCACAGAGTGTATGTTTCATGGTGTGCTTGTGCCATGGTGTGCATGTGTCATGGTATGCATATGCTGTTGTGTGCATGTGCCATGGTGTGCATATATCATGTTGTGCATGTGCCATGGTGTGTAAGTGCCATGGTGTGTTGGAGGAAAGGTCGCTTGTTCATTTTCAGCTACCCAGCCAGCTTAGACAGAAGGATGTTCCACACCAACAGTGTACATGTGCCAATGGTGTGCATTTGCCATAGTGTACATGTGCCATGGTATGCACGTGCCATGGTGTGTGTGTGTGTGTGTGGAATTGAAGAACGTCTTTCTGGAGTGATTCTCTCTTTCACTGTGAATTCTGAGCATCAAATTCAGATTGTCAGACTTGCAGGAAGAGCACCTTTGCCCACAACTATCCCATGGCCTATCTGAGTGGTGCTCAGTGATCAGTCGCCTATAACACAAAGTCTAAGCTGTATTGGTGTTTATACTTGAAAGTGTATCTATGTGTGAGTGTGTGTGTGTGCAGAACTGCATGTATGTGTATGTATGTGTGCTTTGTGTGCATTTATATGAGTGTTTGTGGGTGTATAAATCTGTGTGTGTTTGTATGTATGTATGTGTGTGCATTTAGACGTGTGTGTGTGTGAAAAGTATGGAAATTCTGAACAAATAATCTAGGCACATTAACAACAATGAACAAATGAATATGGGCACATATTTCAAAAAACTATATATGTTATATAATTTCAGCAAACCTCAAATTCATTATCCTCTCTCTTTGTAAAATTAGGTGGCATAAGACATTGTACACATTTAACTTCTTTTACATAAAAGCATGTACTAGCATTGCAGAGACCCTGAATTCTGTTACCAGCACCTACACTGTGGCTCATATTCTCCTGGAACTCCAGTTAAAGGTGATCTAATGTCCTCTTCGGGCCTCCCCAGGAGCTTTATTCACTTAGTGTGTGTGTGTGTGTGTGTGTGTGTGTGTGTGTGCACGTGCACACACACACACAGGAAAACAAACAAAAAAAAGGAAAAATAAATCATTTACAGTACTTATGATAGATATCTAATAGTTGATTTGCTCCATTGGCACTGTCTCAAATGTGTATGCTATTTATACATTCATTATAGTCCATGGAATCTCTAGCACAGTTTCATAAACAGCTTTTGTAGTATTTTGCTAATAAGTCTTGGAGACTTTCCTCACACTGAACGTCTGTTTTACATGGCACACAGTGAAAAGGAGCTTTTCTACTCTTGCTCTTCTACTTTAGTCTTGCCATATATGTACAAACCAAACATGCTCCCCCATAACAAACACAGATTCTCTTGCTTTGTCACTTACCTGTTATGGTGAATACTATAACAGTAAATATAATACTCGGCAATAACCTCCTGGGTACCAGTTCACCCAGCAATTTTCCAAGGAAATATGAAGACACTCTGTAGTATCCACTGGTGTGCTCATGTCTACAGAGTCAAAGATAAGGTTATACATCCTTAGATTAGTCTAGAAGGCACAGGGGAGATGCTGGCTACACTGACTTCTGTTACAAGGATCTTCACAGGACAGTGTCCCCTATTGTCCATGCTGATGCCCATACACGTCCCTGGCTTAGGGACCAGCATCTTTAGGTCATCAGCCTTATGACATTCTCATTACAATTCTCCCCTCTAATGAATTGTCCTCTATTTTTTTCCTACTCTGGCCACACAATAGCCCTTCCAGAGAAACAACCCAATGTGTTCACTCTTCCCAAGTCTCTGCCCCTCTGAAGCTGGTTCTCTGAGAAGCAACTCATTCGTACCTCACCTCAGACCGTGGTCATGGAGACTTCTCTCCTTCCAGTTCTTATGAAGGTGACACTGTCAGCCTGAGGTCACAGTGCACCTTCAGGACACTACATCATTGTCATCTGCTGATCTCACTTTGGCAGATGTATTCCTTCAATAATCTCTCTTTACAACCGTGAATCCTTACCAGTACCAAATATAATCTTTCCTTCCTGATATCTTCTAAGTCATCCAAATTCCATGTTCTTCCCCTCCCAGTGACTTCATTGTATCTCTTATATTTTTGAGAATAAACCACTAGTGCAGTCTTGCCTCAGAATCCATATGCAGCCAAGAATGATTAACTTCCTGCCTCTTCCAGAGCCCCAAGAGATGGAATTACAGAAACACAGTCGTGCTCAGTGTTTTGTGGTACTGTAACTTTAACAGAGGGTTTCATGCACACAAAGTCAACACTCTACCAACTGAGTGGAGCCCTCAGCTCCTCTCTCCTGACTCTTCTCCTTGACATGTACTTGGAGGCAAATCTTGGCCATCTTTGAGAACAATGAATCCTAATCAAAGGCCACCAGAAAAAAATTCTTCCATGTTTAAAAAACACAGGAGATAAAACAGCTCATTTCTACACAGCTACTGCTTGGCTCTTTCCAGTCCTCCATCAAGAGGAGAACTGTGATTCTTGTGCAACTGTGCCTCTCCAGCTCCAATGTGCTGCTGATCCCACTACACTTAAGCTCTACAAAATCCCTGACATTCTCCTTAGGGGGTTCATGAATTTCCTGTGATTTTCAGTCCCCTACTGCTGTGTTGTCTGCTGAGTTCTGAGGACTACACCCCAAATCTGAAGTATTTACTGAGCATCAGATACCTCTGCTCTTAATTACACATTTATTTTTCATTAATATTAGTAATCTCTTTACATACTTCAAAATGCATGGGGCCACAACAATGATGAACACAAACTTTCATTATCTGTTTACTTTTCTGCTAAACAGATAAGAAAAAAGGAAACAATGCTGATATTTCATGAGATAGCATGCTAAGCCCAAATACGAATGTAATTAATTTGATCAACAACCCCTGATGTCTGATACCTGAGCAAGGGATACTCACAGAAAACGATCCCTGTCAATCACAAAGAGTTCCCCTGTAGTCATGCCTGTGATACATTCAAAGCTTGTGAGCAAGAAGAGCAAGGCAGCTCTGTAGGGAGAGAATGAGGGCAAAAGCAATAGTAAATTCAACATTAGGATGGTTACCTTACAACAAAGAAAAACAAAACAAAAAATAAGGAAAAGGAAAGTCAAGGTAAAACAATCAAACATGTGAAGGAAAGAGTTCAAGACCTGAAAATTGAAATAGAGGCAATAAAAAAACACAAACAGAAGGAATTTTGGAAATGAAAAACACGAACTTCAGATACAAGCATCATCAACAGAATGTAAGAGATGGAAGAAGGACTTTGTGGATTTAAAGATCCAATAGAGAATAGATTCATGGCTCAAAGAAAATGTTAAATCCAACAAATTCATAACACAAAAAAAAATCTGGGAAATATGGGACACCACAAAAAAACTGACCCTAAGAATAACAGGGATAGAAAGTAAAGAACTCCTGCTCAAAGGCACAGAAAACATATTCAAAATAATCATAGATTTCCCAACCCAAAGAAAGGCATGCCTATGAAGATACAAGAATCTAACAGAACACTAAAAATATTGAACCAAAAACGTCCCTTTACCAATACTTATCAAGACACTAAATATAGAGAATAATGAAAGAATATTAAGAGCTACAAAGGAAAAAGGCCAAGTAACATATAAAGGCAGATCTATCAAAATTACACCTGACTTCTCGATGCAGAAGGTCCTGAACAGACATTTGCAGACACTAAGAGACCCTGGAAGTTAGACCAGACGACTCTACCCAGCAAAACTTTCAATTACTATAGGTGGAGAAAATAAGATATTCCATGATAAAACCAGATTTAAATGATACCTATCCGCAAATCCAGCCCTGTACAAAGTACTAGAAGGAAAACTCCAACCCAAGGAAACTAGCTGTATTCACAAAAACAGACAATAGATAACCTCATACCAGCAAACCACAGAGAGTGGAAACATACATACACTCTAGCACCATCATCACCAAAAATGGAAAAAAAATAACAGGAATTAACAAACACTGGTCATTAATATCTCTTAATATCAATGGACCCAATTCACTTGCAAAAAGACGGAGGTTAACAGAATGGATAAAAAAAAACAGGATTCATTTTTCTGCTGCATATAAGAAACATACCTCAAAGATAGATATTACCTCAAAGTAAAAGGTTGGGTATAGTGATAGGTCACTTGTAACATAATAAATAAAGCTTGCCTGAAGATCAGATAGTAAAACAGCCACACTGATCAGCCATAAACACCAGACAGTGGTGGCACAACCTTTAATCCTACTAGCCACACTACTTTGACTTAGAAACCAGGCAGTAGTGGCACACGCCTTTATTCTCAGCACTAGAAAGGAATATAAAATGGAAGGAGACAGCTCTCAGGATCAATCTCATTCTGAGATTCCTGGAGGCAGGATTATCATTTTCAAACTGAGGTAGAAGAAACTCCACATGGAGTTTAATATCTCTGTGGCAAAAGTAAACTACTGGGTAAGAAAATACCCTTGATTCAACTGCTGACAGTATGCTTTCCTAACTGGACAAGCAGGACACAAAAGAAAGTGATTGCCAAAGACAAAGAGGGACAGCACTTCAGAATATCCTGTTTCACAGGATAATCTTTTAGATATATTAGGTCCAAGACAGATGACCCAACATTGCAGAGGAACATTTTTCTATCATTTCTCACATTTTTGGGAATTTCCTTGCTTACATTTCATGCTTACTCACTTAATATTATTTCCTTCTTGGATCTCTGAAGGAGTGAAAGACTAGATAATTACAGTTATAGTTTTCCTTGTTTACCTGACACAGAAAGTAATTTATTATAGAAAGTATATTAGGTATAAGACTTTGGAATCACCAAGATAGGATAGATACTGACTATTTTCTCTGAATTTGTCAAATGCAAATAGAATATACATTTTTTGCCTGTATATACTGTATTTAGTTATTAGATTTATTGTATATAGTTCTCTTATATTAGTTATAGCCTTCTTTTTTATTTTAGACAAAACATGGAAATGTAGTGATATTTCATTTGTATTTTAATAAATAAAGTTTGCCTGAAGATCATAGAGTAAAAGAATCACACTGGTTAGCCTTACAGATCAGGCAGTGGTGACACACACTTTTAATCCCAATAGCCACAGTTTGCCATAGAAACTGGGAAGCAATGGTACACACCTTTAATCTTAGCTCTTGAGTGGAATATAAGACAGGAAGAGACCAGCACAGTCTCATTGTTAGGATTTCTGGAGGCAGAATTGCCATTTTGGACTGAGGTAGAGGTAAGTGCCAATGGCTAGCTGCTTTTATTTTCTGGTCTTCAGGTTGAACCTCAATATCTATCTCAGGGTTTTATTAATCTTGTTACAGTTGGGAAATATTTTCCAATCAAATGAACCCAAGAAACAAGCTGGTGTAGCTATCTGTAGTGATAAGGTAAGCAGGCCTGCTTTTCGTCCCACCCAGCTCCGGCACAGCTAGCTTTACACCTGAAATAACAACACACAAATTGTATTCTTTTAAACACTACCTGGCCCATTAGTTCCAGCCTCTTAATGGCTAATTCTTATATCTTGCTTAACCCATTTCTAATAATCTGTGTAGCACCATGAGATGGTGGCTTACCAGGAATTATTCAGTATGTTTGACCTGGCAGCTGGCTCCATGGCGTCTGACCTCACTTTTTTCTACCCAGCATCCTGTTCTGTTTACTCCGCCTACCTAATTTTCTGTTCTATCAAAGGGCCAAGGCGGTTTCTTTATTAACCAACGAAAGTAACACATAGATCCTCCTCCATCAGCTATCATAATATCTAACAAAATAAACTTGAAACTATAGTTAATCTACTGAGGGAAAATGGTGTGTTGTACCCTGTAAAGATTACTTGTATTGGTTTAATAAGATGCTGACTGGCTAGTAGCCAGTCAGGAAGTATAGGTGGGTAACCAAAACAGAAGAATTCTGGGAAAAGGAAAGGCCCAAAATTCAGTCATCATGCAGCTTCTAAGGAAGCAAGATGAGAATGCCTCACTGATAAAAGGTACCAAGCAACATAGCTAACATAGACAAGAATTATGGGTTAAGATATAAGAGTTAGTCAATAAGCAGCCTGAGCTAATAGGCCAACCAGTTTATAATTAATGTAGGCCTCTGCGTGTTTCTTTGGGACTTTCTATGGGACCAAGTGGGATAGAAACCTTAGTCATCAGATGGTGCCAATGTGGAAAACTACATCCACATACAACCTGAGAGAGCTTGGGAAGTAATTCTTGACACAAAAGAACAGAGTTAAGCATGGCTTCTTGGTAGCAGCACTTTCTCAGGTGGGCTCTGTTTGCTAGGGCAAAGCATGTCTCCTTTAATACAGGCTTTCTTACTCAGCTTTAGCTGCAAAAACCGAGCAGCTCTTTTAAGAGCTACCACCAAATACTTATGCTGTGGGACAGTGGTCTGTATTCTGTCACTTGTATTTTAAATAAATGGTGACTGGTCAGTAGCCAGGCAGGAAGTATAGGCAGGGCAATGAGAACTCTGGAAAGAAGGAAGTTTCAGTCTGCAGTTGTCACCCAGACAGAGAGGAAGCCAGACACAGAGCAAGCAAGATGTGACTGCCTTGCCAAAAATGGTACCAAGTCACGTTGCTAATACAGACAAGAATTATGAGCTAATATAAGTTAAAAGAGTTAATAAGAAGCCTGAGATACTAGGCAAATCAGTTTATAATTAATGTAGATCTCTGTGTGATTTCTTTGGAACTTAACGACTGTGGGAACTGGCAGGACAGAAACCTCAGTCAATAGAATGCCGTGCCAAAGTGGGGCTGATCAAATCCACTTAAAAGCCCGAGAGATCTTGGGAAGCTATTCTAGATAGAAAAGAATAGAGTTAAACATGGCTTCCTGATAGCAGCACTTTCTTGGATGTACTTTGCTTGCTAGAGGCAAACACTCTCATTTTAGAGAGGCCTCCTGAGTCAGCTTTTGCAGCTCTTTTAAAAGCTCCTGTCGTGAAACACTTAAATAGTGTTGACGAAAAGCTGACTATATACTTTTTGGTTGTGGAAGGGACCTTGAAATGCCAGAGTTGTGGCAATAAACATGGCTCTGGCCAGTACCTCTGCCATGAGGCTAGACTCTCAGAAAGAAGCTAAGTAATGGGAGGATCCAGTCATCAGATCCATGGCTTTAATCCTAGCCATATTGCTTAGTAAGTTAAAGACTCATGTGGTCAGAAAAAAAGAGATATATAGTAAAGATAAATTCAAAGTTGAAGAAAACCTCTAAACAGTTTACTGTGTGTTTAAAATATATGTAGGCTTAGAAGAAAAAAAAGAATAAAATTCTTAAAAGAAAAAAAATAGAGTACTTGGATGTGGTGGCACATACCTTTAATCCCAACACCTGGGAGTCAGAGATAGGTAGATCTCTGGGAATTCAAGGACAGCCTGTCTACAGAGTGAATACCAGAACAACCAAACATACACAGAGAATCCTTGTCTCAAGGAACCAAAAAGTAAAAATAAAAATAAAAAAATAGAGTTTAAAAGAAAGTCACATGATGATGAAAAATACACAGAGAATTTGGATACTCTATGTTAGTGTGTTGTCTTTGAATTGTTTGATGTCTGAGGAAGGAGCGACAGCTGCTAAAAGACATTTGTTTATAAATGATGTTGTATCAATCGAACACATATATTTTGAAAATGCCTTGATTTTAAAATTTAAGTTAAAACATTATAAACAGAATTTTAAAATATTCAAAAGAGAAGAAATATATGTTGATCATTTATCTGTTGGGAAATTCACATCTTAGAAATTAAAAAAAAAACCTATAACTTAGTAGAGAAAAATTAAGGGTCAGTGAGATGGCTCAGCAGCTGTGATGACTGCTGCCAAGCTTGACATCCTTGAGTATAATCCCTGAAACCCCTGTGGTGGAGGGATCAGCTCTTCTCCATTGTCCTCTGACCTTTATGTGCTTGGTGTAGAACATACATGCTCACACACATACATATGCTAGATAAATTAATAAATAATCTTGGAGTGAAAAGGAAACATTCCATCTTAAAATGAAAAAATGGGTTATACAGACACTTCATAAACTATACAATGGAATGTGATTTATTTTTCTTAGATATCTTATCCAAAACAAGAAAGAACATAAGTTTGGGTGAGGATGTGGACATATTGAAGCCCTTGTGTTGTGCTGGTGAGGATTTAAAGTAGCACAGTAGAGTTTGAGACAGGATAGCAGTTCCTCAAACAATTAACACAACGGCCTATGATTTGGCAACTCTAGCTTTCTACCTTACAGAGCAAAATGCCAGAGCTCAAACAGATGGACTTTCAGGCTCAGCAGCATGGTTCATAGTAGACAAAGATGACAGCGAACCACATTTTCATCCACAATGAATGGGAAGCAACCTGGCATATTCACAAAATAGATTATTATTCTGCCTTACAGAACCTAAGGAATCCCCATACATGCCACACTTAGAGGAGCCCTGAAGACATTACACTAATGAAAAGAAGACAGTCAAAAGAAACAAAACCCACATCAAAACAACAGCAGAACATAGATACTTATGTGACTCCAATTGAGGGTTCCCACGTTAGTCATGTTCAATGACAGAAAATAAAATGGTTGATGCCAGGAATCAGGAGAGAGTAGTGTGGGGAGTCTTCTTTCAGAAATGCAGGATTCCATTAAAAAAGATGAAAAATTACCTACATATCAAGTGTGTTGATAGTCGCATAACATGAAGCTACTACATACAATAAAACTGGTAAAATGTGAAATGTGTGGAGTGTATAGTTTCATACTATCTGCACACAAACATATGTGAAAAAGTGAGTTCTTCCATTCATCCTTCAGTGTACACTCTACAACATGATAGAACATAACTCTGTTCTTATCATAAATTACAATTCTTGATGGATTTATATAAGCTTGATCAAAGTAACAGCATTTTCTCAATTTCTTACCTTCCCTGGACTGCAGTGCAATCATTTCGTAGGACATGGAAAACTGTACCCAAAATGATAGCCACTATGGCTGTGATAGTTGCCTTTCAAAAAAAATACAGGGAGGAAGTTTACATTAGAGGAAAGTAGTATTCTACACACTGCTGATTATCTTAAGATACATGGTTTCCTGATCAGATCTCTCCAGTGAGAGAAGCACTATATTTTAACCAGAATTCCTAGAAGAATACAAAACACATGTGTTACTAGACTGTATGTTAAACTGAAAATGAAGTTCTTTGCAATCTGAGGCTCCAACAGTAGACTCTGGAAAGCTAAGACTTCTCCCAGTGCTCCAGCAGGAATGGACAGTGAAGGACTCAGTTCAGGTACTAAAACCTGGATGATACAGGGTGGGAGAGAATGCAGGCACCTGGGAAGCTTAGGGAACAAACAGTTAAGAGACAGAAAGTCTTCACCTAAACTGAGGTCTCAGCTCTGGTGCCAACGAACATTTGCAGTTTTCTACTTCAAGTGGCTCAAACTAGTTCATGATTTCTTTACTCTTATAGTGTACCCCAGGCCAGAAGGGAAGCTCAGTGGCAGAGCCCTCACAACATACACTAGATGCTAATCCCCTCAAGTGCAAACCAAATAATGAAATTAAAAATGACTCACAACACAGTTCCCAGCAATGGGCATTTTGTGTGCTAAGAAGGGGTGAGGTGGTCCTCACCTGTGTCACCTCAGGGAATTCTGTGCCTGCGTGGGAACCAGCACTATTGCTGTCACCAAAGTTTTCATACAGCATCCTCTGGGTCCCTCCATGCTCCCCTTGACCATCATATCAGTGATTGATGCTCCATCAGCCTTAATCAGACCACCTTGGGCTCAAGTCTCATCTAAGCTGCCAGCTCTTCCAGATCTTCATCTACTCCATCTACCCAGTCTGTGCAGACAATCACAAGGAGCCTGCACTGCTTTGTTTTGTTTTGGGTTAAAATGGCTTTAAATGGTGCTTCACTTAGTAAAGGAGCAAGACTACATGATGCTGCAACTTATTTGAAAGACTCCATTATTGCTCCGATAATATTTTAGAAGTAGAATATTATGATCTAAGGAAAGCACTCTAACATGTAACTTGATAAATTAGAAACCAAAATCCCAGGGCTTGGAGATAAGGCTCAGCAGTTAAGAGCACTTGCTGCTCTTGCAGAGAACCTGGGATTCAGTTCCCAGCATCCTAATGATCCTTCACAACCATGTGTAGCTCCAGTTTCAGAAGATCTGATGCCTTCTTTTGGCCACCATGGGCATGCACATGATGAAAAGTTAAACATACAGGCAAAATACTCATATACAAAAAATAAATAAATAAAAATTGAAAAAATAGTCTTTAATTTTTAATTGCAATTTGCTAAAACACTCACACACATAGACATAAACACATACACTACTTACCTTATGATACTGCCTCAGTATTAAACAATGAGTAATCAGTTTAATGAATGTAACTCACCCATTTCCAAATCATATCAATTTTTTGTTGTCAAAAAATGTGACATAAAAATGCTCCCCTTTTATGACACAAATGCCCAAGTATAAAGAACAAAGTATTTGGAGCAGTTGACAGTATAACTCAAATGGTCAGAATATTTACATACACAGAGAAGAAAGCAACATTAAAATATGAGAAAGGCAGCTCACATGTTAAGAAGTAAGTGGTGTTCATTAAAGTCAACAGTACATGACCTTTCAGTATTCAACAGAAACTAAATGCCTGAGAATAAACTAAGAGAACACTTACAGCAGAACTGACTATAAATTCTGGTTGGACAGGGACAGGGATGTAGGTCACAGTAGAGGGATTGCCCTTTAATGGTCATGGCCTGGGCCAGGATCAAACACTAAACGACAGAATCAACATCATCATAAAATAAAATATAACTGAATAAGCAGTGGTCCAATGAGCTGAAAGAACCACACGTATGTGTGATATTGAGGTTAAAACAACATGATGATCCTTGTTACAGAGCCGTAAAGTAGAACTTCACCTCCTCCCAGTTCCAGTTGGCTGACAGGGAAGAGCATTGTTCAGTCCAGTTACTGTGTGTGTGAGCTGCACTCTTTGAGTAGCTACTGCTTTCACACACTGGACTCCTGATGAGGGAACAGCACTCTGCAATGGGCTCATCTCAGGCAGTCGATGCTCAGGCTCCCTCAGAGCTGTTCTATGGCCCTGTCTCCTCACCACATGATTTCAACCACAGATCAACCGTCCTTTCCCTCTCCAGTCATCTCCACCCTTCTCTACTTAAACGTTCCCCAAGTCCATTCCTTCATCTGACAGGCTATAGTTTTATCTATTTATCCAGTTACCATCCACCCCCTCACAAGGAATGCTACATAAAAAAAAAAGGCCTTTTACTCCTGGACTCATTCCTAGATTTTGAACTTGTAGGATGTGCTGCTGAAATAAAGCAGACAGGGGTGAGACACCAAGGTGTGCTGAGTTTCTTTTTGTCATTTCCTGAATTAAGTCTTCTACTTGGATTAGTCATTACAGTTCCTATTAATAAAAAAAAAAACCACTAAAAATCTTTTCCATAAGTAAAACCTTAATAGCGGTCTACTTGCTTTATTGGATCTGTCTCTATGCCAGGCAGAGTGCAGATGACAAACACATGGAAGGGGCAAAAGATAAGTGTGGCCCTTCAGTAGACTGACTCAGAAACATATTGCTCCCATGTGAGTTTTTCACAATACAATTAAAATAAATCATCAGATTACCTTAATTATAATGATCCGTGGAAAACCCTTGATATTTTTAAATGAACGGTGGATGATCCATCCAAGCTGATACCAGAAAGGAGTGACACACGTGATCTCCAAGGCTGAACTCCTCCCTGACATCTGTTCCCCCAAGAGTGGATCCAGTTCAGTTCTCATTTTGCTGTATAAGGAAGACTGGGCATACATATTGGCTAAGTTTTCTCTGACTTGGTGCTGTCTCTCGGAAAGCTCTTTATCTTTCTCGACTTTGGGATAAAGGAGAATAAAGACAAGAAACAGACAATAATTTATCTGATTTTTCTGAGACACTTTTTATGAATAACATAAATTATGTGTCAGTTTTTCTTTGAGACAGTCTCATGTAGCTAGACAGCCTGTAAAGTTGCCATGAAAGCTGAAGGTGACCTTAAACTTCTCCAGGTCCTCCTGTTTCTGTCTCAAGTGCTGCAATTACAGGCATGAATCTTCATACTCTGCTATGTACTGCTAGGAACCTAATTCAAGGCTTTGTGTGTGCTAGGCAGTGCCCTCCCAGCTGAGCTACATCTTCAGCCCATCATGTTTTGAGAATAAAAATATTACTCTTGTATAATTCTTTACAGAGTAGAAAAGTGACCTGAGTACTGTCATTACCCCATGGATACAACAAACCGAATGGCCTTTTCCAAACCAGATCCCAATTCTCAAAGTCCTCCTTCTCTGATGGATCTATATGTTTTAACATAAAAGTCTGTTTTCTGCTATTTGCTTCAAGTGAATATATATGCAAATGTATATGCAAATATAAAATTGCCAAGTATCTAATGCTATAAACAAAGGAAGGTATAGTGACATAGTTCTGTAATACCTACACTTGACAGGTGAGGAAGAAAGAACACACATTTAGGCCAGTCTGTCTATGTAAGCACACCCTATCTAAAACAGTAGAAAGAATAACTTGACAAGAGGGATATTTACTTTTAACCCAAAATTTCCCTTGTGACAATATCATGCAAATGTTTTTTTGTAAATTAAATAAAAGAAACACCCAACACTAACTAATACCAATGTCCATTAGCTAATTTTAGGACAGTTAGTTAATATAAAATATATATTCTAATGAGACACATGGTTTTGTTTTAATGAAATCAGTTAGACAAAAGTTTGTGACTCTAGAAAACTCATATACCATCATGGCCATCTTCCTCTGTGTCTAGTAGAGCAGAGAAACCTCCATTAATGATGCCCAGGAAGAAGTCTGCATGGTTGTTGTGAGACTCATAGTTGTAACCTACAAAAAAGGCAGACCAAGATCACAAATGTAAGGACCCTCTTCCAAAGCGCAGGAAAGTTTGGGGAGACAGAATCTAAGAACTTCTTTTTCTTTCTCTTCCCCCACTACTTATCCTTTCCTATTATACATACACTTACAATAGTGCAAGAATCTCTGCTTCACAGTCTCTATTGTGTACAATATGTATCATATACGTATGATTTTGGTCATAGACCTAGACTAGACATAGGCATAGACATGTGAAATCTTCCTGTGAAAGAATCATTTGAACTAGGCCTAAATTTTTATTGGACTCCATAGATGCACAAATGTTCACAAATTTTTAAATGACAAAAATTAAGCAAAAACAAAGAACAATGGACAGCAAATATTTTAATTTATATTTGTTGTCAAAGATAATCCTAAATGCATTCACATTTCTCTAAGATGAAATTGATGACATAAACCATTAAAAAATATTTTATCATTGAATCTGAGTGTGTAAAAACCAGGCAGAACAAAACCATGAGTCCACAGAAGCAAGACTTGAGCCCCCTAAACATTGCCTAAACCTGAAATGCAAAGTTACTACCAAGTTAAGTAAGGTCTCCTCCACACCTCCTCAGAATCAGGACACTAAGGAAAAGCTAAAAACCACCTTTTGCTATGTGAACCTGAATATGATGATGTCAGGCCTTTTCAAAGCTGCTCAAGTGATGGATAACTGGGCCAGAGCGGACAAGTTAATTAAAAGGGTCACCACACTGAGAAGCAGAACAAGAGGCTCAGTAAAAATCCTATGACACAGGCACGATACAGGATAGAAAAAAGAAAGAAGAACTGCCAAGAAACCTGTGCTGCATAATAACAGAATCCTGTCACAAAATTAACCAAAGGTAAATCAAAGGGAGAAGCCCACACACAGTAGGTCTGCCTGAGGACCAAGCAGCATTCCTAAGAACCCCTGTGCTGTCCCAGATCCCGTGACTGAAGGAGCTCTCACAGCCAAAGCCAGCCATACCTGCAGATTTGAAGTACTCCAAAGCCTCCTGTGCAGGCCCGTGAAACATGACTTTTCCTGAGGCCACTAAGGTGAGGCTGTCAAACAGTCTGAAGATGGAGTATGGGGGCTGATTAATGGAGAAGATGATTGTCCGTCCCCTCCTAGACATCCTAAGTTTAAAGAAAGGAAAAGTCACTGGACAGAAGAATTTTGAGATTCTTGACAAAATATTTTATTCCTGAAATTATACTCTCTGTTTCCATTTCAGCTTGAATTTTCCTAAAAATACCTCGTCTCACTTGTGTTATGCACCTGATAGAGAAACCAAGCTAAAGCTTTTATTTAAAGACTAGGACTCCCAAAGTGGGAGAATTCAGTAGTTCACTCAAGTGTTACTATGTAGATCCCTGAGCAGTCTTCTCAGACACTGTACCCAGTACCTGGGAGTCAGTGCAGAGAATCCATTCATGAACAGGCTGCCCAGGTGACTGACAACATCACTCAGGCTTGAGAACCAGTGACAGAGCAAACACTACAACTGTGACTGTAAGCACAATTCCCCTCAATCACGCACCAGCCTCTTCAGGAATTGGTGTTCACTGCTCTATGATATGACTCACTTTGCTAACTTGCTCTCCCTCTAAACACTTCAGCAATAATCTCGTTTCAACTTTCACAATATCAGCATGAGGTGATTCTAATATAATTTCCCTCTCTCTGTTGATAAGGTTTAAAAGGTCTAGCAATGGAACAAGTGATCAATTAGAGAGGGTCAATCCTGGGATTGATCATTGGTTTAATTCCATGATAGGAAAAAATAAGCTGAACTACCATTTCATAAAATCTGTACGAGCACCAATAACCAAAAACAGTGCTTAAAACTGGTGTGAAAATAAGGAAACCCTACATCTCAGCCTCCTGTTGACATTTTACACCCCCATCGTGCAGCTGCAGAACCTTCTCTATGATGCATTGCTCTGCTCTAAACTCAGAAGCTTTTCCACATCCCCTGCCATGGAAAACATTAGTACTTACAGTGGCCCAGGGGGTCTAGGCAATCTACATCCAACCAACCAAACCCCTCACTTTAACTAGGAATGTGGAGTGCTGAATTGTATCCTTCTAAAGACTCATTTGTTGAAGACTTCACATATAAGAAAATAAAACGTGGATATAATTGGAAACTAGGGTGTCCTAACGTAACAGGTTAAGACAAGGTTAAATCTCTTGATTTAAAAGATCAAGGCATAGACACAGAAAGAGGGAGGAGATGCCCTCTACAACTCAGTGACCCAGGCCTTAGTAGATACAGTCTGTGGATACCAGAATTAAGAACTGTAAGAAATTTAACTTCTGTCAAGTTACCCAGTCAGTATGTAGTGTCTCAATGCACTAGCAACTTTCCATACCGCCAGACCACTGGGTTCTGGTCAACTTGATCTATTTATGTTTCAGACACACCAAACATGCTTTGCCTCAAAACAAATGAGTTTTCCTCCATACAGTACTCTTTTTTTCTCATTGCTCTTGATGTGTATTCCTTGTTAATTTAAATTTTCTTATAATAAACAAGAACACATTCTGTTACTTACATCTGGATCTCTTGTACCAAAAATACGCACAAGCAACCAGTTATTAAGTGAATAAAACTCAATTTTCCTATGGTACTTACATTTTCAGAACCGAGATGACATCAGTAGTAGTTCTCAAGTCTAAGCAAGTGGTGGGATCATCCAAGAACAAAATGGGATGCTCGGTGACCAACTCCATTGCTATACTGGTCATTTTCCTGAGCTCTTTAGATCTAGGCTAAAGCAACAATGACCATCATTATCAACAAGAATATCCAAGGTCATTGTCATTTGGAGAATGAGCTTGTTCAAGCAATAAAAGATTTTGTTATATAATTATCCTGAGGAGAAAAATGATGGGCACCTGGGAGAAGAAGGAAGTTTTACTTTTCCAAGTAAGTAGAAAGAAGCAGAGGTCAGACTTGACATGAAGCCCATGCTAATGACAGTTACTGTTTGTTTTTTTATCGAGTCACATATTCTAGGGTAATGATTTATTACAACCAAAGGCTGGCACAGTGAAATCTATGTTTAAGGAATGAGCAAGATGCGACAGGAGAAGAAGTATATCTAGTAATTTAGTAGTCATTGCAGTCTCCCAAGAAACACAAGACATAGGCAATCTGTACAACACAATATCACACACTACACAACACACACAAATGCACACATATTACACAACACATACAAAATACAACACACTGACTCACTGGAACATATACAACACACCAATTCACAAGCACACAGACACACACTGGTTTTTTTTAAGCAAAAATTCCACATTGCCTTATTAGAAACTTTTTAACTCCTTTAAGATTTTTATTTATTTATTTATTCATTTAATATTTCTGTTTTATTCCCTCCACCACTTCCCATATCCCTCCTCCTCCCCCAATCAAGTACCCCTCCCTCATCAACCCAAAGAGCAGTCCGGGTTCCCTGCCTTGTGGGAAGTCCAAGGACCTTCCACCTCCTTCCAGGTCTAGTAAGGTGAGCATCCAAACTGCCTAGGCTCCTACACAACCAGTACGTGCAGTAAAATCAAAACCCAGTGTCATTGTTCTTGACTTCTCAGCAGTCCTCATTGTCCACTATGTTCAGCAAGTCTGGTTTTATCCCATGCTTTTTCAGACCCAGTCCAGCTGGCCTTGTTGAGTTCCCGATAGATCATCCCCAATGTCTCAGTATGTGGGTGCACCCCTCGCAGTCCTGAGTTCCTTGCTCATACTCTCTCTCCTTCTGCTCCTGATTTGGACCTTGGGATTTCAGTTTGGTGTTCCATTTTGGGTCTCTGTCTCTGTCTGCTTTCATCGCCCGATGAAAGTTAATCTCCAGAAGAATGACTATATGTCTTTCTTTAGGTTCACCTTCTTATTTAGCTTCTCTAGGATCACGAATTGTAGGCTCAATGTCCAGCAATACCACTCTTGGGAATATACCCAAGAGATGCCCTATGATACAGCAAAAGTATATGCTCAACTATGTTCATAGCAGCATTGTTTGTAATAATCAGAACCTGGAAACAACCTAGATGCCTTTCAGCAGAAGAATGAATGAAGAAAGTATGGAATATATACATATTACAGTACTACTCAGCAGTAAAAAACAATGACTTCTTGAATTTTGCATGCAAATGGACGGAAATAGAAAACACTATCCTGAGTGAGGTAACCCAGACCCAAAAAGATGAACATGGAATGTACTCACTCATAATTGGTTTCTAGTCATAAATAAAGGCCACTGAGTCTATAATTTGTGATCCTGGAGAAGCTAAATAAGAAGGTGAAACCAAAGAAAAACATATAGTTATCCTCCTGGCTATGGGAAGTAGACAAAATTGCTGGGCAAAAAATTGGGATCTTGGGGGTGGGGTGGGATGGGGGTAAGGGGAGATGGGGAGAAAAAAGTGAGAAGGGGAGGATAGGGGGAACTAAACCAACATATAGATTTTAAAGGTATCTTGACTTCAAAATTTGATCTAAGGATTTGTTGCTTTGAACACGAGGTTCTTCTTTTGTTTCCACAGAGGATGAGAATCTGTGAATTCCTTTCTGACTAATGGACCCAGACACCGTCAATTGTCTCTGTAAATGACCAAAATTACTTTGTCCAACAAAAAGCAGGAAGCAGTTTGGAGAGAACTATGCCAAAATTCCCTAAATGATTATTTATAAATGTTTGTTTACATTTAAAGGGGGTATGCTTTAGAGATGAATACTTTGTATTGGTATGGATCTTAGTCTATTGATACAAATTTAAGGAAAATATTATTATAATATTATTATGCTTATAATATTATTATATATACATATTTTTGCTCTTGATTAATGTATTGTGTTTACGCAGCTCAATCAAAAATTTAATGTATAATTAAGAAGTACAGGTTAATAGATAATCATTTATAATAGTCAACAGTAGTCATATTAGTTAGGTTTTCTAGATGTACAGAGACATATTTCAGATGGAGTATTCTTCAAACCTTTCAAAGACTAACAGATTATGGCATTTAAAATATTTTAAGAACTTAGGACTTTACATGACAATGAGACACATCTGCTCCTGGCAGCACCAATCTACTTCAAGAAGATGATGGGCATCAAAAAGGCTCCTTATAGAGTTTGCTAGCCATTGGGGCAAGAGCCTATTCTTGGCTGGACTGCTTGATGTTATGCTGTATGAACTGGACATTCAGGACTCACAGAAAAATGATTGTTGAACTTGTCTAAATATGAGATGGTCCTTCATGGTTCCTGCTTCATATAAGAATCTGCCAGACATTCTGCAGGACACAGAAGAAAGCAACTGATAGACTTTGTCATTACAAGGCAGAACATATCTTCATATTTCTTGCTTCATGAAAAAGTTTGCTGAATAATATGGGCCTGTAGGCTGAAGATTGTATGCCCAATGTTACAGAAGAACTTTGGGTGACTATCCAAGCAGTGAGATGTCTCTGTCAATTCTAGAGTTTTGTAAGTTGCTTACATTGCACTTCCTGTTAACTTAGGTAATATCATCTCCTTCTGGAGTCTTTGATGGAGTTAAAGAATATATAGTTATAATTTTTCTTAGTTATGATAAAAGATAAAGTAGATATAAATATTATAACTATAATTCTTGCTTGATAACTTTTGTTGTATGTTATCTTGCTATGTTAAAGTTAAAAGTTTCTTTTTTATTTAGATGGGAAAGGGGAAATGGTGAGGGAAGCCCTTCTGTATTTGTGTTGCTTTAATTGAATAAAGTTGCTTTCAGCCAGTGGCTTAACAGAGTAAAGCCAAGGGGAGGAATCTGAACAGAGATGTAGAGAAAGAGTAGGTGGAGTCAGGGAGAAGCCATGTAGCCACTGCAGGAGACAGAAGCTTCTACAGGAGCCTGATGGTAGGCCACGACCTCATGGTGATGCACAGATTAATGGAGATGAGTTAGTTTAGAATCTAAGAGCTAGCTGGTCAAACAGTATTGAAAATAATATGGTTTCTGTGTGATTATTTTGGGTCAGAGAGGCCGGGAATGAATGGTCTCTGACAACACTCACACACGCGTGCACGTGCACACACACAGTGAAAGCATGCACATGTGCACTCCACTTTTTGAAAGCTATCATCAAGAAATTATATTAAATTATATTAAAATTCTTACAATCTATTCCATTGCATGAATTTCAAGAAATTAATAAATATCTTCGTATGTTGTTGCTTATAAAACAAATAAGCAACTGAGATCAATGATTAACTATTGGTAAAAATAAAACAAAAAATGACCTTATTGTAAACATAAAACCATGTAAATAAACAGAGCAAAGCACACAAAATTCCATCACTCAGAAAAAAAAGAAAGTATGGTAAATGTCAGTTTTTCTATTATTATCCTCAATAACACAAACATCATAAACAACTATGGAGAGGATCATGTGAATCAATAGCCAATACCTTCCTATTCCTCACTGCCTCTAAAGAAGAGACACTACAGGAATTAATTCATGAGAATCCTATTCTAGCGAGCCCATTTTCATCCATATTACCATATGTCTTCTCAGCAGGCATCTATATAAAATCTTCTCAGTGACTTGATGTCATTGCGAGGGGCAGGACAGTTTGGAGGATGCAAGAAGAGGTAAACAATCCTAATGTTGGAAAACTCAATATATATAATAAATTAAATGCTTGATCAGATTCTTTAAACAATGAAATAATAAAAAATCGGCAATTACAAATGATTATAGATTAGACAGGGCTGAGGATATTAAGAATTTGTTCATTTTGCTAGTTAAGAATCGAATTGCTAAGATAAAGAAATGTCCTTATTTTTATGAATAAGAAATGAGGAATTCAGAGATGAAATACTATAAATATTCTTTTTAATATGTCAGTAAAAAACTAGTAAGCTATTACAACAATCAGCTATGAAGCTCAACAACTTTCTGTTACCTTTCCTCATACTGTAAAAGTCTTAGCAGGAAGAGTCCCTCGATCCATTGATTTGCACAACTTGCATGTGATTGTATCTATAAAACCTTCCACAGGGTCTGAGAACAAATATTAACAGAAAATAAGGAAGCAGGGAGCAAGGGCAAAGTGTACCCTTTTTTCTGTACAGTTGATAAGATAAAAAGTAAACAAAGAACAAAGTTTTTTATTTCAGAACACAGTTTAAAACTACAGTAGACCATTGCAGGGAAACCAAGGCAGGAAGCTGATGCAGCTAGGTACATCCAGTCAGGAGCACAGAGAGGATGAATGCATGCATGCCTGTAAGTGTTCAACTCAATAAATACAAACAATAGCGCTGCCTGCATTGGGCTGGGTCTTTCCACATGGCCTAACTTAATTAAGACAATCACCTACAGAAATGCCCACAAGTCAACTTGACTACAGTTCCTCATTGAGACTCTCTGCTAGATGATTCTATCTAATTCTAGATTGTGTCAAGTTGATAGTTAAAACTGGGCACCAGAGACAGGATGAGATAAAAACACAAAAAGAAAGACTAAAGAAAATAACAAATACTACACAAGTGAGAAGTAAAAGCTAAAGAATCCAAGGACATCCCTGAAGGGAAATAAATGCAGAGTGAACACAGAGCCAGAGTTCTCCATTGCACGCCCTGTGTCAGTGCAGAAGCACATTCTGGAACAACAAGGGTCAAGTCCTCTAGGGGAAGAGACAATAAACAGGAGAAAGCACTTATCAAATTCTCTAAAGTCAAAAGTTTAAGGATGAGGGAAGAGGAGGCTCATGTGAGGAACATTTGGAAATGGCCATGTGAGGGACACTCTTCCCTGCTCGATTATACTCGATTATAGGATATTACCAGGCTTAAGCATTATTAAGGTTTCCCAGTTCAATTTCCACTTTACTTCATGTAACCAGTTACTTACTCATTAATGCAGAAAGCAACCACCTTGACCACACACATTATAGGAAACCGCTGATAGAGTGTTATATTATTCACACATGGATTTATATCTCTCTGTCTCTCTCTCTCTCAACTCCTCCCTCTCTCTCTCCCTTCTTCTCTCTCTCCCTCCCCCTCTCTCTGCCTCTCTCTCTCATTTACATCTTTGACTCTGAGTCTTTCAAGCCTTTTCTTCACATTACCTGGGCATTTGACACTTTATCCAGATGCAGAAGTTCAAGGACCTCATTAATCCGCCTTCTTTTTTCATCTCTTGTCATAGTCATTGGCAGTCGAAGAGCAGCTGAGAACTCTATGTTGTCTCTCACAGTCACCGTGCTCATCACCACGTCATTCTTAAGGTTAACAGGAAGTTTGAATTTAATTATGGATAGTTATCAATAAGCCCATCACTCTAATAAATGTAACCTAGTCACATATAATAAATCCAAACTTAATGTTTTACTTAAAAATAGTCTTTCAGGTTTTAGTAATTTTAAATGCAGAAGCTGATGTATTTAAAATGATTTTCACCCCCCTCTCATTTGACTTCCAAGTAGAGTACAGGAATTTTGGTTATAGTACCTGCAAATACTTGCAGAGAACATCTAAGCCATGGAGAAAGCTTAAGGAAAGGCAAAATCGGACAACCGAAGACCTTTGTAGAATTAAATCACACCTGCAATTACTAGTGCTTCAGATGTCATACTCCAATCTCTCCACATCTTCCTACTTAATAATGCCACCCTCAGGCTAATGATTCATTGTGAAAAGCCTTAATGTGTCATCTAGTGAACTAGAAACACACAATTCTGTGAGCTGAATGTCTAACCATATAGAATCAGGGGAAACCTAAAATTACAAACCCACCAGCACTTACTTGTGGCACATAACCAGAAGTACACGTAAAATTAGCAGGTCGAGGTTTTCCATTTATCAAAATATCTCCTGATAATCCACGTGGATCTTTCCTTGCAGCTAAGACATCTAACAACCTATAAGGGTTACATATGTTGTGTGGTTTACTTCCTCCTTTCAGTAACAACTGTCAGCTTTCAGATACTCAGAGTAAAATTTCTGCTTATCAAATGGCGAAAAAATACCATCCCTCCCTCCTTCATTCTCTCTCTCTCTCTCTCTCTCTCTCTCTCTCTCTCTCTCTCTCTGTTCATTATGTGCTGTAATACATCCCAGAATTATGAATATAGCACATGATTCACCTGACCTCCTCTCCCTGTGATCTGACCTTGGGGACTCAAACAGGTAATGTGCTGCTGTAGTTTGAGAATTAGGCCTGGTGGTGATTTCTTGTTTCCACAAAACTTCTCCTTAATCTTCTTAATTTTAATACTATCTTGACACATTAAATAATAATATGACCCAACACCACATGCCAATCACTGTCATTTTCTGTCAGTAAAGTGACCTAGTAAGACTTCCTACTCTTGGTATAAAATTAGAATGCACCCTCCTGCACACTACCCACAGCACATGGTACCAGACTCACACGTACACACTCACACAGTACTTAGATAACTCCTATAGGAGTGATTTTTACAGCCCAGAAACTGGATACTGTGGACTTTGTAAGCTTCCCATTATACTCACAAAGATCTGCTCCCATCTTGAGGACCCATAATTGCATTGAGTCCTGGTTTCATGATCCCACTGTAAACACAAAATCTTACTTATTAATTTTTCTATTAAAAAGAAGTTATAATAGCTTAGATTTTACACTGAATATGTAGTTGAATTTGGGTGAAATTGTACACAAAATATCAATATAAACTCATAAAATTAAAATATTAATAGAGTCTTATTATTTACAAAAGACGTCAATTGCTAGTGGAAACTCATCAGAAAATTGCCTCAGAAGTCACAAAACCCCTTTTATTTATTATGCAAGGAATTGTCTTTATTGAAACAGGTGCATCTAAGTTCAGTGTTTTTGAAGCAAGTGGCAGGTTCTCAGGAGAACTCCATTACACATAAAGCCTTTATGTGTCAAGTACATAACAGCTTCTTGCTAATGTTTGATGATCCATATCTTCATATAGCCCTGCTTGTTGCCTCATAAACTTCATCACAAGAAACCAATGATTCATGGCATGTAAATAGCAGTGCCATTACTATTAAAAAAGAATCAAACTAAAATCAATCCATCTCAAGTAGAAATGCAAAGACTAGAAAGAAGCACTCAGAGGACAGGAGAGTGTTGCCAAGTAACACTCATAAACAAAACCCAATCCCAGAAGGACAACAAACAAATTGAAAAATGAAAATAAACAAACCCACTGACAAACAAATAAAAAAAAAGTTAATCAAGATTGAAAATCTAATACACACATACAAAATGATGATTTCCTTCATCATGATAAAGACATTAACATTCACTTAATTTAGATTTGGGAGACATCCATCATATAGAGCACATTATTTATCGATGGATAGGTGCAGCAAAAACACAAGCTGTGTCCAAAAACAGAGAATACCCAGATTGAAAAAGGCGTAGTCTTATATTCTTATAGAAAACATAGCTATGCTCCCATTTGTTATTTCATATCCAGACAATGTGTCAATCCCATGCCCCTCTTAGTAAGACAATGGTGGAAGTTGTAGGCTGAGGAACAGAAACGACCAGTGCCCAAGAACAGCTGCAATGGTTGGGGTCGGGAGGAAGAGTCTATGCAGATTGCGTGGGGAAATCTTAGATGTGTGCTTTGTCCTCAGAATTGGTTGGAAGTATGGCTTCTCTACGTCATGGAACAATGTGTGGAATGTTGCTTTTAGCTCTTTTTAGCTCTTAATGAATTTTGAGCAAATATTTGAGGACCCAGACTTTCTGCTGTTGGGACTTCCTCATTGCTTCCATCTCATCAGTGGTAACTGACCCAATCAGCCTGTTATAAACGCTCACTTCAGTTTAGGGAGGGGATGTGTGCATATAGATGTGTACACAATTCTTTTAAATATTGAATTTCTAGGAATTAAATTTTCAATATTCTTTCATCATACTTTGAATTTAACAGTGTGTCTTTGATATTATATTTTCATCCCAAATTATTGAACTAAAATAATTTCTTGTGATTTTTTTATAATATGCTTATGGGTTTATCAAACTTGCTTGTATTTTCAAAGAACCAACATTTTGTGTCATTAATTCATCATGCTGTTCTTTTAGTTTCCATCTCATTAATTTCACTGTGATCATGAATCTGTCTGTATGTATGAGAAGGTGAGGCTAGGGGACGGTTCATTGAGTGAAGCACTTACTTTGCAAGGGTGAGGGCCTAAGTTAATCCCCTAGAAGTTATGTAAAGTTGGGTGCAGTGATGGGCACTTGTAGCTCCATGCTCTATGGAGAGATGGAAGACAGAGATAGGAGAATCCCAGGAATCCTGCAGGCAGCTGACCTGGCATACTCTGGAGTGAGAAATGAGGGACTCTGTCTGCAGTATGGTAGAAGATTAAAATCAATGCTCAAGGTTGTCCTCTGACAGCCTTGTGCCATGAAGTGTCATAGCATCCAAATACCTGCACATGTGAACACACACACATATTTATACATATATATATAGATATATAGACATACATAAACACAAACACACACAGTTTATAGATAATAGAGAAAGTCTGTGTGTGTTGAAAAAGTTGTTCAATACACTGGTCTATTTAATTCATGCACCTACTTGATATTTGATAGCCTTTCTATCACACATGTTTTTTTACAAAATGAAAAGCCATGCTGCATTGTTTCTTGATAGCTGATGTTATGGAAACTTAACACAGCCTCTTCAGTCAGTGTGTTTGGGTTACTGGCGTCCATGCCCGGAAGGTCATTGTGCTTTCTTTCTAACATTGGGATTATAACAGGATCGTTATTGGAAGACATCTCAAAAGGCTCTTCCTTCCTGTAGAAGGAAAAACAATAGTAAGTTGATGGTCCACAGAGACATTATTACACAGACCAGCACACTTAAGGATTGTTTAAACTGTGTATCCATAGGTGTATCCCTGATGAACAGCTAGTTCATATCGCTGTGATTACCTGAGGACCCAATGAAAAGCAGACATGAGGATATAGACTCCTCTTAGACACCAAATTCCTAAGAAACAAATGAGCACTAATGAGTAGAGTATAAATGCTATTCATAATTCATAAAGAAAGAAGGGGGAAGATGATGGGGCAGATTTGTCTTACTTCAAAAGCATATTATGATATAAGTTCAGAGGCTGAATACATGACCACCATTACCATATCTGCTCTGTGGGTGGAGGGGAGAGGGAGGAAGGGAGGCAGAGAGATAGAAAAACACAGAGAGAGATTTGGTTCAACTAACATAATTAGTTGAAGTTGCATAGCAATCAGGAGAAATTTTTGAATATTTACAACTTCAGTACCTTTGGCCATTAGGCATGTTTAAACAGCCAAGAAGAGGAACTAATAACGATGGCATCATCATTGCTATAATGAGTATGTTGTAAATCTAGAAAGACTTAGATTTCAAAATGACAGGGATTAGGGACACCAAATCAGTAGCTAAGCAGTTTAAGACTTCCATTAAAAAACAATACAAATTAAACTCAAATGTCCCATTTCACAAGGTATTGTCTTCTTTAAAGTAAGGCCTTGAGTTTATGAAACAATGCCATTGTCAACACAGCCAGACTTTTTTTTATTAGCTGACATCTTGGGTAGTGAGCTCCTGCCTGTGAGGGACCACCTGCTCAGACAAGCCTCCTCCAGGAGCATCCTTAAAGCAGACAGGGTGGGAGCAGCTGTGTGAAGAGCTCTGATGACATCCAAAGCAGCCAGGGTTGGGGGACCGCAGCAGTGAAGCTGACCCAACCCTCTCCTGCCTTCCCTCCTGTCTTAAGCACAGTAAAACCTCCCATACAGGGTCAACTCCAGAAAAGGTAGGAAAATAAAACTTGCTAAACACATCTACCAAAAGCCTTGTTATTTGTTAGCAAAAGTATTAGCAGTCTGTCACCAGACAAACCTGGAGCCTCAAAAAAATGGCATGCTCTAAACCCTGTGCCTCGAGATCCAGAAGGTTGAGGCTTTGAGAATCAGGACAAATCAAACTATGGGCATAAACCTCTGCTACATCACTGTAGTCAATTCAGACATTGCTGGAAGAATGTTAAATACCTCCTTTCAAAAATATCATCCCAAATTTCAATTATGAATTCTAGGGATGGGAGTAACAAGGATAAAGATTCCTAAAGTGAGAACTTAGAGGGAAGTTCACAATTAATCCAGACAGTGATTAGCAATCATTAATAATGTGACAATTGATATTTAAAGACAGAAAGAAAGGAATTACAGATTTCTTATCAGAAGACACAAAGTCTATTTTTTAAAACAATCATAATTAAGATTTCAATAAATGTATTTAGCAACCACTTAAACACTGATACCTCAAGAAGGAGAACTAGACAAGATTGATACTGAAATGAAATCATTGTGAATGAGGATAATCATATGAAAAAAGAATCTTCAAGGTGGGAAGAAAGAGAGCTATACAGGAACATAAGGTGTCTGCAGGACTTGACAAAAGGGTCTGAAGTTCCTATACAAGAACACCTGTGACAGGAGAAAACAGCACATAGAGAAAGACTGATATGGGCCTGAAAGTACCAGTCAGTGCATGTTCCACATGTGTGAGGCCAGGGGAGTAACTCCAAGGTAAAACAGGCTGCCCTGGTAATGACAAGCTGGCAGGAAAAAACCTATCACTCTTATGAGACTTAAATCCAGCACAGGTATTTGACCTCACACTGGCTCCTCCTCCATGGCAGAGCAGTACTGGGAATAATTCTCTGGATCAATTAATGGCATGGAGCTATCATGTGAAAAACTTGGATGGGTACATGTATGTCATCCATATGCCAGATTATTGAAGAACAAGGCATTCATAATCTGCATCAACTTTCTAGTCAACTTTCATTTCCCAGGTACTTTTGTTTCTTCTGAGGCTTGTGCCTTTTGGCAAGTGTAAACTGGTTCCTTCTCATCCTAAAGACCAACACTGTCTCTCAGATCTCAGACTGCATTGAGCACACTATACACAGTGTCACCCATAAAGCCTTACAGTGGTGCAAGGGTTAAAGCAGAGCTGTGGAAGGAAAAACAGAGCTGATACACATGCAGCAGGGAGAGCTGTTCTGGTGGTCAGTAAATACTCAGATAGCTCAATAGGAACAAATGGGAGCTCCAGTGTGACACTTCATTTCAGGCTGGTCATGTGAGCAGAAGGC